>NC_134579.1:158018147-158351897 GCF_037038515.1 Microtus pennsylvanicus | reverse complement strand
GGAACCCCCACCTTCTTCATAGCATATTTTGTCATTTTCAGTTCACTGATAATTCTCTTCTGATTCATGAAACACTACTGTGCTGCAAGGTGTCAATCAGTAACAGTTCTCAAGAATATTTGCAATGAGACTATGGGGAAAGGTATCATGAAAAGGACATTCTTTCTTCCCATTCTCATTTTGATAAGATAATCAGTGCCTTATTTCAATAATGCAGATATCTGATACTTTTTTTTTTTTTGGTTTTTCGAGACAGGGTTTCTTGTGGCTTTGGAGCCTGTCCTGGAACTAGCTCTGTAGATCAGGCTGGTCTCGAACTCACAGAGATCCGCCTGCCTCTGCCTCCCGAGTGCTGCGATTAAAGGCGTGCGCCACCATCGCCCGGCCTATCTGATACATTTTATGCATCACTGAAGAGTTTTGAGGTTTTAAGATCATCTTCAAATATTTCTTAGATATCACCATGCTAACTCTCACACTCAAGATAATTGTAACTTTATCCAAGCTTTTAAGTCTTCTTCTTTTAAAATTTTACCTAACATTTGGAATGCTTTTGCTGGTTTGCTGTCTTTCTTCAAACATTTATTGTGTGAATGCACACACATCTGTTGACAACTTTCAGTTCTTGAATCCCTCCTTCTACAATTGGTTCTAAAGATAAAATCATGTTGACAAACGTGCACAGCAAGTGTTTTTTACAGGCAGGACTCTCTTTCCCCCTGCTTGTTTTATTGCTTTAGTGACTCCTAAACTCATTTTAAAACAGCCTCCTATTTCTCCCCACACTCATCTAAACCTGACTATATTCCCTGATGCTACTGACCATACTTTTCTGGATGTTTTAGGATGTCAAGTAACACCTGCATCTTGTTTGTTTGTTTTTTTCTCCCTACCCAAAGTATGTGCTGTTCTCTTTCAATGTTTATGTTTTAATAAATATTCTGACCATTTCTATCTGTGCTTGCAAAAATCTCATGATACAATTAAGAGTATAAACAAGGCAAGAAGTCTCAGACGAGTTCCAGAGTATGAATTGCCACTTCAAACTCAGGTAAATCATTGACCCACTGTGGTCTCACTTTTTTTTAATCCATGAGAGGCCTGCTGGGTGCTATCTTATGTAACTTCCAGTACAAAAAATTATGTAATTCCACAATCTAGGGACTCTAGCTTGCTGCTGTCTGTAGTGATATGTCATTTGTATCTTAGTAAATAAATCTCGCCTGAAGAGCAGAGAGTAAAATAGCCCCACTGGTCAATCTTACACACCAGGCAGTGGGGACACCTTTAATCCCAGTAGCCACACTAGTTTGCCATAGGAACCAGGTGGTAGTGGTGTATGCCTTTAATCCCAGCCCTGGAGAGGAATGTAAAACAGGAGTAGACAGCTCTCAGACACAGTCTCATTTCTGAGATTATTGGAGGCAGGATTACCATTTCAGACTGAGGTAGAGGTAAGAGCTAGTGACTGGCTGTTTTGCTTTTCTGACACACAGATTTAAACCTTTTTGTGGGGTTTTATTAATGTGCTACACCTGTTTATCATGAACCTACTTATTTACATGCCTTCTGATCATTTGCCTTCACTTGGTTTTTGAGACTAAAACATATTCAACATTTTTCCTCTCCTTTCCAGTGACAAATTATTCCATATTATAGCACTTGGTATGCTTATTTACTTGGGCCTTATTTATTTTGGTGAATCATTCAGATTTCTATATGTACTTCAGAGAAAATAAAATGTATAGCTTTTAAATGGCCTGCTCTGTTAATTTCAAAACTTATACTTGATATGCTACCCCATTCATAAACATGTGCTCATATATACACACATACAGAAACACATACACATATAGACACACATATATAGACAAATACACACCGAGACACATATATAGATCCACAACGTAAATACAGATACACATACATTTTGCTGCCTTTGAATAGTACTAATGGACATTCACTCTAGCTATTTATGCTTATGAATAAATTCCTTTCTTGGCCAACCTTACTTGTCTCACACACATTTTGAATGAGAATAACACCATGGGTTTATATATTTATATTCTTAGGAAGCAGCACTGTTTGAAAGGATTAGGTACTGTGGCCTTCTTGGAGGAGATGTATGACTGTAGGTGTGTTTTGAAATTGCAGAAGCATAAGCTGGACCCAACGACTCACTCTTTTGCTGCCTATGGATCTCAACTCCTTCTCCAGGACCATGTCTGCATGTATGCTGCCATCCTTCCTACCATGCTGATAATGGACTAAACCTCTGAAACTGTATGTAAATAAGCCCCAAGTAGATGTTTTCCTCTTGGTGTTTCTTCACAGCAATAGAACAATGAGTAAAATATATCATATATAATAATGAAGCTATTCACATATCAGAGCTCTGTTTTCATGATACCATGGGACAATCAATGCATGATGTTCAATACAATGCTGAAACAAACTCTTTAGTAACTGGAAAGCTCTTCTTTCTCATCATTAATATTATTCCAAATGTAACAAAGTTTCTTAAAATGAATCTTCATTCTTCATCCTCCAGCAGGGTATAAATGCAACCTGGTAAAAAAAGAGTTCCATAGATCCCCAGATCTACTTTTAATAACCTCTAGAAGAGTTTTTATTTGAAAAATATCTGGAGATGATAAGGAATTTATTGTCAATACCTGAATCTACACTCCATAAAGAAAAATGAAGAAAGTTTATTATATGATGTGAATGTCAGCTGGGATTCACATCTCCAGTGTGAAAGTACTTTGTCTCTTAGCCAATATAATCAATGCTGCCGCTGTATACATTTTTGTCCTGCAGGAACATCTCCAGGTTTTGTTTCATGCAGAATCACACTTCTTTGTCCACATAGGGTCAACCTTGTCTTTACAAACCAATTCAGTGTGATTCCCTACTTTCTAAAGTCCACTTTCTGCTGTAATGGAAGACAAACCCTGATACTCCTGCTTTTCAGTCCTGTTATTTTTTTGGGACTCCACATTCTATGACTGCTTACTCACCTTATGTTCTGGCTGACTTTTTGACAACTTCACACAAGCTAGATGAGGGAGCCTCAATTGAGAAAATATCTCCATAATATATGTTTGTAGGGCCTTTTCTTGATTACTGCTTGATCAGGATGGCCCAGAATATTGTGAGTATGGCCACCCCTGGGCTGTTGGCCTTCGGTTGTATAAGAAATTAGGCTATTGCTTTACAGAAGCTTCTCAGTCTCAGGAGGTCCCATTTATTCAATGAGGTCCTTAATGTCTGTGCTGCTGGGGTTATACGTAAGAAGTGGTCTCCTGTGCCCATGTGTTGTAGAGTACTTCCCATTTTCTCTTCTATCAGGTTCACTGTGTTCAAACTGATATTGAGGTCTTTAATCCCTTTGGACTTGAGTTTTGTGCATGGTGATAGATATGGATCTATTTTCATTCTTCTACAGGTTGACATCCAGTTTTGCCAGCACAATTTGTTGAAGATGCTCTCTTTTTTCCATTGTATACTTTTAGCTCCTTTATCGAAAATCAGGTGTTCATAGGTTTGTGGGTTAATGTCAGGGTCTTCTATTCGATTCCATTGGTCGACTTCTCTGTTTTTATGCCAATACCAAGCTGTTTTCAATACTGTAGCTCTGTAGTAGAGTTTGAAGTCAGGGATGGTAATGCCTCCAGACGATCCTTTGTTGTATAAGATTGTTTTGAAGGCAACCCACCAACTGGGAGAAGATCTTCACCAACCCCGCAACTGACAAAGGTCTGATCTCCAAAATATATAAAGAACTCAAGAAACTAGACCGTAAAAGGCTAATCAACCCAATTATAAAATGGGGCATTGAGCTGAACAGAGAATTCTCAACAGAAGAACTTCAAATGGCCAAAAGACACTTAAGGTCATGCTCAACTTCCTTAGCGATCAGGGAAATGCAAATCAAGACAACTTTAAGATACCATCTTACACCTGTCAGAATGGCTAAAATCAAAAATACCAATGATAGCCTTTGTTGGAGAGGTTGTGGAGAAAGGGGTACACTCATCCATTGCTGGTGGGAATGCAAACTTGTGCAACCACTTTGGAAGGCAGTATGGCGGTTTCTCAGGAAATTCGGGATCAACTTACCCTTGGACCCAGCAATACCACTCTTGGGAATATACCCAAGAGAGGCCTTATCATACAACAAAAGTATATGCTCTACAATGTTCATAGCAGCATTGTTTGTGATAGCCAGAACCTGGAAACAACCTAGATGCCCTTCAATGGAAGAATGGATGAAGAAAGTATGGAATTTATACATATTAGAGTACTACTCAGCAATAAAAAACAAGGACTTCATGAATTTTGCATACAAATGGATGGAAATAGAAAACACTATCCTGAGTGAGGTAAGCCAGACCCAAAAAGAGGAACATGGGATGTACTCACTCATATTTGGTTTCTAGCCATAAACCAAGGACATTGAGCTTATAATTAGTGATCCTAGAGAAGCTAAATAAGGAGAACCCAAAGAAAAACATATAGGCATCCTCCTGAATATTAACCTTCAGCAAGCGATGAAAGGAGACAGAGACAGAGACCCAAATTGGAGCACAGGACTGAAATCTCAAGGTCCAAATCAGGAGCAGAAGGAGAGAGAGTATGAGCATGGAACTCAGGACCGCGAGGGGTGCACCCACACACTGAAACAATGGGGATGTTCTATTGGGAACTCACCAAGGCCAGCTGGCCTGGGTCTGGAAAAGCCTGGGATAAAACCGGACTCTCTGAACATAGCGGACAATGAGGACTACTGAGAACTCAAGAACAATGGCAATGGGTTTCTGATCCTACTGTACGCACTGGCTTTGTGGGAGCCTAGGCAGGTTGGATGCTCAACTTACTAGACCTGGATGGAGGTGGGGGTTCCCTGGACTTCCCACAGGACAGGGAACCCTGATTGCTTTTCGGGCTGGGGGGAGACTTAATTGGGGGAGGGGGAGGGAAATGGGAGGCGGTGGCGGGGAAGAGACAGAAATCTTTAATAAATAAATAAATTAAAAAAAAAAGAAATTAGGCTAAGCAAGTCATGAGAAGCGAGCCAGTAAGCACCACTCCTCCATAGCCTCTATATCAGATCCTGTTTCTAAGTTCCTGGCATGCTTCAGTTACTGTCCTGACTGACTTCTGTGATGAACAGTATTGTGGAAGCAAAAGCCAAATGAATCCCTTCATCCCCAAGTTATTTTTTGTTGTAATGTTTTATCATAACAATAGAAACCCTAAGATAACTTCTTTGGGATTTATGCTCATGGCCATCCCTGTCAATCATGCATTGCTGATCTCTCTTTCCTATCATGTTATTCAAGCTGCCACTAACGTATTCGAGATTCTACTATCTTTTAAATATAAACATTCTCCCTCAAATCTGAACCTCCTTAGATTCACAAGAAATTTTCTTAAGCACCTGCCCTCTTGGTCTTCCCTTCTCCCCTTCCATTCATTCTTCAGGATTTTTCCACTTTAGAGTCATACTACTCACCAATAGGTCATTATGGCCTTTTTAATGCCATTTCTGCTTTGCTGGACTTTCCTGCCTTGATTTTTGCTAACTGAGCACTTTTAACTTAGCATGCTTTTTACTTTACTTCTCTCCAATCACATATTTATAATTCTCCACCATCTCCCATGTATGACTACCCTCCTTTCTGATGTCTTAAGATATGTCTTAGTCAGTTTGGGCCACTATAGAAACTCACCATAAACAGAAATTTAATTCTCACAATCCTGGATACAAAATTAGGATCAGGTCGTGAACACGATCAGACACTGATGATGTTATTATTTGTCAGTCAGTCAATCTGTTGTAGCTACACATGGATGAAAGGAGTTCTTGGTTCCATTTATAAAGTCATTAAACCTGTTCATAATGGCTCCATTCTCAGGACCTAATTGCCTACCAGTGACCCTCCAAATAACAAACAGAACATAGAAGCTAGTATTTTACCCTATGAACTTAAGGTCAGGGAGAGAGACAAACCTAGGTGATACAACTGGAAAGCTAAGTCCTGAGAAGTTCATTTCTAATCATATGCACCTTCTCTGTGTGTAATGCCTTTAGCTCAACAAATACAATTGCTGGTTTTGAATTATTATAAAATCTTATATCTTACATATCCTGCTTCTACTTGACAACTCTACCTAGATTTCCAATAGGTATCTCATGCTTGGCATGCTATAAATGAGTTTTTTAATACATGGACATCAGTTCTGCAGTCTTTCTGATTTCACTAAATAACACAATCATCCTTTCCCTAGCTCAAAAAACAAAAGAAACTTAAACAAAACAAAGAAAAAGAAGAAAAAACTTTACTTTGGTAAGACTTGCTGTCACTTTATAAAATGAAATGTTTTCAAAATATCCACAACATTCTGTCATGATGAATCCTCTGTCTCTGTGTTTCTCTCTCTCCCTCCCTCCCTCCCTCCCTCTCTCCCTCCCCCCTCTCTTTCTTTCTCTCTCCTCCCTCTTTCTCTCCCCCTTCTTCATGGTTAATGGACATGGTGGATGGAAAAGGGATTAAATCATAAGGTCTAGATGTTCTTACTGTTCTTCAGCTCTAGCTTTTCAAGAAGAAAGTTTTAATGGTTAGGACAAGGATGAAATGTTTAGACCCATGCTATTAAAGGGACACAAACATGAGAAGAACATGAGCTACAACTAGACAAACAAGTTGTCAAATATACTCCTTTTAAGAGCTCACTGGGAGGTATCGATAATATAAAAAATATTATAAATTAGAAATGATCCTATTATTTAAACATATTAATTCAAAAGTGATTTTAAAATACACCAATTCTACTTCATTTGAATATGGTAATTTTGAAGGTTTTTAAAAAGATCAACATCTTTGCCTTTCCAATATGCTGTGGTAATGAGAGTTAAAGTACCCTGTGACAGAAAGTATATTACGTGTGAAGTTGGAACTTAAATCTCATTTACTCCTACATCCTCCTTTCACTCCCCTCTTAATTCTTCATTAGTGCAGCAAACAGTATTTGAGACTGTGCTTTGTAAGCCTTTCATGTGCTAGAGTAACAAGCTGCTGATGCATTAAGTGCATGCCTTGTTTTAGCTCTTTGCTATTATATGCATTTGCAAGTAGCTCTTTGTCCTCCTTTGTTACTATTCCATTTTTCCCCCTTTGGTCATTTCACTCTGTGCAAGAGGCTCCTGATCTATTTGTTTTTCTCAGATTCTTTTCCTACACTTCCTTTACTTGCACCCAAGGGTATAAGTGATGAAGCTCAGCAATGGGCATTTAATTCTCTCTCAGGAACACAGCTCAGAAAGCTTCAGCCATTCGTTTCCTCAGAGTTTTAAAAGTAAAATTTGTCTTTGCTTTTCTCCTTATCAATTTCCTTTCCCTAACAACTGCAGATCATTGCCTATTTCTCTTGCCTCCCAGCTTCAAAAGGATTTTTGTTTAGCTTCTCCTTTCAATACCTTTCTGCCAATCAGAATTTGAAGGCTACCCTACTTCGTGTCTTGTTTTGTTTGTTTGTTTAGATAGGAACTCACTATGCAGTCCTGGCTGGCATGAAACTCATAGAGACCTACCTGCCTCTGCCTCGCAAGTGCTGGAATTGAAGGCCTGTGCCAATGTGCCTAATTCGTGGCCTGTTCTTACTTCAGTGTCATTAAGATGATTTTTGTTGTGTTCAGCAACACTAAACTAAGAACACATTCTCTTCAAGAATTTCTTTGAACTTCCTCTCATTCTACTGTCATTTAGGCTTAGCATATTTCTACTTGAAGTTTCTACCCTATTCTCTTTGACTTTTGATGCATATGCCATAATGGCACCACTGCCACAGCCGCCCTTAATTCTGTTTTGCCCCTCACTTTTATTTTACTTTCTGGAATTCTTTAATTTTGTCTCATTCAGATTAACTAAAAACACAAGCAAAGATCGTGGTCACAATTTCCTAACGTTGAATTCACCTTTCCCCCAGCCCAATCTGAAGCTTGTAAGAAATCCATTATTGCCAAGAATTTTAATTATCTCAAATATGCCTCTTGCTGTTCTTGCCATCAATCTGAGTTTCTCATCAGTGTTCCCTGGTTGAACGATTTTTCTGAGACCCCTGTGTCATCTTCTATTGAAGGTATCTTTACAAGTCTCAGTCCTTGCAGACTAAACAAGCCCTTTCACATTTCCTGGGAAGCCCTTTCTTCAACTTGTCCTGATAAACACAACAGCTAAGTTAGCTGGACTCATTTACCTTCTTTCTCATACCATTGTTGCTTTGTCTTCCAAATACTAACTCAGCTTGTTTGTGCAAGTACACATTTGCAGCTGGCCTGGACAGTGACAGTGGGTTTGTTGAGAGGCATCACTGACCTGTAATTTCCAGTGGCCAGCTCTACTGTAGTCAATCTTCCCTTTTTAAGGAGAAGCCTGAGCATATACTATGTCCTTCCTTCCCTTGACCCTTCCAGTAGCTAAACTACCTGAGCCTTCTGCCTGGAATTGAAGAACACAACTCTTCTAAGGGTTCTAGACCATTTTCTCTCGATACCATTTCTACATTAAGCCTGTTCTGTTTCTTTACTTCTTTGCTCTTTTTTTTTACCTCACATTCAAGGGTAGTCATGCTGTCTCATCATAACTACAAGCCTCCTACACAGGTAAAAGAAGATCCAGAAACTAAATTTAGAAGGAACTTTATTTAACCTATATTTGCTGCAGAATATGTAATTATTTCTAACCTGAAAATTACAGGGGTCTGCTGTGATCTACTGAGGTATGGTATCACAATCATAGAAACTGTCAAACAAAATTAAATAAAATTACTTATAATCTGCACTTAACTCTTAAGAAAACACAAAAGAAATAGTGAAATGCAGTTAAGACTCTACTTAGTGATTACAAATTCTTCACGCAGTTAAGAGCTTCATGAAAACCAAGCTCATCAGTGTGTTTATTTTTTCTCTTCTGTATTTTATTTTTTGTATCAAGGGTTAAATGTAGTAGTACTTCAGCTCACCAGTGAAGCAAATCTTAAGTATATGCTACTTTCCAGTTTTCTATCCTTCATGTTCATGTCAGGACATCATCTGTTCCTGGCCTTCTCTAGAAACTCAAATGCTCCAATCTTGAATAATTGTTTACACAGAACGAAGATGGAGAAAAATTCACTTCTCTCCCATCATCACATCCCCAGACTCTGGACAATGAAGGAAAGCTCAGACACTGACCAAGTATTCACACCTAGTAACTGACCAGGTATTCCCACCCAGTAACTGACCAATTGTTCCCAGCCAGTCACTGACCAAGTATTCCCACTTAGGAACTGAGCAACTACTCCCACCTAGTTTTACCATCAGGGTATGTGTTAATTGATCTTCATTATCAGCTTGATTGTAAATTAAATCACCAGGAAACATCTCTGGATGTGTTTATGCTAGTGTTTATTGAAAGAAAGTTTTAATTGAGGTGAAAAGACAACTCTGAGTATGAGTGCACCATCCCACATGCTGTGGGTTCTAAACTGAATAATAGGGAGTGTTATAAAATATTTGTTTACACTGTGAAGATGTGTCTTTGTCAAGGAATTTTCTGATTGTTTTAATAAAGAACAGAATGGCCAAGAGCTAGCCCCAAAGAGGTTAGTGGGACTTTGGACAGAGAAAGAGACAGAGAGACAGAGACTGGGAGGAGGAATCTAGGCATGCAGATTACACCAGCAGACTCAGAGCAGTCAGATGTGCCACACTAAGAAAAGTTAACAGAGTCTTGTGATAGAACATAGATTAAAAATATATGGGAATTAAGTTATAAGAGCTAGTTGGGAAAAATCCTAAACCAAGGCCAAGCTTTTGTAATGAATAAGTGTCCTATTTTTATTTGTGAGTCAGTGGTCAACTAAAAAGCTAGCTACATTTGGTTCCCAACATGTATCATGTAAATCCACAATAGTGCCTGATAAAACTGAAATAAAAAAGTTCTGAGTAGGCTCAGTGCATGCTGGGTACAGAGGCGCCTCTCTCTTATTAGGCTATGCTACCAAGCACTTTAATAGGGATTATAATCAGCAGGGGATGTGGCATTTGAAGGTGGGAGAGTAGGTAGAAGCACCTATCATAACTGGAGAAATTGCCAGCTCCAGACCAGGGCATGAGGCTCCATTCTCATTGACATGAAGGGGGAAGCTAGTTATTAAATAACTGCTTGGCCCATTAGCTCTATATTTAACTCTTTCATATTAATTTAACCCATTTCTATTAATCTGTTTATTACCACATGGCTGTGACTTACCAGATAAAGTCCCGGCGTCTGTCTCCAGCAGGACTACTTGGTTTCTTTCTAACTCCTTCTTCTTTCTCTCAGCATTTAGTTTAGTTTTCTCTGCTTACCTCTATTACCTGTGCAGGCCCAAGTCAGTTTCTTTATTAACTAATGGTATCTACAGCATACAGAGATAGTCACTAGGCAAGAAACTGCTCTTGCCTCAGCTGCTGATATTATGCTGTCCAAATTGGACAAGCATGGCACAAAACAAAGTGACTGCCAAACTTTGCATGAAAAGATGTAACAATCCTTCAAAATTCCTCCTTCTAAGTATTCTAGGCCTGTAGGCTAAAGATGGATACTCTAGAATTGCAACAGATGGATACTCTAGAATTGCAACAGATGGATACTCTAGAATTGCAACAAAACCTGGGATGACTGTCCAGGTAGCCTGCTGTTTCTGTGATTGCTACAGTTTTGCTTTTTGTTAGTTATGTACTTCCTGTTTATTCAGATAACATTATATTCATCTTAGAACTTTGATGAGATGGAAGACTTGATAGTTATAATTACAGTTTTCTTTGTTACTAAATTCAGAAAAGAATCTTACATAAAATGTGTTAAGTTTATAAGATTGAGAAACATAGAAGCTTAAGTTGTTTGTCTAAGAAGATGTTTTAAGGTCTAAAAAGATTTTTTGGGATGGTAATACAAGTTATGATAAAAAATGGTTTAGGGATAAAACTTTGAACTCAATAAGACATGATAGATAATGCTGTGGTATAATGCTCTTGTACACTGTAAATATTTGTTCCTCATATTGGTTTAATAAAATGCTGATTGGCAAGTAGCCAGGCAGGAAGTATAGGCATGGTGACCAGATGAGGACAGTTCTGGGAAGAGGAAAGGCAGAGATGCAGTCAAATCTAGAAGTAGAAGAAACAAGATGAGAATGCTACACTGAGAAAAGGTACCAAGACACATGGATAAACATAGATAAGAATTATGGGGTAATATAAGTATTAAGAGCTATTTAGTCATAAGCCTGAGCAATAGACAAAACAGTTTGTGGTTAATATAAGTTTCTGTTTGATTATTTGGGACTTAAAGGCTGTTCAACCAGGTGGGACAGAAATTTGTGTCTATAAATAGAGCCCAATATTTGGTAAATACAACCATATAAAACCTGAAGAAACCTTGGAGAAGAATTTTAGACAAAAAAAGAATAGTCAAGTAGAGCTCCTTAAAAGCAGCATTTTCTCATTTGGACTTTGTTTGCTAGAGGAAAGCAGAAGCACAGCTTTTTTAAAAGAGGCTTCCTGACTTAGAGTTAGCAGCAAAAACCTTGTGACTCTTTTAAGAGGTCCTGCTACCAAACACTTAAAATATATTAATGAGCATCCAGCAACATGCTTCTTGGTGGTGGCATGGACTTAGAAACTCTGAAGAATTGTGGCAATAAATGTGGCTCCTGCCAGTACCTACACCATAAGCTAGACTCTGACAGTGGAGTCCACTGCCAAAGCCATACTGCTTAGTATATTAAAGACTCATGTGGTCAAAAAAAATGATAGAAATACACAATAAAGACAGATTCAGTTGAAAAAAAGTCTAAATGACTTACAGTGTGTTTAAAAACATACATAGACTTGGGAGAGAAAAAAATAATACAGAAAGTCCTAAAAAAAGAAAGAGAGTAATTTTTTTAAAAATCCATGTAAGGATGGAAAATACACAGAGAATCTTAATACTATATGTTGTTGCATTGTCTTTGAATTGTTTGACTGCTAAGGGAAAAACAACAGCTGCTAAAAGATATTTGATTATAAATGCTTCTAGATTAAACCAACCTATACATTTAAACAATATTTTTACTTCAAAATTTAAGCCAAAACATGTTATTTTGGTAAAGAGGTTCTATTTTTATTTCCACAGGAAATGAGAGAATGTTGATTCAGTCTGAGTTAAGAAAAATCAGGTTGAATCGAGGAAGAGCTCCTGAAAAATCTCCAAAAGGAGCAGAAGGCCCAAATGATCCAATGTCTTAGAGAACCTCTTTTGGAATTTCCTCTGATAGCTACATTGAGAAGAACTTCAAGGTGATTGGTTCAGCCTCACAGAACACTCTGGTCAATATTTTACCATAATCCAAGATTTTCTCAGTCCCCCCAATGATGACCAGTGCCCCCATTCAGCAAGAACTAGCCTAGAAAACTATGCCCATATTCCCAAACAATGGATTGTTTTTGTTTAGAGTGTTGGTTGCAAGTTGTTATGGATAATGTTCAGAAGAAAAGTTAAAAAAAAAAAAAAGGAGATCAGTTTCAAAGTTCTTGTTTTGAAAAGAAAAAAAAGAGAAATGCTATGGGATATTGCTCATATACACTATAGAGATTTGCCATCCATATTGGTTTAATAAAATGCTTATTGGCCAATATCCAGTCAGGAAATATAGGTGGGGTGATCAGATAAGAATTCTCGGAAGTTGAACACCAGGGATGCAGTTGCAAGCCAGATGTAGAGGCATCAAGATGAGAATGCCTTACTGAGAAAAGGTCCTAAGCCACATGGCTTAACATAGATAAGAATTTTGGGTTAATTTAAATTGTAAGACCTAGTTGGTAGTAAGCCTGGGCAACAGTCAATCAGTTTATAATTACTATACTCCTCTACATGTTTATTTGGGACTAAATGTCTATGGGATGAGATGGGACAAAAACTTCCATCTATAAGATATTATAGTACTTTTCCAAATTTGCCAAATAGAAATGGATTGGACATTGCTAATGTAATTCTTACTTGATAACTGCTCTTATTATATATAGTTTTACTGTGATAGAGTTAAATAATGATCCACATTTTTTATAAAAAGGGGAATATTGCAATGGTTTTTTTTACCCTCTAAAGAAGTGTCTTTCCCAAGGCATCTTCTTATTGGTTTAATAAAGATCCGAATAACCAGGCAGAAAGAGGTTAGCCAGGATTTCCCAAGACACAGAGGACTCTGGGAAGAAAAAAACGAGAGTCATCATCCAGACACAAAAAAGTGACAGGAGGTTCAAGAAAGATGAGAAGATATGACATATGACAGAATATAAATTGATATATATTGATTAATTTAAGTTATAAGAGATAGTTGAGACAAGCCTAAGGAAAGGCCAAACTTTCATTAACAGTAAGTCTCCATGCCATTATTCGTGGGCTGACAGTCCAAAGAGAGTCCATACATTGTTGCTTGTATTTTACTATTTTGAGAGCCTACCACCCAGCTACCAATTAAGTCACACACATGGAGACATGGAGGCATATTCTTTTATTCTTTCTGTTTTTCTCTTTTCTTTCTTTCTTTCTTTCTTTCTTTCTTTCTTTCTTTCTTTCTTTCTTTTTTATGAATGCCTGGTCTTAGCTGGGCTTGTTTCTAGCCAGTTTTTCTTAACTTAAATTGTACTATTTACCTTTTGCTTCTGGACTTTTTCCTTTCTATATTTCTGTATACCTTTCATTACTTCTTTCTCCATGGCTTGCCATTTAGTGGAGTGGCTGATCCCCCTCTCCTTGTTCTCTCTTTCTCCTCCATTTCAGATTTTTCCTTTTATTTAAACTCTCTGCCTACCAGTCCCACCTATCCTTTCTCTTGCCTTGCTATTGGTCATTCAGCTCTTTATTAGACCATCAGGTATTTTAAACAGGCCAAGAATCACAGTTTGACAGAGTTAAACAAATGCAATGTAAATAAAATCAACACATCTTCATGTCGTTAAACAAATGTTCCAGAGCATAAAAAAAAAATGTAACATACCTTAAGAGAATATTCTACAACACCGACAAGAAAGCTTGCTTCAAAAGAGGAGGAAGGCAGAACACCATCTCTGCCTCTGCTTTCTGCCTGCATATGTGGGGTGCTACCATTCATTTCTTCCACAATACACTGTATTTCCCAGAACTGGGAGCCTAATAGGCTCTTCCTCACTTAATTGGCTGATTGTTGGATACTGAGTTACAGAAATGAGAAAAAGAACTAATACAAAGAAAGGAAACCTAAGAATTTAGGGATATGCATTAAATTTTCTTATTAAAGTTAAAATTTATTTTAATTGATTACCTTTAAGAAACTAAACAAAAAAAGTAGAAGAGAAATTTAATGGCTCCTTATTTTATTGTATGATTTGTTTAATGTACCTTGTTACATAAGGGTCTGAAGCTAATAAACTTCAAGTCCCATGGATGTAGTACAGTTCTGGAAGGTAGTAATGAAAGCCCTCTTGTCACTACTGTAGTAACATTAGCAAGTCATTTTCTGTCTTAGTTTGGGTTTCTCAGAAGCACACATTAATTTAAATATTTCAGTACAATGAGATGGCTTAGAACGGGATTTCCAAATACTGGTAGCTGAGTAGAAACAAATGAAAGAAATGTATAACAAATCAGTTATGAACCAAGATATCCTGGTAGACAGCTGGGGCTTAAACTCGTGAAATGAAAGAGAAGTTTGGTTCTAAAGATTAGTAAGGCATGGGATTTAATTTCTATCAAAAGATAAAGAGCATAGTGGCATTTCATATATGCCAGGATGAAGGAGTGATCCACCTGACTTTCCTGCAGGCAGGGAAGCATCTTTCGGGCAGCAAAAGTTTACAACTGAAGAGCCACAAGTTCTATCAATTGGAAAAGAGTTAAGATTTAAGAAAACACTAAACTAAGGCTCTAGGGTGGATGTCTTGCTATTTTCTCCTGGAACAACTCACAATTACTCACATTGTGTGAGAGTCACTCCCTCCTATTACATATTCGCAACTACTTTTTGAAAAATGCAACAGAAGTGTGAGTGGAATAAACTTGAGCGCATCAGTTGAGACTGAAACCAGAAATGGCATGCATTAACTCTGCCCTTTGTCACTTCTTGTGTCTCTTTCTCAAAGCACCCTCAGCTCCTGCTGCTCCGTCTCCAGCCACTTACTTGGCATAGAGACCCACACTCCCATTCCTGAGCTTTCATATTCCTATGTACTATGTCTTGGTCAGGTTGAACTTCTTCAGTGTCCATTCACAATTATCATGAGGTATGAGGAATGGAATCTGGAAAAATTCCATGAATGCTAAATGTTTATCCTTGTATTTATGTGTAACAAAAACTTCCTCTCCTCTTAATAGCCAGGACCAGAATGATAACTTTGAGTGAGAATAACTTGTTTCTTTGGCTGCTTATCTGTGAAATCACAAACTGGCTATGTGCAAACCATAGCTATGATTAAATGAAACACTTATCATATCCATAGGCAGAAGCCTTGCTTCCTGTTTTTGAGATCAGTTGTAATTTGAATTCAACATGTCCTCAAAGACTCATATGTAAAAGGGGTAACCCACAGCTTGGCAGTATAGGTAGTAAAAACTTTAAGACCTAATGTGCTGTGAAGGTAAGTGATGAAGAACTTGTTCTCAGAGGTACTGTAGGATCCTGGTCACTTCCTCTTTCTTCTTGCTGGTCACAAAATGAGCAATCTGCTCTTTCAGGCTCTTCTATTATTTGATTCATTGGCACAGACTCAAGCCAACAGGACCAATGACTATGTTTGAAAACTTCTGAAATCTTGACACAAAATAATTATTTTCTTTTTACATGTTGGTTATATTAGATGTGTTAGAGTATGGCGTGTGACCTATCATCCAGAAATTTTAAAGCTGTGTGCACAGGAACCACAAAAACTAGCAAACTGATACTGATTTATGTAGTTCTTACATGTCTCAGTTCTCTTTCCATCTACAGCATCATATAATGGCTCTCCCTTTTCAAAACTCAGTTACCAAGCTAGTGACACATAGTTAACAAAGTGGTACAGTATATCACAAAGCCAAGTACTTCAGGTATGTACACAATAGTAGAATTAATAGGCCCTCAGACCATGTTTTTGTCATGCTGGTGGCCTCCTTGTACCACACATCACCATGTGAAATTTCATTAGGATAAGTCAGGCACTCCATGGGCTATGATTGTGATTAGGAAGGTACATACATGCTCACATTCACTGGCAGTTTGAAAGTAAGCTAGCGTAAAAATGAAAGAGGCACAGGTGGGCATTGGCAGTATCTACTGCAGAGCATGAATCTCAATTTTCTCATGTATTATTTGGACCAATAAAAATGCATCAGAAATGATTAGTATGTTATTGATATTTTATGGTTATAATGTTTTGTGAAAGAAGCTAAAAAATTTACCTCAACTTCTAGAAAGGAAAATATATCTTAAAATCTTGAGGTTTATTTCATTTTCTATTTTACATAGCTACCTATGGACAATTTAGACCTAAGAAATTAAAATTAGTTCACCTTAAAATATCTATAAATGAACAACAGAAAATTTATTTAATAAATTTCCAAAACATTATTCTTATTTATAACATATCAAACTAGATAAAATTAATTTATTATATAATATAATTAATTGAAACAGAACACAATTGAGAAGTTTAGAGACAGGAGACAAAGATCATGATTCTGCATGTTTGAGTAATATTTTTATCTAATACATTAAATCAAAATAATTTTGTTTGTGATTATGATTTCTTAACAATACCCTTAATTCCAAAGATTGCTAAAAGCAGTCCTTACATTTAAACTACCACTTTTTAAACTTTCAGAATTAATTTTCATATCTCACTTGCATTTTCACTTCCAGTGAAAATCAGCTTTAAGCATTTTACTTTCAGTAAGTACATATCTGTTTCTGATCAAAATACAGTTTTTATTAAGTTGTGTGAATATTGGTTGACATTGTGGGGAGAAAATGCTGGTGCTACCTTTATTGAGGAGGTCACAGTGTAAAGTCAAGTCAAGTAGAAAGAAAAAGACTACTCGGAAAAGGTGTGACAGGAACGTGAGTCTCCTCTGAAACTCTAAGAGCAAAAAGGACATCCATCTGCAGGGAGAGAACACTTTTGGAGTCCCGTTGTTTGAAGAGGGACAGCAGAGGTCTACTTGCACATGAGTGGTGTGAAATTGCAGAACTCTCTCTCAGAAGAATAAGAGTGTCCTTTGCCTTTGACAGATTGGTTTATAGTTAATTCCATCTTTGAAAGAATTGTTCTTCCTCTTTTCTAGCATAGACAGTTTCCAGTTCTATAAATTTTCCATATTTGTCTTTTTATCATTATGGCCAACTATAATCATTTTAATTAAATATGCATGCAAATATATATATGTGTGTGAGTGTATTGTTTTAAGCAAATTTTAGTAATTTTATACCAAGTCAGTATAAAATCTAATTGTACACTCTGAAGGCTGTTTAACTATGTACCTCTAACTAAGAAATGCCTAGTATATTGTCTCTCCCAGTGCCAACAACGTAAAAGTGAACACAAAACTGGAGACACATCTGAAGTCCAACTGAACATACCTCAAACCTCAAAGCAGTAAGAAAAATAATGGGCAAAGTCACACTTGGATAAAACATGTAGGAAGATCCTTCATGTCCCTTTCAAAGGGCAATGATGAAAAGGAAAAAGTCATTAGTGACAACAAACACCTGTCACAAGGCTTAAGGTTTGACAAACCAGGACTTATGACTCTACCAGCATTCAAGATTAATGTTCTTTTTTATTTTTTTGCTCACATGGAGAACTTTGGGCATGATCTGTTTTTCTGTCATACTCTCATGCTCTGCCCATAAACAAAGATATTTTTTTCTCATCACCATTAGAAAAGGCTATTCCATATTCCTGTCTTCACATTCAAAAAAAATGTTACTTAAAGGGAAACTGACCTTAGGTATCTCACTACAGACACACACACACACAAGTACACACTCAAAGAGAGAGAGAGATTGCATGCACAATATGTTTACATTCTTAATTACTTCACTTATAAATGCCTTTTTCCTATTACCAGAGATGTAATAGGAAAATAAATATGCTTTTATTCATATTCCAGAGAAAATACTTAGAAAGCAGTGTTTCAGAGTAAATGGCACTTTGAGGAGTGTCTATGTTAAAGTACTTTGTTTTTTTTCTACTCATATTTCCAGCCACTTTGGAGGACACCGTGCTGAGTAAATGAAGACATGCATTGATAAACACTTCATAATCTCATTTGTATGTGGAATCTCAGAAACCTGAGCTTGTCAATGCCAAGAGTGTATTTTACATTTTGATAGGACATTGTAATTAACTCACTTCCAAACAAATATGAACACAATAGATAGCTGTCTTTCTGCTATACGTATAACAAGAAGGGAGTGTGAATTCTTCAGACTCTTTACTTTCCAGTAATAATTTCAGAGGACCCTGTTGTCTCAGTTTGCATGCCCAGTATGCAAAGTTCCATAACTACTTACTGACTATAGGGACAGAAGCAATGTATTTGTCTATCGTGTTACTAGAATGCAAAATTCATTTGTTATGGAAGCTGACACTAGTCTTACAAATACAGTCTCAAGCACAGCATGCTCCTAAGATAACTCCATTTGTCCAATCTTACTCGTCTCAGCACACAGAGCATCAACCACTGTACTTCGAAGGCAAAACCTTGGTGTTACCAATAGCAACTTGCATTTATAAAGTTCAGAACAACTAATGGCAACTCCTTGCCTAAATCCCTGCATCTGTTTGTCAGTGAACTGAGATAAAATTCCAAATTTCTTACTGTTATCCTACTCTGACTATGAAACACTCTTGTTGCTGCAGACTTAATCCTTACAGCCCAACTCTCCTGGCTGCCTTTCAGCTCATAGACACCAAACTTCTTCTTCTTGGCCCAAACTCTGAATTCCCATTTTTTTGATCTGGTTAATTCAGGACTCAATTCAAATACTTGTTTAGTATGGTATTTACAACCTCACTGTATGACTCAGGCCCCTATTTCTCTCTCATTATTTTTCCTCTATAATAGCTTTTATTTAATTTTGCCAGTTTTCACATGCATACAATGAATGTAATCACACTTATATCTTATGACTCTTTCTTGCCCTCTTCTGCTTTGTTTTTTTTACTTATTTGTAGTGGTGAGGATTGAACCCAGGGTCTTGTGTATTTATGGGCACTCAGTTGCTGAGCTGTATCATAGTCCTATAGTACTTACTATATTTAGAAATACTTATGTATTTTCCTTCTCTAACTCAATGCCTAAGCATCTGCTAAGCAGCTTTCCATACAAGTAGCAGGAGACAAAGGTAGTATACATACAGCAACATTCATTATTAAAACATTGTCATGGGGCTGGAGAGATGGATCAGTGGTTAAGAGCATTGTCTGCTCTTCCAAAGGTCCTGAGTTCAATTCCCAGCAACCACATGGTGGCTCACAACCATCTGCAATGAGGTCTGGTGCCCTCTTCTGGCCTGCAGACATACACACAGACAGAATATTGTAAGCATAATAAATAAATAAATATTAAAAAAATAAAACATTGTCATGTATTTCTTTTATCTTATCCTGTTTCTATTTATACTTACATTGGTTTTTAATATACTTCATGTAATATTAGAATACTATATGCATGTGATTTATAAATCAACGCATATATGTCAGCTGGACATGCTAGCATACACCTGTGATTCTAGCACTAGAAGGTAGAAGCAAAGGGATTAGAAATTCAAGGTCAGCCCCAGCTACATAGCAAATTTGAAGTCAGCCTTGGCTACATGAAACCCAGTCTTGAAAAGTCTACAAAGTATACAGACAAATATGGTAAATTTTCAAACATATTTAATAACGGTGTTAAGCAAATAAAGATTTAAACTACTATAATAAATTGAAAAAACCCTGCACAGTAAAAAGGATGATGTCTGGCTCTAATCCATGTATGGGTCTTTTTACATTCCTCAACAAATACTTATTTAGCAGTTGAATGACTAATAAGCATAGGCAATTCACTGTCCTTAATTAGTTGAAATTATTTTATGTATGCAAGAGTAACTAAAACTATATTTATAAAAACAAATTAGTCTAGGCTTGCATTACTAGACAAAAATCAATTCATATATAATAGCATCTATTTGCATATAAACAATGTTATAAAGAGTTCTAAAATTATGTTGTCTCTTTTAAACGGCCTCCTCCATCTTCTTTAAGCTATTCATCAATTCAGTGAAAACTTTCCAGATAATGCAAAAAGAAATGTCAGCCAGCAAACAATCACAAATTCCAAATTAAGTAGAATCTGAATTAAAAAGGGCTTCATCTTATCTGCAAACCAACAAAAATCACTTACAACGTTTAAGGTCACTAATTTCATTTTTAATGATAAATTTGACTTTTAAGCAAATTTATTTTCATCAGTGATTCTCAAAGCTTGATGGTACATCATAGCTTGGAAGTTATTAAAATAATAATTGTTATTAAAAGTAGTAGTTTTACTATAGTAGACATTTTGATAATCTTCAGATTGTAGTTGCTTTCTTGTTACCATTATTCAATCCTTCCTAGACAGATTAAAAATAGAAATCCATTTTCCTACTTCGAATAAAATATTTCATATACAATAAATAAGATACAATATTTTATTTAAACAAATTCTAATTTTCTATCCTACTGACATTTTTTTCATTTCCTCACTTCTTTATAAACAGTAAAAAAATGTCACATCCTTCAGTAAGAAGCTATTAGAAGAAACTGAGAGAAGCTTAGAGGCCACCAATCTCTGTTATCTCCCGTTCATTTCTTGGCAAACAGAGCAGGTAGGACAAGATGAGGAATAAAATTCAGTAGCTGGAAGCAGTTACTAGTAAGAGCCAGTCAAAAGTCAGTGTTTGATCACACATTTATACAAAATGTTATAAATTTAGGAGGAAACAGGCTTCACACCCATCTCCATGTAGTTCAAGGACGAATATGGAAAAGAGATTTTATACCTGTGAACATGTGAATTTACCCTTGAAAATATATTAAATGATAAAATTTCAAAGCATAGGTATTTTAGTCATACTTTAGCCACAAATTAATATCTTAATAAGCAACAAATAAAAATACATTAACTTTAACAATACCAATTCAGTTCTGTATTTCCAAACTGGATAAGGGTGAGCAAAAGCCTCACACTTCACTAACTGGAACACATGAGGCCTGTGTGACTCCTGCCAGCCTTGAGCTCTGCGCTCTTGAATCTTTTGTGGCTATTCTACATTTAAAACAAAACAAAACAAAGCAAAAAAGCACACACACACACAAACAGTTATGCAGGACAAGGTAGAGAATGACCATTAAAAAAAGTTAAAATTTAAGATTTTATTGCATGTGTAAATACTGAGATCCTTATTGTTGTGAAAATTTAAGTTTTTATTACCTGTATAAATACTGAGATCCTTATTGTAACGCACACCTAGAACATTAAGACTTTATATGTAAACATTATACGAAGAACAAAAAAATGTAGATGGTGCAATCAAAATTTACATAGAATATGCATATATATGTATTAGTTTACACACACATAACATAGTCAACTGCAGTCAGGACAGTTCAAACTAAAATGATTTCTTAATACCACAGAGTTAAAATATCTGAAAAATCCAACATATTCTTAATATGCACATATTCCAGGCCAAAATAGCATTTTTAGTTGTGTGTGTACCAATTTATTTAACATAATATAAAGAGCAGTATCTGTTCAGTTTCTCTTGTTAAATATACTAATTATCTTTTATTCCGGCTTCCAGAACAATTATCAGTTCACATCTAGAGGACAAATGAGAGCACAGTTTAATAATTACCGTCAGCCTAGAAAGTGTCACATAGTAATTCACCCAGGAGATGCTCAGAAGGAAGGCATGCTTCTGTTTTTCTTTCTACTTTCATTTTAGTGAATATTCTTAATAATATTATTATTATAGAAAGCAGAGTATATGCTTACACAAAAATGCAGAGAAACTGGTACTGGTGGTACAGGCTTGAATTTCAACCTCTGAGGCTTAGGTAGAAAGATCCCAAGTTCAAGACCAGCATAGAAAGTCTTTAAGGGTCCTGTCTCAGAAAGTATAAAAAAGGGCTAGGGTCACATTTAGTGGTAGACAACTTACCTCACATGCAAGAGGATTTGTTAATCAGCACCACATACAGACAAATAATAGACATACTGACAAATTATTTCTAAATACTAGAAATTAGCCTTCTGAGGGAGAGGCTGGCAGGTCATATTTAGGTGCACTTTTACTGTAGTGATTATTTACTTGCCTAATAGCATTATAGGATTATTTTGGTTCTTCAGCTTTTTCTAGAGATTTTATTACCCTTTAATTCAGTTTTCTCATGGTTTACACATTGTTACATGCTTGAAACTTTCATTCCAGACCACAGGAATATAGCCAAGTATTGTGCCAAAATAGGTCATGTGCTGGCTTTTGACTAGAGCATATAAATTTCATATTTCTAGCATATTACAATCTAATAGGTGTGTTATTTACAGTCCCTGTTGTGGTTTCAATATGTAATGTGGCCTACAAGGCCATGTATCAAATGCCTATTCCCAGAAGGTGATCCTTTTCTCATGGGCTTAGGAAGTGGAAGCTGTTTTGGCAGAGAGAAATCACTCAGATGAGCCTCTGCTTCTCTGCTTCCAAGTACTGGACCAAGTATTTTAACAAATATCTCCATCACAGATTTCTGCTGTCTTTAGCACAATAATTGAACCAAAAACTCTAAACCCAAGTAAGTCTTTTCCTCTTAAATTGTTCCTGTGAGGTATCTTTTGCCATAGAAAGAAACTTTATACCCTTACACAACACACACACACACAAAGTCCCTAAACATGCTAGGGAGCATCTGAGCTCAGTCACCCACATAAATGTTCCTTTCTTGGTATAATTAATAAAGAAAGTGATTGCTGAAAGCTAAAAGTCAGGAGTTTTGTAAAAACAAAAATGGAAGATGTCATGCCAATGGAACTTTCTGGGATGAAAAATTTCTTCCTTTTATGCACAATGCACACTATCACTTCTTTGAGAAGCAGAGTCAATCCTCCCCAACCTTGACACTGCTTTGCCAATGAAGTTTATGTGAAATTCTAACACCCCTGTAACCCGTTTCAGCAATGTTCATGGCATCTTTACTAGGGGATAGCTGTATTTCACTTACCCATTCGAACTCCTCATTTGTTATAATTTTACCATGGGATTATAGCAATCCCAATACAACTTTGGGTTCCATTTCTACATTGAAACTCTATATAGGTAGCCCCCATCACCAACTGTCTAATCAAGAATGCCTGCATGCCTTGCTATAGGTTTTACCTCAAAACACATATTTCACCATGGATTTGGGGAGATGACTTGTCATTTAACCTCGTAAATTAACCTCGATCAGCTTCAAGCATTTTAGCTTCACTGTTTTCATCTCCCTTACATTTTGTAAGGGTCAAGGCTTTGTTTTAAAGTCGACTTTGGTTTAAGGGGTGGTAGCAGTTTTGCTCTTCTGTCCAGACTGTGAAAACCCTTTCCACATCAGCAACAGGGTACCTCACTTATTTGTCTATGGGCTCATTGTAGTAGCCCTTTTAATTTCTTTTAAAACATGACTTTTTAATTTACAAATATATAACTGTTTATCACAAAGCCTATCTCAGCTTTCAACATCCCTTCCTCACTATGCTTAATTATTTAGTTTTTATTTAATCTAAAGGGCATGGGGCTCTTTTACTTGAACAATTCAGGGCCACTGCAGGGTTACTATTTAACATACTTTCAAAAGCATTGTTCCTGAGGCAATAGGGAGGCTGACCAGGTAACTGGTCAGCGAAGTATCTAAAACACACACAACATTTATCAGTTAAGTTCACTATCTTATACTGACACCATTAAATGGCACCTTACAAATGATTACAATAGTAACATGAGAGATTATATGTCACAGATCATCATGCAAAATAATGAAGTTTGAAATATTGAGAGAAATTCAAAACAGTGACATGAACACAAAAAAGTGAGATCATGTTATTAGGCAAATGGCACTAGTCATTTTGCTTGAATCAAAACTACCATTTACCTTCAACTCTTAAAAAAATATCTACATGAAGTGGTGTGGGAGGTCCTTCTGTCTATGCACATCTTTCATTGGTTAATGAATAAAGAAACTGCCCTGGACTATTGATAGGGCAGATCTTAGGTAGGCAGGAAAGACAGAACTGAATGCTGGGAGGAAGAAAGGCAGAGTCAGAAGGAATGCCATGGAACCACCAGAGACAGACGGTGGGAATTTTACCCTGTAAGCCACTGCCGTGTGGCAATGTACAGATTAATAGAAATGAGTTAAATTAATATAAGAGTTAGCCAATCAGAAGCTAGAGCTAATGGGCCAAGCAGTGATTTAATTAATGCAGTTTCTGTGTGATTATTTGGGGTATAAGATAGCCGGGCAGCCAGGATGAACAAGCAGGCCCTCCTCCTACAATGAAACACACATAAGCAGAATGTAATAACAGTGACTTATAAATAGTTTTAAGTGAGTAAAGGCAAGAGACAAAATTCTATTCTACTGACAAGTCAAGTGAGTCACAAGTCTGAGCTTCTCTGGCTTACACAATTCTTTCAGCTGATGCTAGTTGCAGTGTTAATGATGACTGTGATGATGATTTGGCAACTTAGAAAGCCCCCAGGTCTAAGTTTTATGAGGCTTCCTATGAGACACAAAACCAAGAGTGAACACTCTGAGACTAGGAAGTTTGGGAGTACAGACAATCAATACTGAGGAATTCAGCTTAAGAAAACAGAAAACACAGGACTCCTCACACTGTAAAAAGCTCTAGTGCCAGGTTGAAACATAAAATGGCAGAAGAGACAATGCATAGAGGATTTTAGTCAATATGGTATTGAAAGTATATAAAAAGAAACTTCTCCGTAAAAAGAGCTTAGTGTGTGTAAAGTACTAAATGAGATCAAGTAGACACCTAGGACTAGTGCAGAATAGAGTTATTTTTTTTCAGGCAGTTCTTCACAGCCAATTGCTTAGATCTTCATCAGATTCATTTCTTATACCTCCTTTTACTTTAGAAATGCCTTAAGGTGACAGTATCTGCAAAACAGAAAAGCACATAAAAATTTAAATAGAAAAGTAAGAGGAAAAATGAATACTAAAACGGGGGAGGTTAATTTTTTAAATACATGCTTTAAAATGTTATCTATTAGCTGGACAAGGACTATAAATTTCAACTTCCTAGCATCCAGCCAAGTACAAACAGGAGCATTAGTTATACTTAACTGGTATTGTATATACTATAAAACTTGTTTCTAGGAAGAAATACAAATAAGTACTTGTTTGTGATTCTCTTTGGGGATTTCTCCATAAGTTCTCTCAGAGAACGAATTATTACTCTAGACAACGGTCTTATAATGTGTATGGCAATATATATCATTGTCTTGCTCCATGCAAGACCTTTCCCACATGTCTTAATATGGCTATGTCATAGGGCAGCTAATACAAAATCAATAGAGAAAGGGACAATAAAATTCAATCTGCATGAGAACTCCCCTAATGTACTGGGTTTGTTGTTAAGGCCCATAGAAATGGTTCTACTCCAATTTGAAATAAGGCCAGAGAGTTTGAGCCTTTTATTGACTCTACAAGGTCAAACAACAGGATGTTTGGCCTAAGGTAAAATTGCTGTAAATATTGCCTAGATATTGTGACATTTGGCCTAAGGCATTAACTTAGACCATAATTAATAGATGTTTTTAGTATTAAAAAAGTAATCATTCTTGTGTCATGATAAAAAACAGTCTTTTGCCCTCCCCTTTGGCTGGGTATGTAAATGGCTATAAAAAATAAACTCAGGGTGGATTCAGTATTCACTGGAAAGCCCTCCCAACTCTATCTTCAGTCTCTGGTCTACTTTTTCCTCAACACACACTCCACACCTCAGGAATGTATGGACATTTCATCCCATCCTGAGACTACTTAAAGGAGAACAAAAACCATATTTTAATCATTTTTTTCTTCCTTTTCTTTCACAAGAGTTTGGGGAATAATGAGTAAGACTTTCTTGAATGTCCCACGAGTGCAGAAGTATTTTAATTGTGAACAAACTGAAACTCCTAATAATTATATGCAAACTTCGATAAGTACTTTGTTGGATCACAGTCTAAGAATGAAATTGTGTGAGAATTCCGAGTGTTCATGATAAAATAAGACATGAGTCTTGTGACCTCTGTTTATGCAGAACAGTGAATTGTCTTGGAATGCGTTTTTGTGTTTCTCCCAGGTGTAGTGGAAAGAAGTGCATTTCCTTAGCTATTGCTTTTCATATGCCTCTTGAAAAACATGCTTTTGCCACATTTGGCTGGTCCTTGTGATTGCACACTTTACTCAGGTGACTTAATCCACAGTTTATAAAATGTCTGGTGCTCAATATAAAGTTGGCAATTGCATGAGACATTAACATACCTCACTTTAGGTCCTGCTCTCCCAGTTTCACTCTGCCCACTAAATCAGTAAACAAAGTGGCACCAGGGACCCGAAGTTGACTGTGGGATTAGAGAGTAGGGACCCTCACATAAGTAGATGAGTGAGCATAGTGGGTCAGAAATCAGAGAAGGCTTTGCCTTATGTTGAGCATGTTTATCATTTCTTAAAGAAGGGTGGAATACATGTGTCAAAATCACAATCACTAGATTGCTTGTAGGGTGAAAAAGGCCATTGAAAAATAATCCTGCCCCTGGCTAGATCCTGGATATGGACCAAGAATAAACATCCTGACCTTGACTTGACCTGAGGATGAGGGTTTGAAATCTCACCAATACCTGAGTTTGCCCCACACACAGCCTGCATAATCCTACCAAACCCTAAACACAAAATCCCACTAATCCCTTTGTTTGCTCCAGAATCGGACCAAAAAAAAAACTCACCAATCCAAAGACACCCTGGAAAGCTACCCCCTTTCCCAAGAAACCCTATATATACTCTGTACCCTGTTCAGTTTGCTACTGCTTCTCACCACAGAGACAGCCACTGTACTGGATTTTTCCTTCCCAATAAATCTCTGGAGTGGGGTGTGTTGTGCCCTGTGTGACTTTCTCCAGAGCAGAGCCTAGCAACAGCAATTTAAGCAAAACAGAACTGTAACACTTTTGCCAAAAGCTTTCCCCAAGAGGAACAAGGTTTTATACTCCAGGGGGCTTGAGGGGAGCTCTAACAGTTTTTCTAGGGAAACCCTCCCCTAGGGAAGCAGAGTTGTTACTTTTACATTAGGGAAACTTTTCTCTTCAGCAGAGCTAATCATAAACTGCTCTGCTTGCAGTGACTCTGTGGTATTCCGTGGCTCCCGAATGCCAGGATAACTTTCTATCCAAGCTGTAATGTTTATATTGCTTGCAAGTTGTTTATGATTATAATCCCTGGTTTCCAGACGATGGAACTTTGGAAGAAGAAGTATAGGGTATAATGTAAAACAACACTGAATAGGAAGAGCCACATTGAATTTGGGTCACTTGGACATTAATTCAAACTGTTATTAAAATACTGAAAGAAGATAAGAAGGATATTAATCATGACAAAGAGATGGATAATTCCTTGACTAAATATAAACTGGTGATCAAACTTTAGAACTGATAAAACAGTCATAAAAGGATTTTTCTTGTGCAGGCAGAATCAAAAGTGAAAATATGCTACCTAAGCTCCATTACTGAAGCCTCTTTTAAATATGTATCCTCTATTGCCTGAAGATGACCCTGAAGTGTCGGGTGAGGAATATGATCATCTAATCTTGAGTTCTCTCCAATTTTTGATGAGGATTTAAGAGAGCCTTTGAAAATTCTAACTTTACAGCCTAGACAAGCTAAGACACAGCTTCAAAAAGTTAAAAGGAATGTGTTTACCAATTCTTCCCCAATGTCAGGAGTTCCAGCCTGATTTCAGCAAAATCAAAATGTTTATTTACTGTTAAGGTTCGAGAGAAGCCTCCAAAGAAGACCAACAGCCATATATGTAGTAAAAAGAGCACTTTATTAACTGAAACGTTGAAGTGGCACTTGGTGACCCTCAAAGTAGGTCACAAGCTCCTTTTAAAAGGAGTTAGGGGGATTCCAGGTAGGAGGAATTAATCTGGGGCTTAATGGTAGGAGGTCCTAGTGGTTAGGGACTTTCCAGCATCAGGGTAGAGAAAGCTATCTTTAGTTATCAGGAGATTGTGATTGCCTGCTGAGCAAGCAAAGGGGCTTTGGGAACCTGCTGAGTCAGCAGAAGGGGTCCTGGGGTGCCTGCTGAGTTAGCAGAAGGCTATGGGACACCTGCTGATTGGTTGTTCCTAAGTTGTGGTTTTCCTTGAAACTGTCTGTTTAGCTCTGTTCCATTTTAATGAATCAAAACTAAGGCCTAGTCTCTATTAGGACTACTACGAGAGCCTGTCTGAGCTTTAGTCTGCCCACCCTCCATGTCCTTTCAACTATTATAGTAGCATGTGTGCACATGAGAAAAGACTTACTTTACCATTACCACTTTTTATAATATATATCCTATGATTATTCAAGATTCTCTAGAGCAGTGCTTCTCAATCTTCTTGATGCTGTGACCTTTCCTCATGTGTAGTGACCCCCAACCATAAAATTATTTTTTGCTGCTACTTTACAAGTATGATTTGGCTACTGTTATGAAAAGTAATGTAAATATCTGTATTTTCTGATGTTCTTGTGACCCCTGTGGTCATGACCCACAGGTTGAACATCACTGCTTAGAGGAACAGAACTATTGAGGGAGCTGTGGGCTGCATTCCTGCCACCCAGTTCCCGGCCACCTGGCTAGCTTATGCCCCGAAATAACAACACACAAATTGTATTCTTTTAAACACTGTTTGGCCCATTAGTTCTAGCCTCTTAATGGCTAATTCTCACAATCTTGCCTAACCCATATTTAGTAATCTGTGTAGCACCAGTCTTACTGGGAAAGATTCAGCATGTCTGACCTGGCGGCTGGCTGCATCGCATCTTCCCTGGAGAGGAGTGTGTGTCTGCCTCACTTCCTCTTCCTTCCAGCATTTTGTTCTGTTTACTCTGCCGACCTAATTTTCTGTCCTATCAGGGCCAAGGCAGTTTCTTTATTTAACCAATGACCTTCCTTCACAGAATCAAGAGAAAGGAATGTGTTTTTAAAGAAGGTGTATTAGTTTGATTTTAAGAAATACTATCACAGTGGTTCAACCATGCCTGTTTTTACACAGGCTGAAAACCTCAAACTGTGCAGTGTATAAACCTGGATGCCTCAACAGTATCAGTCTGGCACTGAAAGCATTAAGGAGAGCTGAGTTCCTTCTGTCTACACTGAAAGCTCAATGAAAGTGGACACTAATATCTGCAAAGGAGTAATAGGAGCAGCAGTGGCAAGCAAAGTTGACCAACTTTTAGCAATAACCAAAGGTGTAATAGGAGGCCACTTCACACATAAACCATATTATTTGCAAAACGGTTTGGCCGATAGTTTAAGTGTATTTCTAGCTAACTCGTATCTTAAATTAACCCATCTCCATTAATCTGTATATCATCACAAGGCTGTGACCTACCAGGTAAAGTTGCTGCATCTGTCTCCAGTGGGGCTACATCAATTCTTCTTGACTCTGCCTCCTTTCTCCCAGCATTCAGTTTAGTTTTCCACACCTAGCTCTGCTCTACCCTATCACAGGCCCAAAACAGCTTTTTTATTAACCAATGGTATTCACAGCATACAGAGGGGAAGCCCACATCACTTCCCATTTTCTGTTTAAATGTAAAGAAAGGTTTTAACTTTAACATAGTAAAATTACATGTAACAAAACAGTTATCAAGTAAGAATTAGTTACAATATTTATATCTACTTTATCTTTTGTCATAATTAAGGAAAACTATAACTATTACTACATATCCTTCAATTCCATCAAAGACTCCAGAAGGATGTAATATTACCTAAGTAAACAGGAAGTGCATTATGAGCAAATTCCAAAATTCTAGAATTGACAGACACATCTCACTACGTGGACAGTCACCCAAAATTCCTCTCTATCATAGGGACATCCAATCTTTAGCCCACAAGCCCATACTATCCAGCAGACTTTACTATGAAATAGGAAATTTCAAAGACAATTCCACTTATATTGGCAGTTTGTCAGTCACTTTCTTCTGTGTCTTACAGAATGCCTAGTGACTCTTTCATGAAGCAGGAACCCTGAAGGACCATCTCACTTTTAGACAAGTTCAGCAGTCAAGTCTCTGTGGGTCCTGCATGTCCAGTTCATACAGCATAGCATCAAGCAGCCCAGAAAAGAGAAGCTTCTTGCTCAAATGGCTAGCAAACTCCATGAGGAGACTCTTTGATGCCCGTCATCTTCTTGAAGTTGATTGGTGTTGCTAGAAGCAGATGTGTCTCATTGTCAATAAAAGTCTTAAGCTCTTAAATCATTTAAATGCCATATTCTGAAGGTCTCTGAAAGATTTGAAGAATACCTATCTAACTGAAATATATCTCTATATATGTAGAAAACCTAACTTATGTCTATAAACTTGATTACTATAGATGACTCTCTATTAATTTGCATTGCTTAATTATAAATTACATTTTTAAATGAACTGGACAAATGAAATACCTTAATCAATATCAGAAATCAAAATATATATATATATATATATATATATATATATATATATATATATATATATATTTCTGATATTGATTAAGGTATAACAAAAATTGACCTTAAATTTGTAGCAATAAACCAAGATCCATACTAATGCAAATCTCTATAACATATCACCCTTTAAATGAAAAAAAAATTACAAACACTATTTAGGAATATGGGCATAGTTCTCTCCAAACTGCTTTCTGCTTTTTGTTGGGTGAAGTAATTTTTGGTAGTGTTTACAGCAGCCTTTTGGAGAGTCTTGGTCCATCAAACCATGCTAGTCTGCAAGGATTCCACAGGTTCTCATTTTCTGTGGAAACAAAAGAAGAACCGCTTTTCCAAAGCAACATATCCTTAGACCCAAAATTAGACAAGATACCTTTAAAGTATATATGTTGGTCACTTAGCTCCTTCACAATCAAAAAATTCAAAGAAAGCACAGTAAAATGCATAATCCAAACTTTGTGTATTTATGTGACTTAGTTTTCTTACTCTATTACTTTTTACTCCTTTAATCTATGATGGTCTGTAGTCTGTCTCTTTAAAGACTTTTTTTTATAAACCATTTACTTCTTTTTCTAACTATACTCATTTTCTCTCCCAAGGCTATGTACATTTATCCAAAACTCTGACCCATTTAGATGTCTTTTTTTTATCAAAATTTGTCTTTATTGCATGTCTGTAATCCTTTTCTGACCAGAAGTGCTTCTTAAAAAGTTAAGCAGCATTACTATGGCTAAGGCCACTTTGCCTTTTGGCTCCACCCAGTCCAGCATGTTGGAGGTCTGTTCATTGCTTCTGAGAGCCATTCTCTGCAAGCCAAATACAGGGTTGGGGCACAGCAAGTCTATGTTGCCAATAAGCAAGTTGTAACACTCTGCTCACAAACCCTATTTAAATGCTCCATAGCTGGACCTCTACAAAGAGTCAGAGTGCTGGCAGCATGGCCTAAGAAGCTGCCAGTTTCAAAACCATGTGGCATTTTTTTCTGCTACCACTTAATCAGAAAGACCTCTCCTAAAGGAGCTGCAGTGGGCCACCAGCAAGCAAAGCTAATTCAGAAAAAAAAATGTGGCTAAACTTTGTTTTTTACTGTCTAGAATTCCTTTTTAAGCCCTCTCGGGTTTTATGTGGATTTAGCTAGCACATGTTCCGTGCCAATTTGTAGTAGGAGGCCAATTGTTTGTTCACTCATCCCCAAAATAATCACACAGAAACCATTTTATTTGCAATCTATTTAGCCAATACCTTATGCGTATTTTTGGCTTACTCTTATCTTAAATTAACCCATCTCCGTTAATCTGCATATCACCACAAGGCTGTGGCTTACAGGATAAAATTCCAGTGCCTGTCTCTGGCAGGGCTACATGGCTTCTCCTTGACTCCACCTTTTTTTCCCCAGCCTTCAGTTTAGTTTTCCCCATCTTGCTCTGCTCTACCGTATCTCAGGCCCAAAATAGCTTCTTTATTAACCAATGGTATTCAGAGCGTACAGAGGGGAATCCCACATCATGAAGGCAAGTGAACAAGCAGGCAAAAATCAGAAAGCTTTCCCTTTAACACCCTTTTATCTGTGCTGCCAGTGGAGGGGGATGCCATATTTAAGAGGGTCTTCCCACCACAGTTAGCCTGATAGAGGATGCCCAGACAATTTACAATTAAAATGAGCAAGCATACATAGTAAAACTAAATATTGTAATTAAATATATATTACCTTAAAATTTTATGCTAATATGAATATTAGTAATTGTATTCATGAGAAAAGAAGATTTCTGTAATTATGATTGAATTAAAATTTTTGTATTTTGTTCAAGATACCAAACTAAATTCAGCTGTTTTCATTTACTTATGCTCAATAACAAAAAATCAAAATGTTAGCTTTCTTGAGCACTAAATAAAAATGTATTATCTATGATATAATATATATAAATAACAAGCAAACTATATAGATGCATATATGTATACATATATGTATATTTATTTGTGCTTATCCTGGGGCATAAATTAACCCACGATATCCTTGGGATAGTGATAATATGTTTCCTCTCACATCTTTAGCTAAAATTAGATAAGGATAAATATTCCTGAGACAGATGGAGAACAGAGGCCTGAGGCTTTAGGAAAGACCTTGGGAAAGCTCTTGTGAGTCTTCAAGAAGACTCCTATTCCTTGAATTAGAAATATTTGAGTGTTTCCAATATGTCTGACAACACTCCTAGAGTCATTATGGTGTCAATACCAAATAACTAAAATATACCTTCATGGACTTTAAGACGGCTTGTCAAAATGTTGCATGACTGGGAGACAGGTAAAAGAGGAAATGAAAAGTTGAAGATTGTTATGAGTTGTGGAATTCCAGAATCAAATAAGTTAGTGGAGTGTACCTAGACACTCAAAATATCCATGAGAATTATGGTAGGAGTCCTGACTTATGGCAGGAGTCATTCCTCACTTGGGGTGCAAAAACGAGATCCACTTCATAGGCACAAAAGATCACATCATTTTAAAAGCCAACAAGTCCTTCCCTCTGATGGAGGAAGGTCATTGGCTAATAAAGGAACTGCCTTGGCCCATTTTATTGGTTAGAACATAGGTAGGTGGAGTAAACAGAACAGAACACTGGGGGAAGAGGAAGTGAGCTCAGACTCCACAGCTCTCCTCTCGGGAGCAGACGCCTCAGAGAGATGCCATGCCCCAGCTCCAACCCAGGATGGACTTAGGCTAGAATCTTCCTGGTAAGACCGGTGCTCACAGATTATTAGAGATGGGTTGATCGGGATATCAGAATTAGCCAATAAGGGCTAAAGCTAAAGGGCCAAGCAGTGTTTAAAAGAATACAGTTTGTGTGTTGTTATTTCAGGGCATAAGCTAGCTGAGCAGGCGGCCGGGGTGCTGGGAACACAGCCCCGTCGCCCTTATTACTACAAATGGTGCCCAATGTGATGGATTAAATCCACTTAAAAACCTGAGAAGGCTTAAAAATAAGGGAGAGATAGTTTAACACAGATTTTTGGTGTTTGTTGATGACATGCTGTAGAGAGATTTCCTGATTTGGCAACAGCAGCAGAAAAAAACGCCGTGTCAATTTAAAGAGCAGCTTCTTGGGGCTGTGCTGCCAGCATGAACTCTGGCTTTAAAACATTTCAATGGATTTTATGGGACTGGATGTTTATGTTCCTGCTTGGGATCGAAAGGAGAGTGCTCTGAGACCATGACTATAACTCAGAGCTCCCCGCCTGCTCCTGGGCAGAAGGCAGAATCAGGCTTAGGCAGGAGGAAGAGCATGGCGGATTCCTGCCGCCATACAGAGACGTGTTTTCAGACTGTGCAGTGCTCTGCGTGTCAGATTTGGATGTAACTTGGATGAAAAGAATTTCTGTGCTGCACGCTCAGTCTCAGAATTAAATTGCTGAGTGCCGCTCCTACCTGGTGGCTCCAGAGCTAGCACAAAATGGTACGTCCTCCATTTTGAAATTTTCCTGACTCAGCAGCAGGAACAAACTTGTATTGTTTTAAAATGCCTGCTTTCTGGGCCATCCTGCCAGGACAAACTCTGACTGTTGGAGGCAGGAGGGCCAGCAACAGAGAGAGGACTTGAGTGTTGTCTGTTGCAGCTTGTTTGATGGCAAGGGCATTGAAACACTAGACTTGTGGCACTGAACATGGCTACAGCCAGTACCTCAGCCATGAGGCTGAAAAGTTAAGGAATGGGCTGGATCCAGCCGTCAAATCCATGCCTTTAGTCCTACTGAGATTGCTTGGTAAATTAAAGACTCATGTGGTCAGAAAAAGAGAGATAAACAGTAAAGAGAGATTCAAAGACAGAGAAAATTTCTGAATGGTTTAAAGTGTGTTAAAAATATATGCAGACTGAAAGTTGAAGTTCTTAAAGCAAAAAACAAAAAAAAAGGAAGAGAGTTGTTGTGTGTGGTAGTACACACCTTTAATCCCAACACTTGGGAGGCAGAGGGAGATAGACCTCTGTGACTTCAAGGTGTGGTAGCACACGCCTTTAATCCCAGTGCCTAAAAGGCAGAGACAAACAGATCTCTGTGAGTTCAAGGTGTAGTAGCAAACACCTTTAATCCCAATGCCTGGGAGGCAGAGACAGGCGGATCTCTGAGAGTTCAAAGACAGCCTGGTCTACAGAGTTATTCCAGGTCAAAGATATATACGCTCAAAAAGCAAAACATTAACATAGGAATGTCACAGCTTAGATTCTTAAGCGCCTAGTGATTTAAAGGCACAAATCAAAAGTGCTCCTGGATAGTAAAAAATTGCAGATTCACAATAGGACAGATTCAGACCATTAAATGAGTCACACTATTGGATGAATGTACATAGGCTGGGAGAGAGAAGAAAAATAATATAGAGAATAAGGTTAATGGTTTAAAAAAAAAGGTAAAGTCTTTAAAGAGAGTACAGATAGTTAAGAGATTAAAAGAAATAAAGAAAAATAAGCCACGTAAAAATGGAAAATTCACAGAGAGTCTGGATTATGTACATTGTGTTTTCTTTAAAATTTTTGACTGTGAAGGAGCTAAGTACAGAGAGACATTTCATTATATGGGCTGCCAAGTGGAACCAAAACGGATATCATGAGGGTATGATTTCAGAATTTGGATCTAAGGATATGATGCTTTGGAGAGGGTCTTCTTTTGTTTTCACAGAGGACCAGACCCTGTGGACTGCATCTATCCCGATATGGTATGATAGACCACGACCTCCCGAAAGGTTCCTGTGAACGCCCTCAAAAAATTACTTCACTCAACTGCCAACTGAGATAAACCTGGCACACAGGTTACACCCTAAATGATCTGATTAACAGCGCCCCCATTCAGCAGGAAGCAGTTTGGAGAGAAATAACTGTGCCCATGTTCCCAAATATGGTTTATAAACGTTCTTTTACATTTAAAGGGGGATATGATATAGGTATGAATAATTTGCATTAGTATAGATTTTGCTTTATTGATAGAGATTTAAGGTCAATTTTGTTATATGTATAAGTGTTTCTGATTTTGTTTAAGGTATTGTGATTGTATAGTTCATTTAAATATGTACTGTATAATTAAGAAATATAGGTTGTTAGTGGATAATCATCGATAATAGTAAAGCTTGTAGTCATGTTAGTTAGATTTTCTAGATATATAGAGATATATTTTAGATAGACATTCTTCATGTCTTTCAAAGATTACAGAATAGGACATTTAATGTTTTAATAACTGAGGACTTTTCATGACAATGAGACACTCTGCTCCTGGCAGCACCAATCTACTTCAAGAGGAAGATGGGCATCGAAGAGGCTTGTTATGGAGTTTGATAGCCATTTGGGCAAGAAACTGCTCTTGCCTGGACTATTGCATAAACTGGACACAGAGAACCCGCAGAGAGAGGACTACTGAACTTGCCTAAGGTGAGATGATCTTTCGGGGTTCCTGATTCATGAAAGAGTCTGCGAGACATTCTGCAGGACACAACAGATAGTGACTGAACTGACTTTGAATTTTCCTGCTTTATGGAAATGTCTGCTGGATACCATGGGCCTGAAGGCTGAAGATGGATGCCCCAACGGTACAGAGGAACTTTGGGTGACTGTCCAGGCAGTGAGATGTCTCTGTCATTTCTAGAGTTTTAAAAGTTGCTTTTTTCTTGTTTGCTTATGTAGTATTGTATCTTTCTGGAGTCTTTGATGGAGTTAAGAATAGTTAGTTATAGTTTTCCTTAGTTATGATAAAGATTATTGTAATTTTTACTTGATAACTGTTTTGTTATATGTAATTTTGCTATGTTAAAGTTAAAGCCTTCCTTTTTTTTGTTTAAACCGAAAAAGGGGAAATGATGGAGGAAGGTCATTGGCTAATAAAGGAACTGCCTTGGCCCATTTTATTGGCTAGAACATAGGCGGGTGGAGTAAACAGAACAGAACGCTGGGAGGAAAAGGAAGTGAGCTCAGACTCCACAGCTCTCCTCTCCGGACCAGATGCCTCAGAGATACGCCATGCCCCAGCTCCGACCCAGGATGGACTTAGGCTAGAATCTTCCTGGTAAGACCGGTGCTCACAGATTCTGATCTGGATATCAGAATTAGCCAGTAAGGGCTAAAGCTAAAGGGCCAAGCAGTGTTTAAATGAATACAGTGTCCGTGTAATTATTTCTGGTAAAGCTAGCCATGGGGGTGGCCAGGTGCCGGGGACGCAGTCCCGCCGCTCCTATTACTACATCCCTCTCCACCAGAGAGTTGGTGCCAACATACTTTTTTTGGTATTTTGTTGACAGCCTATCAGTGGATAAACTAAGGAATGTGCTACGTCTACTGCTACATACAATGTTCCCACTCCCTCCCTGTCCTTTCCCTGTTTTTGGTATTTGAGCTGAGAACATCTCCTTGCCCTCAGTGTATAAAACCAACTGTATTTCGCTTGTCCCTTTGTCTTCAAGCAATATAAATTAGCCTGGTACCCCAATAAACAAGATGACCCAGATGCAGACTCCTGGTTCTTTGTTCCTACTTACTCACAGCCATGGAACACCTTAACCTGGATTCTCCCCTGTCTCCTAATACTTCCTGTACTCCATGCATGGAGTCTTGGGGACATCATCAATGAGTTTCAAACACAGAGCATCTGCCAGTGGTTCAGTGATGGGGTTGAAAATTCATCAGCTGAGTGAATCTGGAGAGCTCACTCTGAATTGGTAGAGAAATAGATTCTCTACCAAATTGTATATTATAGTGTTTATAGTGTTAGTCACAACTCTTAAGGAATCAATTATGAGTTTATGGAATTAATGCTTTTCTCTTACAGCAGATCTGGAACATGTGAACGTCTCCAAATCCCCATATTCTTACTCCAGGTCTCCTAGTCTTGGAACAACTTGTGATGTGTACCAAGTTTATATCAGCAGAATCCCAGGCATAATAGTGGCCACTGGTTTTTTAACTAATTTTTATTTGCTTACAATTAAGTTTCATTATGATTTTTTAAAACAAAGATCCCTATGGTTTATTCCCTGTCACTGGCTTCCTCATACCTTTCTGTCCCTAATAGATTCCTTTGCATGTTCATGGAGACTACTCTGTTTTCTTGACAAAATGATTGATATTGTGCACACCTAAGAAGGAAGCTCGCTGTGGTGCACACATTTCAGACTCTGGACCCCTATGCATGTTGTCATGTCTATTGCTGTCTTTTCACCCAGTCCTATCTGGTGAATTTCTGCGTGTCTTCTATTCCTATCAGAGTTAAATATCACATTTATCCTCTGCACCTGCTGAGCATCTCTGCAGATAGATGTCCTCCTTCTGTCGATTGCTTGTTGCTCATTAGAAAAACCTGCTTCGGAACACACCTTAACCCACCTTTCCACACCAGGGAGACTTCTCAGAGAAACACCAAGGGGCATGTATAATTTTACAAATGGCAAGCTAGTTTTTATAAAAAGAAAATTTTATTACCTATTATACTTTCTGAAACAGCTTATTAAATGTTTTGAATACACAAACCAATGAATGACAAAGAAAATCAGTCTGCCTTTATCCTTACTAATTGTATGTCTTTATTATATTCATTAAATGATACTGTTGTAAGTTTGTATATATGCATATATGTATGTATATTCTTCATAATATTTTACTACCATTGTGATATTACTATTCCCTAACCTATGATATTCTACAGTTTGAATTTAAATAGTTTTTTAATAGACACAGCAAATTTGTATGCTGAATACATTTTATTAAAAAGTGTTTTGACCTGGAATTCACATTTCCTTTTTGTGGTCAATGATAACTAGACTAAGATGTCCTAAATTAAATCTTACAAGACTCCAAATTGATTGAAGCAAGCTTATGAGGTTGTTTAAAATTCTGACTGCTTTTAATTTTCCCATATAATTACAACAAGAAAATGGAAGAAGCACTTTTATCCACTGTTAGGCAGGCATGAACTTTCAACCCTGAAAGTTCATAATTTTCATAAGTGCCAAATGGATGTTACTAGTCATCCACCACTGTCGTAGGTTATAGAGCAATTAAGACCTTTCCAAGTGTTCATAATGATCATTTTTTCATGGGAATACTATTGCAAGAAACAAATGACATTCTGATATGTTTAAGTCATTTTAATGATTTGATTGAATCACATTAATCATTAGAAGAAAAAATATGCAGGGCATTAAATGACCCAGCCGTGACAAGCTCAAAAGATGCCCAAGTCTCAGTTTACCCTAAGGCAATACCTGGTTTCAAGAAAGAACACAATCAGAAACCACCCAGGCACCACCCTAGAACAGACCATCCAAAGAAAATTTCTAAAGTTCCAACCATTGTTGCTCCTCCACTCTGAGCCTGCAATACAGTAACAAGGAAAAGAAAACAAAGCAGAACAGCCAAAAACAATTGGACTTGGTTTATATGAACATTCTATAATTTAAGATTTACAAAAGTGTGGCTGGAGAGATGGCTCAGCATTTAAGAGCACTGACTGCTCTTCCAGAGGTCCTGAGTTCAACTCCCAGCAATCACATGATTGTCCACAGCCATCTATAATGAGATCTTGTGCCCCCTTCTGGCAGGCAGGCATACATAGAAGGAATGCTATATATATAATAAATAACTCTTTTAAAAAAGATTTATAAAAGCCTAGCAGTGGTGGTGCCACAGGCCTTTATTCCCAGCACTCAGGAAGCTGAGTGAGGTGAATATCTGTGAGTTTGAGACTAGCTGGTTTATAAGAGCTAGTTCCAGGACAGGCTCCAAAGCTACAGAAAAATCCTATCTCAAAATAGGTAAGTAAGTAAGTAAATAAACAAACAAATAAAAAAATTATAAATTTATTTTGCCAGATATGGCTTCAAATCTGGTTATATAAAAGGTTAAATGACCCTATCCTATAGCAATACTGACGAATATCTTGCATATCACCATAGAACCTTCATCTGGTGATGGATGGAGATAGAGACAGAGACCCACACTGGAGCACTGGACTGAGCTCCCAAGGTCCCAGTGAGGAGCAGAAGGAGGGAGAACATAAGCAAAGAAGTCGGGACCACGAGGGGTGCACCCACCCACTGAGACAGTGCAGCTGAGCTATTGGGAGCTCAACAAGGCCAACTGGACTGTAACTGAAAAAGCATGGGATAAAGCCGGACTCTTTGAACATGGCGAACAATGAAGGCTGATGAGAAGCCAAGGACAATGGCACGGGGTTTTGATCCTACTTAATGTGCAGGCTTTGTGGGAGCCTAGCCAGTTTGGATGTTCACCTTCCTAGATCTGGACGGAGGGGGTGGGGGCTAGGACTTACCACAGGGCAGGAAACCCTGACTGCTCTTAAGACTGGAGAGGGAGGGAGAGAAGAGTGGAGGGAGGGGGAGAAGGGTGGGAGGAAGAGGAGAAGGGTGGGAGGAGGGGGAGGGAAATGGGAGGCTGGGAGGAGGCAGAAACTTGTTTTTTTTCCTTTTCTCAATGAAAAAAATAAAATAAAAAATAAAAAAAGGTTAGAACTATTAACACTGAAAATTAATAATTAAAATCTATATATGGGCAATTTTAAAGAAATCATATAACATAAATCCAATTTGGATTGCCACCAGTTTTCAGTCAGTCACATGACTGGTTGCCATTTTGCTGGAGTTAAAAAAAAGTATGTCACAGGATTTCACCACCATCATGATTGGAGATGATCATATAAAATGGGCCTGACTAGATAGTCTCCAAGATAATTTTGTCTCCAAGATAATTTTGATTGAGAAAGATTTTATATAATAATTCATGTCCTGACCTAAAAATAAGTTTTATAAAAAATAATATTTAAAATATTAAAGTTGTACCTCATTGATTTTATACTCAAGAGTTTACCTTGCTCTGCCAGTTAAACTTTATAATTTAAAAGTCACCCTGGTGATAATGTTTTTAAAGACATGAGGGGATCCTAGGGAATAGCTGAGGTTTGCAAATGTATGGCAGAACTAGAGTTCCAAAGAGTGTAGAGTTACAAGGATGAACCATAACTGGTATGGTAGGTCCTTCTGTCTATGTGTTGTTTTTATTGGTTAATAAGTAAAGAACTGGCTTGACCTTAAGCATGGGAGGAGGGCAGAGTCATAGAGAAGCCATGTAACTCCTGGAGACAGACCTGAGAACTTTAGCAGGTAAGTCACAGCCACATGGCGATACACAGATTAATAGAAATGGGTTAAATTAATACGTAAGAGTTAGACAATAAGAAGCTAGAGCTAAGGAGCCAAGCAATGTTTTAATTAATATAGTTTCTGTGTGGTTATTTTGGTTCTGGGCAGCCGGGAAAAACAAGTGGCTCTCCTCCAACATGCAACAGTTCTAGAAATGCCAGTACCAGATGATAATCACCAGAAGCACTAGCTACAATAAAATGAGACAGACTAAACTCTAAAAGGCAAGCTATATATATGCTGTTGAAAGTAGGGACAAAGAGAAATCCAAGCCTCTTACAAAGAGAGGGGGGTAAGGGGTGAGAAAGGTACTTTATTTTTGATATTGCAGGGAGACATATAAGAGATTAATTTAAAAAATGTTTTTTAATATTTAAATTTATAAGGCTATGGGACATTTGTGCTTAAAAATGTTTTATATTGTTAATATTTGGGCTTAAAAGAAGGCTAATAACTAGGTCATAGCCATAAACACCAAATGCTAGCCAGAAACTGTGATGTTCATTTCTTATGATGTAGCAAGACAATAACCTAAGCAGTCTGACAAAGGGTTTAGAGCAGTTTCTTAGACCATTGAGTCTTGACCCTTTGTAGGTTACAACACCTTTTTACAGGGGTAGCCTATGACCACCTGCATGACAGATGTTTGTATTATGATTTATGATAATGACAAAACTGCAGCTGTAAAATAGCAATATGAAAATTTTGTTTGTGATGGGGGGGTCACCAAAACAAGGAAACTATATTAAAAGGTCAAAGCTGTTAACCTATTGTGGAATGTTAAGAAACACAAATTAATAACTATCCTTAGAAATGGTCAAGTTCATTAATTATAGCCATGCTAAGTGATACTGATATAATTAAATACAGGGATAAAATTTACTTAGGCCCCAATATGTGATTTTAAAATTTAATCGTAAAGCAAGAAACAAAGTTAAATATTCAGATATACCTGGACAGCCTTCAAATACTTCAGAGATCAGCAGAATACTGCATTTAAAATGTTTATTAAAAGCTTATTTTATCAGACAGACACTCCCAGATCCTGAGAGTGACTCAAGGTCTCCTAAGAAGATGCCACCACTTGGATTTGACAATGCTGACTATTGGGCAAGATGCCCCAATCCAACATCTGCTGCCAGGACCCAGCTCAAACTATGGACAAGCAACAGGACACTGGAGAATAGATCACACCTCTTTTGCCTAGACAAAATAAGGTCTTTCTTACCCATGTTCCTCCACTGAAAAGACTGTCACCTTATGGGCCTGCTGAAGACTGCTATTCTGATATTTCTGCCTTCAAAGCTATGGAGACCTGGGTATGGCTAACTGGGTATGAACTGGTCCCTGTCATTTTTAGTAGATCTGGAAGCTGCTTGGTCTACACTCAGGTATAATTTATCCTTCTTGGATCTCTGATAGTATTGATGGCTGGGCTAGCTATAACTTTGTCAGGTTAGCAGTAGGCAACCAGGTTCTTTAAAGCCAGATTTTTAGTTCATTTTATATGCAAAATCAAGCCTTGATATGGGTCTTTAAAAAAGGGTCTAATGATATAAAAGCTTATAAACTTTGAGGGCACCAAAATGATTTGCACTGTAAATGCAAGTTATAAAATGCAAATAAATACCTTGAGATATAAAACATGTTTTATATTGATTTCCTCTTCTATGTTCAGAGTTTAGCATTTAATAGAGTTCTGATAAAACTAGTAAAGCAGTGACTACTGATTGCTCAGTCAAATGTGCAAGATTTTGGATTTATTTTGGTTACCAAATAAATATAAACTTAAAGTGCTTCTTATCAGGCCAAAGATATCGCTGTACAATCTATACATGGATCTCAGAATAAAAGAAAAATGCACATGCTTCTAACCCAAATCTGTAGTTTTGGCTAGAACTCAAATATATGAGTCTATTTCTGCTGTTTTACAGATACCAATTACCTGCTTTTTACAATATAGATTTCAGTACACATTGGTGATACTAACATATTTAAAACTTTTGTGTCTTTTCTAAAATAAAAATTCATATAGGCTTCAGAAAAAAAAATTGCATCCATTTCTCACAGGTCAAAAGATTCCAGATGAGTACAACTTTGTCAGGAGCCATTTCAGGCTTCTCCTTTCTCACAGGGCCTTGAAGTAAAAACTTTGAGACAGAAAACTTAAAGTTAACCAAAACATTACATGCTAACCTTGGAGACTCAAGCTCTGGAAAGCACCACAGAGTGTCTTCATGGCTTGCTGCTTATCACTAACAGCAGGTGTTCTAGCCACGACCTTGCAACTGCCCAGCTTAGCTGCCTAGCTGCTGAATCCCTTCCCCCTTCCTCCTTCCCCAGTTCCTCCTGCCAGAGTTCCTCACTGAGGAGTATATAAGACAAAAAGCTTGCTTCAATAAATGAAGACCTTGAGAAATTGAGAACAGAATTCTGTTTGGCTTGCTTGGTCTTCTTCCCCTCTCTGGCCCCTGATCTTTCAGATAGTGCCCCTTCAGACCCTGGAATAACTGGACCTGCTGGGCAAATTACACAACCTAAGATTTCCCCATCTGTCTATTCCAGAGGATGATAATTTCTTTCCTTTAGTCTTGGCACTCCTTCCCTTCCCACTTACTAAGACTATGGACCTGAAAGTTTCAAATGTAATATTTTCCTTTAAGTTCATAAATTTTAACTTCTGTTCTAAGTTTAAATATGTCTCAACAGGTTTCTACTTGGCTAACTACAATCTGTTCCAAATGATAACAAGCCCTGGACTTGATAAAAGTTTATGTAGACCATTGTGGTCTAGGTAAATGTTCCTTGTTTCTTCAGTGCAGCCAGCAAACTAAATGCTTCTGATAAATGCCCCATTGATGATTCAGGTGTTTGTGGGCTTTCTGGAATTAGTCTTGCTGTTGACTTCTAATTTTAAACCATGATGATCTGATAAGATACATGAGATTATTGCAATTTTTTTGTATTTGTTGAGGTTTGATTTGTTGCCAAGTATGTGGTCAATTTTTGAGAAGGTTCCATGAGGTGCTGAGAAGAAGGTATATTCTTTTCTGTTTGGATGGAATATTCAATATATATCTAAGGTCCATTTGAGTCATAACATCTGTTAGCTCCTTTATTGATTTTATTGATTTTAGGTTGAATTCTATTTTGTTAGATATTAGGATAGCTACATCCACTTGTTTCTTATGTCCATTTGACTGGAATATTTTCCCAACCCTTTACTCTTAGACAATGTCTGTCTTTGAGGTTGAGATATGTTTCTTGTATGTAGTAGAAGGATGGATTCTGGCTTTGTACCCAACCTGTTAGCCTGTGTCTTTTTATAGGTGAGTTTAGTCATTTATATTAAGTGATTGCTATCACCTGTGACTTTAGTCGTTGGTGATGTTAATTTGTGCATTTTTCCCTTCTTTGGGATTTGCTGCTATGAGACCATCAATTGTCTGTGTTTTCATTGGTGCAGTCAATTTCCTTGGGTTCGAGTTTTCCTTCTAGTATTGTGTAGGGCTTGGTTTGTGGCTAGGTATTGGTTAAATCTGGTTTTGTCATGTAATATCTTGTATTGTTCTATGGTGGTTGAAAGTTTTGCTGGGTATGTAATCTGGACTGGCATCCATGGTCTCTTACTGTCTGCATAACACTTCATCAAGACCTTCTAGCTTTCTTTGTCTCCAATGAAAAGTCAGATGTATTTCTGATAGGTCTGCCTTTATATGTTACTTGGCTTTTTTCTTTTGCAGCTCATAATATTCTTTCTTTACTCTGTGTGTTTAGTGTTTTGATTATTATGTGGCAAGGGAACTTTTTTTTGTTCCAGTCTATTTGGTGTTCTGTAACTTTCTTGTATCTTTATAGGCATATCTTTCTTTACATTGGGAAAGTTTTCTTCTATGATTTTGTTAAATATATTTTCTGTGTTTTAGAGTTTAACTCTTTTTCCCTCTTTACCTATTATTCTAAGATTTGGCTTTTTCATGGTGTCCCATATTCCATGTATATTTTGGGTTAAGCTCTTTTTAGATTTAATGTTTTCTTTGACTGATGAGTCTATTTATTCTATTGTATCTTCAGGGCTTGAGATTCTCTCTTCCATCTCTTGTTTTCTGCTGTTCATGCTTGCATTTGTGGCTCCTGATCATTTTCTCACGATTTCTGTTTCTATAATTCTTTCAGCTTGTGTTTTCTTTATTGTTTCTATTTCAGTTTTCAAGTCTTGAATAGTTTCTTTCATATTTCATTGTTTTTTCTTGGTTTTCTTTAAGGGATTTACTGATGTCTTCCAATCTTTTGTTTATCTTTTCCTCCATTTCTTTGGGGGAATTTTTTTTTTCTCTTTAAGAGTTTCAAACATTCTCCTGAAGTTATTTTTTAGGTCATTTTCATCTGCTTCATCTGTCTTTGGTTGTTCAAGTCTTGCTGTTGTAGGGTCTTTAGGTTTTACTGTTGTTTTTTGCTCTTTGTGGCACCATATGTGTTCTCACCTTTTCTCCTCATATTTTTCTCTAATAGTTGTGGTTGTGGCTGTCTGTGATTCTGTTGATTAATCTTCTAGGTTCCAGTGAATCCAAGGCTCAGATGGTTGTTCCTCATGGTACAGTCAGTGCCATAGTTGTAGTTACCTCATTGGTCACTCTGTGTTCCTGGAGATTTCTCAGCACTCCTGGCCTTTGCCCTGCTCCTTTGGAGTTTGCTGTCTCATGCCTGCTCTGGCCGAGTTTTTCTGCTCAGACATGTTTCATTAAATGGTTCTGGTCTGGATCCGTTCCTGCAGAGGTGTTTAATTTGGGGTTGATCTTGCAAAGGTCTCTGGCTCCGGTCTACTTCCTTGGAGTTTCCAGGCTCGGGTGTGCCCAGACCTGTAAAGGACCTGGCTCAGGCTTACTCCCTTGGGATCCCAGACCAATGCCTGGACTCACAGAGGTCATAGCTAAGGCCTGTTCCCTCTGAGGTTCCAGACTCACACCTGGACTTGTAAAAGGAGCTGGGAGCTGCGTTCCTGCCACCTGGCTCCCGGCTGCCTGGCTAGCTTATGCTCTGAAATAATAACACACAAATTGTATTAATTTAAACTCTGCCTGGCCCATTAGCTCTAGCCTCTTACTGGTTATTTCTTAGATCTTGGTTAACCCATTTCTCTTAATGTGTGTAGCACCACAAAGTGGTGTCTTATCAGGAAAGATTCAGCATGTCTGACCTGCGTCCACCTTGGGCCGGAGCTTCATGGCGTTTGCCCTGGAGAAGCACACATGGCTCTGCCTAACTTCCCTTCTTCCCAGCATTCTGTCCTGTTTAATCCACCCACCTGTGTTCTAACCTATCATGCCAAGCAGTTTCTTTATTAATTAACCAATGAAATGAACAGATTGATATATGACACTCCCACATCATGGACTGGCATAGATCTCTGGTTCCTGCCTCCTCTCTAAGAGGTACCAGATTCATGCCCAGACCCTCAGGGGTCCTGGCTTAGGACTATTCTTTTCAAGGTCACAGATTAATGTTCAGACCCTCAGCAGTCTCTGGCTCTGGTTCACTTGCTCAGCAGTTACTCCCCTGTACCTATTCTGGTGGAGTTTGCTGTCTCAGGACTGCTCTGTACCAGTTCGCTGGCTCAGTCCTGATCCACCAGTGTCCTGGAAGGAATGGGCTCTCAGATCCCACTCCCATGGTTTTTCCTGGGTGTTTATTTTTAATGTAGATTGCTAAACTATTTTGAAGAAGAGAAGAAAATAGAAAATCCTCCACAAGTAACATTTAATATTTGTAATGATCATGTGAAAAATTTTAAATTTCTAATGACTATGTTTCAAATTTATCACTTTAAAATGGCATTTATGGTAGATTAAAAATATATATCATACTAGAAGTTGGGATAAGCTGTGTGGCTGCTCATTGTAGACATTTGTAATATTCTTAAAGATAAAATTAATATCACTATACACCTACGAACATCAAAACCTGAAACAAAATCTTACAAAGTTTTGGGTTCTTATACTTTCTGCTTTATTTTGTTTCCATGTGTGAAAAGAAAGAGGTCTAAAATGAAGATGTCATTCTGTTCAGCTGAGGAAAGATTTCAAAGAATTGGTATTTTACTAGTGTTCTTAAAAACTGACATTTATTCTGTCTTTCCAATTCATTCCATAAACAGTTTCTGCAAAAAATACCACGTTTCAGGATGGCACATCACACTAATAAATAAAAATAACACTGCATAATTTCTCCTCTCCAACATCCTTAGGCACCAAGAATACTGTACAATGTGGTTTTAAAAAGAAATAACTGTCTGACAGGTAGAAGAACTTTTAAATATATAAAAGCATTATTTCATTGTCATGTTTAAAAATTTGGAGCTTATTGACTCTCTTTAAAGTGAGAGCAGCATAGGAAAGGCAAAGGCCGACAGCTGGGATCACATGCCACATTTACTTGGATGAATGAAACATGAATTGCAGACAAAAGACATGGCTTCTACTTCTACTCACAGATGCAACTATGAAATACATTGTGTTTTAAACTGGTGATCTTCCTTTCTTTCCTAAGGTGAGGGGTTGTGGGATATTTGTACATTCTATGAAGCTCTATTACTGTGAGTGGTTTCATAAAGAGCAGAATGGCCCACAGCTAGGCAGGAGGAGTAGGCAAGACTTCTGGGCAAAGAGAATGGAAGTGGGAGATGAATCTAGTTGTGCAGGAGACACCAATGAGACATGGAGAAAGTTGAACATACAGAATCAAAAAAGGTAAAAAAAAAAGCCACAAGGCAAATGTAGATTTATATATTGGGTTAAGTTATAAGAGCCAGTGGGACAAGCCTAAGCTAAACCTAAGAAGTCATTATTTGTGAGATGATGGCCAACAACAAGGCTTGCTACTGTGAGGGTTTCTAAGTATTAAGCTATAAATAATGAAAAAAAAAAGATTTAAATCCAATGTTGTCTGAATTCTGCTGTTCAAAACATTGTTTAAAAGCTGCAAGTAGGGATAAAGTAATCAGAATCTCTCCTACTAAAAACATTCTTTAAATACTTTACAAGCATTTTCCCAAAATAGAAACATTGCTGACTGAAAATAAATCCTGAGAGATCAGTCATCCATCTGCCCATGAAAATGAGCCATGAGATCTTCTGTTTTAATAGGTGCCTTATGAGCCAGAAACTGAACATGTTGCTTTGGAAATGTAAAGTGTCTAGATTTGTTTATGGAATGTTGTTTCTATTTGTCTTTAACAAGATTGATTCTATACAGAGAACTTTTTACAAAGCCAATTAGAGTAAAATTTTGGCACTTTCATTACCTAAACGCACACATCCATAAATGACAGCATTGTATCTATTTGGAAATAAAGACAAAACTTTAAACACATTTTTTTCTTTCATTCATCTCTCTAAACACAGCACATTATCTGAGTGATCTAGTAATTACATAGGACACCTACTCTAGGTGGTTCAATTAGCTTATGAACTTTTCATATTAATGAAACAAATCAAACTCATAGATAAACCAAAATAGTTTATAGCACCCACTGTTACTATCTCCAGCTCCAAAGTCCATTAAATATTTTTTGAAAAGTATAATTCTGTCACTTCATATAAGAAAGCACATATAGCAACTGAGAATATATTCCTAGAGCCGGACTGCCCCAGAGATTGATTTCCAGCCTCATTGTTGTATTACCCTGTGACCTGGAGTAAGTTGCCTCATCTGCCTGCGACTTTGTTTCTTTGAACAGAGAACTAGAGACACCAGTAACAACCATTAGTGAGGCTGTGGAAATGAACTGCTTGATGCACATGAAATGACAGAAGGAGGGTCCAGCACATAAGTAGCAGCCAGTACAGCTGACACCAACATAATGGCATACTACAACCTAATTTCTAAACAAAATTACAAAATCTCAAGGGAAAGATTGAACCAAAATATTTAAAGGACCGGTATTTGCTGTTAGAATATATCATGGAGAAAAATACATCTACAACTTGTGTTTAATTATTTCTTCTATTTTTCATATTATACTTAGATCATCTGTAGTTGCTTCTGCTTGAAGATTAACAAAAGGATTTTAACAGCAAGAAGGGATGAAAGTAACCACATAAATTCTCTTTTAAACATGATTTAACTGGCAACTATAAAGCACTAAATAATGAGAAGCTATGAGAGAATTCAAAGACTGCACTCAATGTAAATCTGTACTAAGCAATGAGCCAAACCTGTAATGTCCCCTCAGCGGCTTCAGAGAGCAGAACCTTAGGAGTGAAATGACAGCTTCCTCCATAATGAACTACCTTTCAGAAAGAAAGGCTGTACAGACTCCAGGCCAAGGGATTCAGCTGCCAAACATTGTAGGTAATCTCCAACACCACAGCAATTGAGAAAAAGTCTCACAAGAAATGCCTTAGCACAGTTAGTTGAAAGAGAGTGAAAATTCATAGTATTTAACAGATATTATACTGAGCTCCAACCTTTTCTTTCAAATATTAGCTTTAAATGTACATATTTGTTAGCTTCATGTTGCATAATATTTAATGGTGTCCATAAAATCTATTTTCCATCCTCTTTCTAAGCCCATCTATAATATACCATAAAGTGTGTTCTGTAGCTTATATCTGTTTCTTTAACAACTATCCACCCCTACTTCTGGTGACCCACTTGCAGCATTTGCAAACTTAATATGTAAGATCTGGAAGTTAAGAACCTTGGGTCTAGTAGTAGAGGTGGTTACCTGTTCTGTTGGAAAACATTAATATTTCTATTGAATTAAACCACATGAAGACTGCATGATCATTTGTGTTTGTCATGTCATTGGGAAAGTAGGGATAAATAAAAACAAATTATAGGAGTTAAGAGAACCCTGTTTACAAGGCAGGTTGAGCTTATAACTGGGCGATGAGTGTTTATAAACGTCAAGAATTCACAGGACTCTCTTCTTGTTGACTTGTGCAGGACAATCGTGAGTAGATAAACATCTGCCTTGTTCCAATAAAGCTAGTGCAATTAAGGATGCTGATACCTTATTGAGAACAATTCTTCCAGTTAAAATACCTTGAAAAACACACCTTCAAATATGTTAGAAGCATTAACATCACCAGAGGGGATTGCCATTGACTTAGAGACTTACCTGTCCGAAGGTTGTATGTGGCTGTCATCTTAAAGAAAGAGCTATTGCCTGATAGGGTGCCCTTCCTTTCTCAGGGATAAGATGAAGGACTTATTTCTTAAAATCTGGAAGTCCCACACTGAGGTATGTAAGTGGGTGCATCTGAAAGGTGCAAGAAGTGGCTTATAATAGAAACAACTTGTGTCTTCCCAGATTTGCATAGCCCTATCTGCTTTGTGGTCCCTCTATTGCTGAGAAAACCTTGGAAACACCTTACTTTAGAGCACTATCAGCTACATGCTGCTCCCAGTATCAGGCTGGGCTATGCTTCAGACTCTAAGCCAAGATTGTCCTTTTTTCATCCCTCCCAGTCTTGAAGTTTATTGCTTTTACTCTTTTAACTCTTTATTCTTTGATCTTTTGGAAGACCACCACCCAGCCCCCAAACAAATACAAGGGGGGCTTATCCTTACTTATACATGCCTGATCTTAGCCTGGCTTAATTCTAGCCAGCTTTGCTTAATTATCCCTCTACCTTTTCCTCTGGGCTTTTTCCTTTTCATATTTCTGTATGCATTTTCTTGCAGCATACTCCATGGTTGCTGTAAAGTGGTGTGGCTAGGTGACTGGTCGCTGAAGTCCTCATGCTTCTTTTCTTGTCCCATCTCTATTTTCCCCAGATCTCTTCTATTTACTTTCTCTGCCTGCCTACCCCACCCATCCTTTCTTCTGCCTTGCTGTTGGTCATTCAGCAAGTTATTTTACCAATCAGGTAGTTTAGACAGCAAAGTAGCACAGCTTCACAACATTAAACAAATGCAACATAAAAGAATACAATTCATCTTTACATCATTAAAACACATGTTCCACAGAATAAACAAATGTAACATATCAATTAATATTCTACAACACAATCTCAGTGAAATGCCATGCTGCATGTATTCAATGGATTCCTAAGGGGTTGTTTAAATGGGAAAAGTGACAAGTCCCAGAAGTATGAGACTGTGGTGAGAGATAATATCCCCCCATCTATCTCATATTCTAATAGACTGTTCAAAGTGGGCTAGTTCTCTGAACCTACTTTAATTCCATGGTGAAATACAAGCAGTTGCTCTTCTTTGTTGTAGCCATGCCAGTTTAATAATGAGCCACCTTATAGTCACTGTTCCTCCTTCTCTGCTTCTTCCTTTTCCCTCATTATTGACTGTATCCTAATAAGGCATTGCCTGTGAGTTTTGCTTCTGGCTGTTTCCAGAAAGTTCTGGATAAGACTAACTATTTTGAATCAGTCTTTTCAGAAGTTCTTTGTAAACTGAACTCCAATCCATGGTTTTAGCTAAGGATAGCAGGAAGGGATTACACCACCACCTCAAGATTCGACTTCAATAGTCACATTTTGAACCAGCAATAAAATGAAATGCTAGTGCTCATCCAATACTCTGTCCTGTCATAACTCGCAGGTAAGCATTCCACCAAAGTTCTGCCTATGTGTACTTGAAAGTCTCTTTCCTCCAGCTATTTACTTCACTAAGCATCTTTTCATAACTTTTGAATTGATGTGTTGTTTAAGGTAGAAATATTTGCACACTTTAGGAAAGCTCTGATGGCATATTGCTACAATAAAATACACTTTAAAATATTACTCTCTATAAAACAGAGATTTAGAAGGAAGCAGTTGCTCTTAAAATTTGCTGAGCAGGATTACATGTAGGAACAGGATGCTTAATGGTTTTTCAAATACAACTCTATCTAAAATGAAGATATGAAATTTATGTTTTGGGAACAAAACCAAAAATGTATAAAAGATATTGAAATTCTGTTCTGTCACCTTTAGATCACAGGGTAGAGAAGAGGTCACATTTCAGAAAAAGAAAATTAATCCATTAGCACAAAAGATTGACATATAATATCAGATTGTAAATTGCTAATTTATAAGAAGAGTTCTGAAGGTTTTGTTGCCATTGGCTCAGTTGAAACTTGCAGATATATTTAGTTATTAAATATAATGTCACTGACATACTGTAAATTAAGTTGGCTTTTAGTAACAAGATGCCCAGTGGATGTCAAGAGACTAAGTAGGCTCTAAAAGAGATGATTGCAGACATTCAGTCTTCACTTGCAGTCAAGGTGGCCAAGCAGCAGGAGCTTGTCATACATGGATTGTTACAGCTAAGCAGAGGAAATCAATCCACAGTGGCACAGAATCCAAAAAAGGATCATATTAACTTCTGATTTTAAAAATTCATTCTGTTTTTTTAAGTCGTCTTCTTTAAGATATGTCAAAAATTTAGGAAATGTTTTCCTTAAATAGATCTCAACACAACAAAAGGAAATGCACAATAGAAGTCTCAGCACAGAGGTGGTGATGTCTTACCAGTAACAAATTACAGAACTAAGACAGAGGGAGCAGATGTCTGTTGCCTCAGGGAAGGAACACCACATCCATCTTGGTTTTCTCTTTGGAAAGTTGAGTGGGTTATGCAACATGCTCTCCTCCTCAGGTCTGACAAACTGTCTTTGAGAAAGTCATCAAAGCTCTGAGACCATCAATTTTCCTTTTCACTTTGGCCTCCAATTAACTGTTCTCAATGGAATCTGAGGTATATCATAGATTTTTTTGTTTGTCTGTTTGTTTGTTTGTTTTGGTTCTTTGAGACAAGGTTTCTCTGTCTAACAGTCCTACCTGTTTTGGAACTCACTTTGTAGACCAGGCTAGCCTCAAACATAGATCTTTCTTCCTCTGCCTCCCAAGTGCTGGGGTTTAGAGACCTGTGCCACCACTGCCTAGCTGAGATGTTTACTGAATGAATAAATGACTGTCCATCTCTACAGTAATAATACAAAGTAATAAAAAGGGTAAATAAGCATGATAGATGAATACAAAAAAGTTAGCACACAATATTATTCTGTCTAGTCACCACATACTGCTCAAAAGTAGTACAATTCAAGATAGTACCTGTGTTCTATCTATGCCTCTACCATTCAAATTTTATAAGATCCCTAACAGATACCTAACTGATGATGACAAGAAAATGGTTCTTTGTATTATTATTAAATTACTGCTGAAACATAACATTGTTTCTTAAAATGCTTCATTATCTTCTGAAAGATTGCTATGGTAGACTAGTATACCCACCCCTTACCTATGTCTCCCTCCTACTCCATATATCACTGATGAATCCAGAACTTCCTCCTTTGTCCCTGTCTTATCTATATGCAGCTCAATTTGACCCCTAAATCAGAGACATGCCTCTGCACATTCACATTTGCTTTATTTACTTGTTCAGCTCACCAATTCATTGCACTCATTTGATTGTGGAATAGCTTGTGGATGTATTCTAGACACAGTTTATGTTTATAATTAAGAAAAATACTTGCTTGAATATCAATCTGTTGAGATAAATCTTTCTCATCTACCACAAAATGTATTCAGTGGCTATTTGTTTTGCAAGTTTTTATGTCCCTGAAGACCAATACAAAAGAAAACACAGGGTAAGTCATTATTTAAAGTACTGCCACACTTTAAATTGAGTGTTTAAGTGACCTTGTGATTTCTGTTTTCTCTAAGTAACCTTACACTGAGTCTATTGTTTAAAGTACCAGCAAGGGATTTGCAGGGATAACAGCATAAAGAACTACTGACACTGCTAGGCACTCCCTAAAAAGAATCCTTAAAGCAATTGTGCCTCTCCAAGGAAAACATGTCAATCAGCACATAAAGGAGTATCTCGACTCCCCTTCTCCCCTGCTTCTAAGCTCTGAACTGGTCAACATGAATTTATATCTAATCCTTCAGACTCAAAATAATCACAAAGAACTATATTATTTCAAACACTGCTTGGCCAATACCTTAAGCATATATCTAACTAGCTCCTACATCTTAAATGAACACATTTCTATTATTTTATATTTTACCATGAGGCTTATGACCTACCAGCAAAGTTCCAGCACATCTGACTGTAGTGGTGGCTACATGGATTTTCCCTAACTCTGCCTTCTTTCTCCCAGCATTCAGTTTAGAATTCCCTGCATAGCTCTATTCTGCCCTATCACAGGCCAAAGCAGTTTCTTTATTCATTAAACAATAAAAGCAACACATATACAGAAGGACTTCCCACATCATCTCCACTTTTCTATGTAAATAAAAAGGAAGATTTAACTTTAACATAGTAAAACTGCATTTAAAAAAAGCAGGTATCAAGCAAGAATTATAGTTACAATTTATATCTACTTTATCTTTTATCATAACTAAGGAAAACTAAAACTACCTATTCTTCAACTTTATAAAAGACTTCAGAAGGATGTAATAATACTAAGTTAACAGGAAGTATAGTGTAAGCAACTTCCAAAACTCTAGAATTGGCAGAAACATTTCATTGCCTGGACAGTCACCCAAAGTTCTTCTGTAACATGGGGGTACCCATGTTTAGCCTACTGGACCATAACATCCAGCAGACTTTTCATAAAGCAGGAAATTTCAAAGATAATTCTACCTATATTGGCAGTTTGTCAGTCACTTTCTTCTGTGTCCTGCAGAATGTCTGGTAGACTCTTTCATGAAGCAGGAAACATCTCACTTTCTTATAAATTCAGCATTTAGTTTTCTGTGGGCTCAGCATGTCCAGTTCATACAGCATAACATCAAGCAATCTAGCCAAGAGCAGTATTTTGCTCAAATGACTAGCAAACTCCATAAGGGGGCTCTTAGATGCCCAGCATCCTCTTGAAGTAATTGGTGCTGTCAGAAGCAAATATATCGCCTTGTCATGAAATGTCCTTAATTCTTAAAACATTTTAAATACCATATTCTGTTAGTCTTTGAAAAATTTGAAGAATATCTTTCCATCTTAAATATATCTCTCTACATCTAGAAAACCTAATATGACTACAAGCTTAACTATTATAGATGATTATCTATTAACCTGTATTTCTTCATTATATATTACATTTTTAAATGAGCTGCACAAAATATAATACCTTAAGCAAAGCAGAAATACACATATAACAAAATTGTCCTTAAATTTGTATCAATAGACCAAGATTCATGCCAATGCAAAGCATTCATCAATATAGCATATCCTTCTATAATGTAAAAAACATTCATAAATACTATTTGGGAACTTGGAAATAGTTCTATCCAAGCTGCTTCCTGATTTTTGTTGGGTGAAGTAATTTTGGGGGGTTTAGAAAGACCTTTTGAGTGGGTTTTGTTCCATCAAACTACATTAGTCTGGAAGGAATCTACAGGTTCCCATACTCTGTGGAAACAAAAGCAGAACCTCTTTTTCAAAGCAGCAAATCCTTACCCAAGTTTTGAAGTCAAGATACCTTTAAAATATATATTGTGGTTTATCTTAGTAGCCCATACAATGAAATGTCTCTTTATACTTAGCTCCTTCATAGTCAAAAAAAAAGTAAAGAAAACACAATAGTATACATAATCCAGACTCTCTGTGTATATTCCATCTTTATGTGACTTATTTTTCTTTATTCCTTTAATATATAACTGTCTGTACTCTGTCTCTTTAAAGACTTTGTTTTATTTTTTTCAAAACTGTTTCCTTTTAAAACTGTCTATACTCATTTTCTTCTCGCTCCCAAGCCTATGTACAATTATCCAACACCATGACCAATTTAGGGATCTTTTATCTGAATCTTTCTTTATTGAGTATCTATAACAATTTTCTGACCAGGAGCACTTTTAAAATGGTAAGCAGCTTGGTGGCAGTGGCCCTGGAGCTGACTTGCCTCTCTTAGGCTTTTAATATGGCAGAGGTAGATCACTGCAAGCTCGGGAACTGTTGGGTGGGAGTTGTCCTCACCACCTCAACTCTGGGTTGCACAGTGCAGCATATAAACCCGTTTTATCTGAGTAAATGATAATGTGTCATTGTGCGTCCTGAAAATATCTGTGTATGGCAGTGGGAATCTGCTAAGATCTCTTGCCTGTGCTTTCCTTGCAGACCTGATCCTGCCACCTGCTGAGCTTCAGGCAAGGTCTCAGCTACTTTCTAAGCATCCAGACCTAAGTGGGTGCCAGGCATCAACTCTCAAAAAGAGCCAGAGCCGTTCATGTAACTAGCACAAATGAGGAAGCCTTCCGTTAAGGAAATCTTGCAGTTCTTGCCAATAAAGCGGAGTCAGGAAACCTCTTAAAGGAGTCACGTCTCTGCTTGCTCCCAGCAAATAGAGCAAGAAGCTGTCTTAAATTGTTTCTGTGTGTGTGTCTATAATTCCTTCCCAAATGCTCTCAGGTTTTAAGTAGACTTAGTTGGCCATGTTGGTGCCAATTTGTTGGCAGAGGGTGTTAGTTCATTCCCAGCTTCTCAGACCCAAAATAATCACACAGAACATATATTATTTAAAAGCCGATAGCTTAAGCATATATCTAGCTAGCTCTTACATCTTAAAATTATCCCATTTCTATTATTTTGTATTTTACCAAGAGGTTCATGACCTACTGGCAAGGTTCAAGCTTACCTGTCTCCAGTGGCAGCTATATGGCTTATGCCTGACTCCACGTTCTTTCTCCCAGTATTCAGTTTAGTACCTGCCTAGCTCCATTCTGCCCTAATACAGCTTCTTTATTCATTGACCAATAAAAGCAACACATATACAGAAGGGATCCCCACATCATAATTCTGTAACTCTTATTTCTGACCATGCCTGCTCTCCTGTTAATGGGTCTAATGCTGTGTTTTAGAAAAACACTTTCATAAGAAAGGTTCTTTTATTTTGACCTATTGCCAGAATCCTAGATGAGTACATTCACCTAGTTTATCTCTATAATCAGTAAGAAAAGAATTCATATGTGTCTGTGTATTTAGTTGTCATTGAATGTTTCATACAAAAGCACACATCATGTGTAATTCAGACTTCTTTTTCATTTTATGAGCTTTATTATTATATTTTATTTTTATTTTTGAGATCAAATAAATTACATTTCTCCCTTCCCTTTTCTCCCTCCAAACCCTTCCGTATAATATCCCTTTCAATTTTCCTTCAAGTTCATGACATTTTGTTATTAATTGTTATTGTATTATATATACACATATATGCAATATATATATTTTATGCTCTATAAATATATTATTCTTAAATATCACCTACTCAGTCAATAAAATATTACTTCTATATACTTGTATGTATGTTTTTAGGGCTGACCATTTGGCACTGGTCAAGCAACTTGTGATATCTTCCTATGGATATAAAACATCCTCACATCTAAAGCTATAGGTACATTTAGGAAGAGTGAACAAAAAAAAATGTAAGAGCCAGAGAATACGGGAGTTTTCTTTGTGATTGTGTCTCTTAGTAATGTCAGAAGCTATAGTCATGACTCACCAACATGAATGTCCAAAGTCCAAATGTGAGCTGAAGAAGAATGAAATATAGTGGATATGCCAAAATGGATGGGGAGAACCTCACAAGGCCACAACCCTAACAACAGACCTTCTTAATGTTGACATTTATCTCTCCAATAGTTTCCTCTCAAATTTAGCCAGTGTTCTTACTGAAGCACCACTACTATAAAACATGTGGACACATCTTTCAACATCCCAGCCTACTTCACTGATTTTAGATTACCAGACATCAGCTTACCAGTGCCCCTGACAATAGGCAACCATCCTCTCTTAGCTTTATCCTGTTCCTAACATTCCCCTTGCTTCATTTATACAAGCCCAGCCTCTTTGCTCTATTGACACCTGTTTACATCTTCACGGAAAAACTTTCACCAAAGTGAATTTCCAATTCCAGTAAAGTCATTATGAAATCAATCTCGATTACATAGTGCAGGCCATTGTTGATCAATCATAAAATCTGCATAATTATGAGGAAATAACTTCCAGGAGAGACCTCTGTAGGAATTTCTCTATATTCTCTCCATTAAATGGTTCTATATTCTGGCTTCAGTCTTCAGTCTTTCAGAGTGTGAGAAGCTCACTTTACTGGTTATTTTTTTTAATTTTTGTTTTTATTTTATTTGAATTGGTTTTTTTGTCTGAATGTATGTCTATGTGAAGCTGTCAGATCTTGGAATTACAGACAGTTGTAAGATGTCAGGTGGGTGCTGAATTTGAAAACAGGTCCACTGTAAGAAGAACCAATGGTCTTAACTGCCGAGTCATCTACCCAGCCCCTTTACTGGTCATTTTTATGCCAACTGGATACAAGTTAGAGTCAATAAAGAGGAAGGAGACTCAATTGAGAAAACAATCAGGCTGTAGGAAAGCCAGAAGGGCATTTTCTTAATTAGTGACTGATGTGGAAGGGGCCAGCCCATTGTTGGTGATGCCACCCCTGCAATGGTGGCCTTGGGTTTCAAAAGAAATCAGATTGAGTGGACGCACCCCTCACGGTCCTGACTTCCTTGCTCATGTTCTCCCTCCTTCTGCCCTTCATATGGACCTTGGGATCTCAGTCCAGTGCTCCAATGTGGGTCTCTGTTTCTATCTCCATCCATTGCCAGATGAAGGTTCTATGGTGATATGCAAGATATTCATCACTGTAGCTATAGGATAGGGCCAGTTCAGGCACCCTATCCTCTGCTGCCCAAGGAACAAGCTGGGGACATCTCCTTGGACACCTGGGAACCCATCCAGAGTCAAGTCTCTTGCCAACCTTAAAATGGCTCCCTTAATTAAGATATCTACTTCCCTGCTCCCTCATCCACCCCTCCTCCATCCCAACCATCACATTCCCTCAAGCTTTCCCCATCCTCCCCATCTCCCTTCTTTCTTCCCATCTCCCCTTATCCCCACCCTACCCCCAGCCCCGGGCTTCCAACCCCTGTCTGTAAAATCTTGTCCACTTCCAATATCCAGGAGGATAACTATATGTTATTCTTTGGGACCATGAGGGGTAAGTCCACCCACTGAGACAGCGGGAATGATCTAATGGGAGATCGCCAAGACAGGTTGGACTGGAACTGATGGAGCATGTGATCAAACTGTGATGGAGGAAGGTCATTGGTTAAATAAAAAGAAACTGCTTGGCCCTCATTGGTTAGAAGATAGGTGGGAGAAGTAAACAGAACAGAATGCTGGGAGGAAGAGGAAGTGAGCTCAGACTCCACAGCTCTTCTCTTGGGAGCAGACGCCTCAGAGAGATGCCATCCTCCCAGCTCCCAGGCAGACGCACATGATGAAGCTCCGACCCAGGATGGACATAGGCTAGAATCTTCCCGGTAAGCGCACCTAGGGGGGCTACACAGATGATTAGAAATGGGCTAAATTAATATGTGAGAATTAGCCTAGAAGAGGATAGATAGAAATGGGCCAAGCAGTGATTAAAAGAATACAGCGTTTGTGCAATTATTTCAGGTAAAGCTAGCCATGCAGGCAGTGGGGTGCTGGGGATGCAGCCCCGCCGCCCTTATTACTACAAAACTGGACTCTCTGAATGTGGCTGATGGTGGAGGCTGATGGAGAAGCCAAGGAAAATGGCGCTGGGTTTTGATTCTACTGCATGGACGGACTTTGTGGGAGCCTAGTCTGTTTGGATGCTCACCTTCCTGGACCTGGGGGGAGCAGGGAGGACCTTGGACTTCCTATAAAGTAGGGAACCCTGACTGCTCCTTGGACTAGAGATGGAGGGAGAGGAGGAGTGAAGGGAGGAGAGGGAAGTGGGAGGAGGGAAGGAGGTGGAAATTTTCAATAAAAAATAAATTAATTAAAAACAAAAAACAAAAAAAAACAAAGAAAGGAAATCAGATTGAGAAAGACATGAATGAATCAGGAAGCAGCATTTATCTACAACATCTGCATCAGATCTTCTATTCAGGTTCCTGCCTTGAGGTTCTACCCTGACTTCTGTAGGTGATGGACTGTGATCTGAGGATTGTAAGCTGAAATACACTTTATTCCTCTCTGAACTACTTGTGTTCATGGTGTTTTATAACAGTAAATGACCCCTAACTGAGATACCCACATAACTAAATTCCCCACAAAACACAGGTGAATGACAGTCTCTTCTATGTGTGACATCATCAGATCTATCAAGTATTCCATTAACCACATGTCAATGCAAAACAACTCAATGAAATAGGTAAAACATTATCCCAGGGTGGACATCAGTTGAAGTAATCTCATTAAACTATTTTTTTTCTTGGAAAACATGTTTTTAATTATTTGAGTGTAAATTAATAAGAAACAAATGCTTCACATTTGGTTTTTTTATTTAGTTCCCTGACCTGTGGGAAGTCCAAGGACCACCCACCTCCATCCAGGTCTAGTAAGGTGAGCATCCAAACTGCCTAGGCTCCCCTAAAGCCAGTACGTGCAGTAGGATCAAAAACCCATTGCCATTGTTCTTGAGTTCTCAGTAGTCCTCATATTCCTCTATGTTCAGCAAGTCCGGTTTTATCCCACGCTTTTTCAGACCCAGGCCAGCTGGCCTTAGTGGGCTCCCGATAGAACATCCCCATTGATGGAAATAGAAAACACTATCCTGAGTGAGGTAAGCCAGACCCAAAAAGAGGAACATGGGATGTACTCACTCATATTTGGTTTCTAGCCATAAATAAAGGACATTGAGCCTATAATTCGTTATCCTAGAGAAGCTAAATAAGAAGGTGAATCCAAAGACAAACATATAGGCATCCTCCTGAATATTAACCTTCATCAGGCGATGAAAGGAGACAGAGACAGAGACGCACATTAGAGCACCGGACTGAAATCTCAAGGTCCAAATCAGGAGCAGAAGGAGAGAGAGCACGCGCAAGGAACTCAGGACCGCGAGGGGTGCACTCATTAAACTATTGATTGACCTCTAAAATTATTTCAAAAAAGCAAAGTGTGCAATGAAATTAAACAAAATCTGGAAATATTATTTATCTATTTATATGTTACTAACTGATCAAATATGCTCTTTAACTAAAAAACAACTTTTCAGATTTGGCCTTTATATCATAGATCACCTAGTATTTCTCATTATAAAAATAGGGATAGAAAGAACTAAAAACTTTGATTGGTCAAAGTGATTAAAAGAGAATAAAATGCCCCAGTCTAAGAAGTAATAATTATAAAAGTAATAGTGAGTAAAACTGAAATTAAAATTCATTTTTAAAATAGACACATTATCAATTTTAAATTTTGTAAAAAGAAATATATAACCCATTGGTTTTCACACCAGCCCTGGAATGAAGATTCCATGGCCTTGTAATTGTCCCTCCTGAGTGGAAAGTATGCTACCCCTGAGAGGTCCTATTCTAAAGCCACTCTTCCACAAAGTTTCATACAATGGTGGGAACTAAAATTGTCCTTCCTCAATTGTGTCTGACACAGAAGGAAATGTCTACTGCTAATTAAAAATAATGTTGTGATAAAGAACAGAATGGAACATTCATTTAATCAAATTCCTCAAGCCATTTATAGACATAAAGAATAGGAAACGACCTGTTAAAGGAAGGTGTAATCCATAAATCCAGATCATAAACTCCCAAACTGTGGGACTTTCTTAAACATATTTTCACAGGATATTTTTAATATTCTGAAAACAATTACAGAATAGAAGTTACTGAAAAAGTTTAACAGCCTGATGTAATGAGTGAATCTTGTTTTGTTCATTTTTCCAACACAGCTGAAGACATATTTTTCAGATAATTAGATGGAAGTTGAATATAGACTGTCTATTAAATGATATTAAAGAATGGTAGTTCATTAGTTAGGTGTTACAGTGAGATGACAGTTTTGTAAAAAAAAAAAAAAAAATTCTTTTCAGCCAAAGATACACATTAAGTGAAATAGCATGGGAGTTTCTGTAAAGTACTTAAGGAAGAAAGGAAGGGAGGGATAGGATTTGAAATAAAATGAACAAAGCAGCAGTAATTGTGGCTACTTACAGTTCTGAAGTGGTTCATTTAACATTGTCTCCTTCTGTGTTTCTTTGAAATTTTACATTAAAAAGTTTTAAAATGATTAAAGATTACAGAGGAAAGAAAGCTTTGGACATCTTGATATCTAGTGGTGAATAAGAGCCCTGTGGAGAGAGAAGAATTATTAAATGTTTTTTCAGTTAACTACTAGATTAAAATTAAGGGTCAAGAACAAACAAGCATGCCTTACAACACTGTGTGATCCATCCCAACTAAGAGACCTAGGTAACTCTTAATTGTGAAAGGAACAAGAGACATGATTTGAAATGAAAATTTAAACATTTTTTTTTTGTGAATGATATTAATATTTACATGAGAGGAAGGGTAGAAAATGAAGGAAGAAAAGGGAAGAACTAAAGGATGAGAAGGAAGGAAAGAGGGAAAGCACAATTGGGGCATTAATTACACATAAAACAAAATTTTGAATGAGATAATGCAGGAATATCTGGTAAACAATATAAATAAATAGCCCTTCTGTTTTAAAAAGTACACATTAATAGTATGAGGATGATAGCTATCTCTGACTAATCAGTACGGTTTTCTGATCGAATCAGAATTCTAGTTCAATTTTGATTTAATCGATAATCATACTATCAATTTTTGTGGGAGAATAAAATTATATAAATGACATTATTTGTGGTACCAGGAGTTTAAAGAATATGATTGGGTCTCTTAGAAAAGTCAATGAAATCAGAATGAATTTGCTATGAGATAATCTGCAGCTTTGTACTGTGGATAGCACTGTTAGTCTAGAATGGTCCTAAACTCACTGCAACACCCTGAAGTACTGGGATTAGATGTGTAAACCACCACACTCTGTAGTAATGGGATTATAGTAAACTACTACTCCTAGCTATTCCATGACCCCCTGAAACAAGAATATGTTGTATGCACAATATGGGAGGTCCAAATGCACAGTGCTGGTAGAAAAGGTAAGAAACAATGAGATCTATAGCTCAGTGTTACATGATGCAATCACTATTTTGATGAATGTATATTGAACTTGTGCAAATAAATGGCTACACTCTGAACACCATGATATTTGTCTAGTGTAAACATAGAGTGAAAATGGGTACTAGGGAGAGAAAGCACAAAGGAGACAGAGAGCTACAGGGAGAGACAGAAAGAAAGAACAGAAGATTATGTATAAATCAAACATGGTAATCAGTTGAAGAATAGCTGCCCAATTGACTCAGCCCATTACATCTGAGTCCTATTAAAAGTTGGTAACTAAGAGGGAAACAGTGATTAATCTGTGGAAGTTCTGTTTTTGATTGACTATAGATTTAGTGACATAAAATTACATTTTTCTCCATGGATAAAATAATTCTTCCTGGATCTATATTATATTAGTCTTCCAACTCAAAAACTAAGATATGACAAGTAGGATATTAAAAGAGCACATATGCATTAGTTTGTGATATCTGCTGGTCAGCTGTTTGAATAGAGATTACTCTGTCCTCTGCTCAGGATTAAACAATGTTAGAGCCTAGTTTTCAACATGACTGCATTCTCATCTGGAGACAGGACTGAAGAATTCACTTCTTGGCTCATTTTCATTTTGATAGAATTAATCCTGTGTGATTTTAAGACTGAGGATTGTATTTTCTTTGAGGGACTATGGACTAAAGCCAGACTTTAATGTATATAAACACATGCTCAACCACTGACCTATATTTGCAGTCCCCCTATTTTCCTGGCAGATATCAGACAGAGAGACTGCATGTACACACACACACACACACACACACACACACACATACACATGCACACATGCACATACAATTATAATGTAATGGACAACATTCCACCACCTTTGTCATACCCTAGTCATAAAATCGAAATCAAATCTTCTACCTACACTCAGGGTAAGGACATAAACAAGGGAGCTTTTTGATGTGAATCTGCATAAAATATTTATATTATCCTACTTCCATGAAGGCTATGTATTAGCTTTCCGATTTTAGAATCAAACTCTAGAGTTAACAATAGTTGTTACATTGTTGGAAATAGCAAGAGAGATAGGAACGCTAAAAGAAATATTTTAAATAGATAAATAAGCAAATAGTGTATAATTTATAGTCATACAAGTAACCACTGACTCCTCCTCTGCAAAAGACATAACATCAAAAATTAAGTATCAATTTTGTAACATAAAATGTAACATTGCTTGATGAAAATTCCTGGAAAAGTAAGAACCAGGATATATCAGTGTTTGCTTATGGGACAAGACTGATAGCAAAGAGCAGGGAAAAAAATAACTTTTTGATTTTTATTTAAAATTTTCTGTTATAATTCATTTGTTTTTACTATAGTATAATTTGAATATTACTTTTAACCTTGTATAAAAAGGAAGCCATATTAGTAATTTGGTGACAATATTTATATCTTTGGATATGTTGGATGAAAACAAAGGTTATATGTATCTCCATTATTTTGAATATAAAATATCCTCCACAACTTCTCATGTTTGAACATTTGGTTCCCATTAGGGGAGCTGTTTGGGGGTGAGTTTGTGAATACTTTGGATGTGGTTTCTACCTTACGTAAGTACTTCACTGGGAACAAACTTTGAAGATGATTTCTGCTTGTAGGTCTAGCTTGAACTCTGCTTCCTCATATGTCAAGGTACAAGAAGCTATCCATAGCTCTACCACCAGAGATCAAACAACTTCAGCTATCATTCAATCCTTACCATATAGGCTGAACCCTCTAGCACTGGGAGTCAAAAGAAATCCTTCCTGGCTACAGGAGCTTCTGTCAATTTGTGGTCAAGGAAACTAATATAATCACCTTCATGTTTATAGCCATCAAAATTAAATAAAAAACTGGATCAGCAAATTGATTTTAGGTAGATCCATGATAAAACATTGGTTTTTTTTTTAATGTAAGCACATTCTGCCATTCCTGTAGAACATGTGTATTCCTTAGTTAGGGTTGTTATTTCTGTGAAGAGACACCATGATCATGACAATTCTTATAAAAGAAAACATTTAATTGGGACTGGCTTACAGTTCAGAGGTTTAGTTCATTATTGTCATGGCAGGAAGCATGACAGCATTCAGACATGGTGCTGGAGAAATAGTTGAGATCTAGATCAGTAGGCAGTAGGAAGAGAGTGATACACTGGTCCTGGCTTGAGAAGCTGAGACCTCAAAGCCCACCCCTAGTGACACACTTCCTCTAACAAAGCCACACCTACTCCAACAAGGCCACATTGCTGTTGAAGGAAGGACCACTTGTTCATCCTGGCCGCCCAGAACCAAAGTAATCACACAGAAACTTATTTAAGTCACTCCTTGGCCCATTAACTCTAGCTTCTTATTTGTTAACTCTTACATCTTAATTTAACCCATCTCCATTAATCTATGAATCACAGGGTCGTGGCCTACCAGTGAACTTTTATCACATCTATCTCTGGTGGCAGCCCCATAGCTTCTCCCTACCTCCTTCTTTCTCCCAGCATTCAGTTTAGTTTTCCCAGCCTACCTCTATGCTACCCTATTAACAGGTCAAGGAAGTTACTTTATTAACCAAGGGAATTTACAGCATACAGAGGGGAATCCCACATCATATTGCCTAATAATGTCACTCACTATGGGCCTATAGGAGGCATTTTCATTCAAACCGCAAATTCTACTCCCTAGCCCTACAGTCTTGTAGTCATATCACAATACAAAATATATTCAGCCCAACTTCAAAAATCCCCAGAGTCTATAACAATCTCAAATTTGTTTAAAAGACCAAAGTCTCTTCCAAGACTCTCAGTCTCTTAACTGTAACCCCCTATAATTGAAAACAAAATAAAAAATTAGACCACATACTTTCCAGATACAATGACACAGGATATACATTATTGCTCCAAAAGTGAGGAAAGGGAGCATAGTGAGGAAATACTGGACCAAAGTAAGACCTAAACTAGCTGGGCAGGCTCCAAACTATGCATCTCCATGTCTAATGACAAAGTACTCCAGGTCTCCAATTCCTTTCAGCATTATTGACTGCAACAAACTGCTTACTGTTCCACTCCCTGTTAACAGCTCCCCTTGGCAGGTATCCCACACTCTGGTATCTCCAACATCTTGAAGTTCTTCAAGGCAATCCTTCATTCAATGGCTTTTCAGAGGCTCCATACAGGAACACCCCCAGCACAAGCCTGGCTTTTCTTAGTCATGAAAATAGATTGCATAACCCTTTCTTGAATCCTTGATTCTAAAGTCAAAACCACGTGGCCAAAATTGTCAAGTTCTACTACTTGCTGGGTCTAAACCATGGCTCCTTTGTTCAAATACATTTTTACCAGCTTTCTGTTTTCAATGGTTTCCTTCACAGTCTGTTTGGTTGTCTTGAAATTCAATCTGTGGATTAAGTTGGTCTGAAACTCAGAGATCTACAACCTCTGCCTTCTGTGCTCTGAGATTAAAGGTGTACACCACCAGTCTTACCCTGAGCTTTTCTTTAATTTATCTTAATTTTTCTATAATTCCTCTTCACAAATTTGAAGCTTTGATAGATGAGGTATCTCTTTGAGGACACCTTTATTCCACTTGGCACCAGGTTCTTTTATAATCTGTTTTATATTTCTTTTTCTTCTCCAACTGTATGTTTTGTATTTTTTTCTTGTTCAGCTCATTCTTTTTCACTGTGGCTCTGAGTAAGACTGGCCACTTTTAGCCACACAACACAGTCACTGCTAGGTTGTTTGAAAATACCCTCTTCCAAATTTGTTAATCTAAAACTCTTCAATTTAGCCTCAGCAGATTATTTTAGATGAGGGCAGAAAGGAGCCACATTCTCACCAAACATTACAAGAATGATCTGTAGGCCACATAATAGTATTCTTCTACTCTGAAACCCCTTGAACTGGCACCCACAGTTCAAACAATCCTCTCCACTACTCTTTCCATGATCCTATTAGTATGCCTATTAAGATCCGATTAAAGTGTCCAGTTGCTTTTCTCGTACAAAGTCCCAAAGTGTTCCATATTCCTCCAAACAAAAGCATGGTCCAGCCTATCACAGCAGTACCCCAGACCCTGGTATCAACTTCTCTCTTAGTTAGGGTTTTTATTGCTGTGAAGTGACACCATGACCATGGCAATTCTTAAAAATGAAAGCGTTTAATTGGGACTGGCCTACATTTCAGAAGTTTTGTTCATTATTGTCATGGCAGGAAGCATGGCAACATGCAGGCAGGCATGGTGCTGAGATCTAGACCACCAGGCGGAAATAAGAAAGTGAGACACTAAGCCTGGCTTGAGCATCTGAGACCTTAGTGACACACTTCATCCAACAAGGTCACACCACCTAACAGTGCCACTCCCAATGGGCCTATGGGAGCAGTGTGTGTGTGTGTGTGTGTGTGTGTGTGTGTGTGTGTGTGTGTGTGTGTTACTGAAAGGAAGACAAATAGATTTCTGAGTTTCAGTTTAGGATCTGCCAGCAGTGTGCTTTGGTCAATTCATTAACTGAACTTTACTTTCCTCATGTATCACTCATTGTTAGACACAGGAATGTGGTTTTCAACTCTTTTAAGTATCATATATTTATGTTTCAAATGAAATTTTGCAGTATTAAATTTATCTAAAGATCAAAATAAAAGAAAAATAAACCACACTGCATTTCTCTTGCGAAAAAGGTCACGGTGAACACTTCAGGCTCTTCTCAGCCCTGATGTACCGTTTGAGATGAGAAGTTTTTGGTATACATACATACATGTAAGCCACTACTAGAATCTGACTAAAGGGCTCTGACACAGGCCAAAGTTGCACTAATAAGCCCCAGGGAGATGTTCATTAGCTTGTTCACCTCCTTAAGGAAAGTTCATTGATGATAACAATTCTCTTTCTAATGATTGGATTTTTACTTTCCTACCCTCAACTAAGTTTTTTTGGGTTTTTTTTTTGTTGTTGTTGTTTGTTTGTTTGTTTTTGTAACCTACTGACAATGAGACCAAACAGGAAGAACCCTACTGGATACAAAATTAACAGCTAAATTGCTGACAGAAACAATCCTAATCTGTGTTACTTTATCAGTGCACAGCCTCTGGGTTTGATGAACTGGATTCAAGGTTCAATCTTGCCACCGACTAGTTAAATGGTTCTGGTATTTAACTTCATCTCTGTGAGTACCAGGTTTCTCATCTGTAAAATGGGAATAATGGAAGTGGCTGCCTTCCAGGTTGTTGTGAAGGTTGTGATCCTATATCAGCACTCAGCATGGTGCCAATCTTCAGAAGCCTTAGTCAGTAGAAAAGCATAAAGGTAGTTTAAAAATTGCATATAAAATTTTAGCTCTATTATGAAATTATCTATCGCTACAGAATTATATACACTCGTTGGTAGACCTAAAGTAAACTTATTACTCATAGAGAAAGAGCAGAAAGGGTTGGGCAGCAGATTGCAGCAACAGCTTCCACCAGGGCCTTAGTATTTATAGCTAATTAGACAGTGTCAAATCACTGAGTTATCCAGTGTGTTGCCAGAATGGATGGTTTCTTCTAATGTGTCTTTGTGAGATCAGGTTATAAATAAAATACAGAGCAAGAACAGATTTTTTTTCAAAGTTATAATTAATTAAGTCTTTCCTGAAACGTTGATTGCAACTCCTTAGCTTTTTTTGTCATTTTTTTCTTACAAAATTCTATCAGATTAAGAAAAAATGTATATGTAGTTTGAAAACTGAAAGAGCAGATCACAGCAAGTTCAAAGCTCTCTTTAATACACCTTGGCACAGTGTCTAAACAGGAAAGGGAGGGAGGGAGGGAGGGAGGGAGGGAGGGAGGGAGGGAGGAAGGAAGGAAGGAAGGAAGGAAGGAAGGAAGGAAGGAAGGAAGGAAGGGGAGAGAGGAACAGAGTGAAAGAGGGAGAAAGGGAAAGGAAACATATACCATATTGTTTTTCTTTTTTTGTTGTTTTTTGGTTTTGGCTTTGGTTTTTTAGGTTTGTTGTTATTGTTGTTTGTAGAGACAGGGTTTCTCTGTAGCTTTAGAGCCTGTCCTGGAACTAGCTCTTGTAGACCAGGCTGGTCTTGAACTCACAGAGATCCGCCTGCCTCTACCTCCCAAGTGCAAGGATTAAAGGCATGTGCCACCGCCGCCCGGCAGAAACATACCACATTTTATAGACATCCTTAAACCAGTATTAGCATTCTGTCTTTTATAATCAAACTATTCACTAATTCACCACACATAAATTATAGCAAAATAATTTTTCAAGTATATTACGCTAGGTGAGTTTTAGACCTGAGCAGAGTTATTAGAAACATAACTAGGAATATTCTGGCCATATCTGAGGCCTTACAAAGCAATGCTCTTCCATGATACTGTGTGTGGTTTACCATGAGGCAGTCAAGGAAGTCAATGGCTTGGGCTTGGGCATGAAACAACTCTGGGGATAACATTGTGTGAAGTTAAACTATCACAAGGTTTTTTCACTTAAGTATAGAATAACATTAATGTTTCAGACAACCAAGCATACTTTCAGAAAAGCTTACTTGTGAATAAACAGCTAATTGAGAAACTAATAAAAAATTTAATTGTATTAGAATTTGAAACAAACAACAATAAAATAACTCTAAAATTTTGCTGTATGGCTATTGACTAAACGTCACACATATTTTTTAAACACATGATGGATTTATTAGGACTGCATGTGGCAGAGGGTATCATTGCAGGTAAGAGGGAAATTTACTAAGCCTTACTGGGTTTCCCAGACAGTAACCAATGAAAGGGTATCACCCACATATTCAATAAAGTGCTTTATTTTCCATGCCCAAGAAGCCATGTACATCATGCTGTATTCTTTAGATTAAAAGCCATGTAAGTTTACCCTCCCAAATTTTAGTCCTAATAAATCATGTGAGCTTGGGCAAAACATGGAGGCTTCCTCACTTAGATAGTCTTTTAATAAAGAAATTGCCACATCAAATTTTAAAATAAGCTAAGAAGATTTTATGTTTGCTCTAAATTGTGATAGCAACAAAATAAGTAAGCTGCCAAAGAGAGGACATGTGTATTGCAAACACAGTGAGCATCTTTCCTGTAAGAAGCAAACCTGGATTTCAGTGTATTTTGAGTCATGAATTAACATTTAGGCAGCTATGAAGCCTTGAACTGATCAGAATCATTTCTACTCTAAAGAATAGCTCTTTTGTAATTGTAGGATATTTCTTTTGATTCCCCCAAATCTCGGTATCCTATACATTATAAGCATTGAGTAAATGCTTGTGGAACAAAATAAAACCCTACCTAAAGAGAAAACGCAGCAAAGGGGGTAGTTTCTTCTCATGAAATTCTTCTACCCACTTAGTATACTTCTGTCTCTTGTGCTGATGCCCAGTGTCCATCACACCAGAGCAGTGTGCACTTGTCTTTAGTTCTCAGCCTGGAAACCCCCTACTGTCCAGCCACCTGCTTCCTGATAGAGTTAAGCAGCATGTACCTCCCATACCAGATGGCTCCCTTCTCCCGCCTTTGCTTGGCAAGAATTTACAAACATATTTCTGCATGTCCAGTCTGAGATGCATCCAAGAGGCCAGGCTCTGTGTGGGCATCAGAGACAGCCCACAAAGGCCAAATGAATCTTGGAGAGCTGAACTTCTATACTGTAGGATGGTTTCTTTTGTTTATACTATAGGTTTTTTTTTTTTGTCTGTTTCTTTGTTTATATTGTTGTAGGAGGCTGCTTGTTGGTTCCTGGTTGCTCCGCAGCTCAGACCTGAAATAATCACACAGAAACTATATTATTTAAATCACTGTTTGGCTCATTAGTTCTAGATTCTTATTGGCTAACTCTTACATCTTAATTTAACCGAGCTCCATTAATCTGTGCATTTCCATGAGGTCATGGCCTACCAGCAAAGTTTCAACATGTTTGTCTCCAGCAGTGGCTTCATGACTTCTCCCTGACTCTGCTTCTTTTCTCCCAGCATTCAGTTTAGTTTTCCCCACCTACCTAAGTTCTGCCCTATCAGTAGGACAAGGCAATTTTTTTATTCACCAGTAGTATTAACAGTATATATAGGGGAATTTCACATCACCTCCCCTTTTCTGTTTAATGAAAAGGAAGATTTTAACTTTAACATATTAAAATCATATATAACAAAGAAGTTATCATGCAAAAATTAGAGTTAAAATATTTATATTTAATTTATTTTTATCATAACTAAGGAAAATGATAACTATAAATTGTTCAACTCCATCAAAGACTCCAGAAGGATATAATATTACCTAAGTAAATAGGAAGTACCAACTTCCCAAACTCTAGAATTAACAGAGACATCATGCTGCCTGGACAGTCATCCAAAGTTCTTTTGCACCGTTGGGGCATCCATCTTCAGTCTACAGGCCCATAGTATCCAACAGACTTTTCCATGAAGCAGGAAATTTAAAAGACAGTTCTGTCTATCTTGGCAGTTTGTCAGTCACTTTTTTTCTGTGACCTGCAGAATGTCTTGAGGACTCTTTCATGAAGCAGCAACCAAGAAGGACCATCTCACCTTTAGGCAAGTTCAGCAGTCATTTCTCCATGGGTCCTGCATGTCCAGTTCATCAAGCCGTCCAGTCAAGAGCAGTCTCCCATTCATATGGCCAGCAAACTCTATAAGGAGCCTCTTCAATGTGCATCTTCCTCTTGAAGTAATTGTTACTCCCAGGAGCATATGAGTCTCATTGTCATAAAAAGTCCTAAGTTTTTAAAACATTTTAAATGATGTATTATGTAGTCTTTGAAAGGATTGAAGAATGCCTATCCATCTGAAATGCATCTCTGTACATCTAGAAAATCTAAGTAACATGACTACAAGCTTGACTATTAAAGATGACTATCTATTACCTGTATTTCTTAATTAAAGGAACTACACAATCACAATACCTTAATCAAGGGCAGAAATATATATATATATATATGTATGTATATATATATATATATATACATATATGTATGTATATATATATACACAGTATAACAAAATGGACCTTATATTTGTATCAAGAAACCAAGATCCATACCAATGCAAATCTCTATGTCATATCCCCCATTTATTTATTTATTTATTTATTTATTTATTTATTTTGGTTTTTCGAGACAGGGTTTCTCTGTGGTTTTGGAGCCTGTCCTGGAACTAGCTCTTTTAGACCAGGCTGGTCTCGAACTCACAGAGATCTGCCTGCCTCTGCCTCCCGAGTGCTGGGATTAAAGGCATGCGCCACCATTGCCCGGCTTATATCCCCCCTTTAAAAGTAAACATTTATAAGCAATATTTGAAAATATGGGCATAGTTCTCTAGACTACTTCCTGCTGAATGGGGGAACTATTAATCAGGTCTTTCATGGTATATCCTGTGTGCTAGTTTCATCTCAGTCAGCAGTTGGATAAAGTAATTTTGGGGGAATTTTTATGGCAACTTTTCCGGGGGTTTTGGTTCATCAAACCACATTAGCCTGGAATGAATCCACAGGTTCTTATCTTCTGTGGAAACAAAAGAAGAACCACTTTTCCAAAGCAACATATCCTTATACCCAAATTGAAGACAAATTACCTTTAAAGTATATATGTTGGTTATTTAGCTCCTTTACAGTCTAAAAATTTCAAAGAAAACACAATAATATACATAATCCAGGCTCTCTTGTATAGTCCATCTTTATGTGGCTTATTCTTTCTTTACTCCTTTTAATCTATGACTGTCTGTACTCTGTCTCTTTCAAGACTTTACATTTTTTAAAACCATGTAATTATTTGTATAACTGTCTATATTCTTTTTCTTCTCTCTTTTAAGCTTACATACATTTATACAACATTGTGACCCATTTAGAGTCTGAATCTGTCCTACTGTGCATCTGTAATTATTTGCTGTCCAGGAGCACTTCTTAGAATGCTAAGTACTTCTTAGAAATTTAATCTGCAGCATTACTAGAGTATATACAGCACATCCTACTTGTCCTGCCAAGCTCATCATGGTGGAAGAGGTCCATTCATTGCCTCTGAGCCACACATACCACCCCAGTGCTAAGTATCAATGGATCTATGTCGTGCCATTAAGCAGTTTGTAATGTGCTGCTTACCACATTTAAAAAAAAAAAACATTTGAATGCTCAGCCTCCTGAAAGAGCCAGAAGTCACACTGGCAGCATGGCCCAGAAAACTGGCATTTTAAAATGGCGTGGCTTTTTTCTGCTACAACCGAGTCAGGAAAACCTTTCTTAAAGGAGCTGCAGCATGCTGCCAGCAAACAGCAAGAAGCTGTGTTAAACTTTGTATTTTTGTGTCTAGAATTCCTTTTCAATCTCTCAGGCTTTAAGTGGATTTTAGTCATCCACATTGGTGCCAATTTGTTGGAAAGAGGTCACTTGTTGGTTCCCAGCTGCTCAACAGCTCAGACCTGAAATAATCATATAGAAACTATATTCTTTAAATCACTGCTTGGCCCATTAGCTCTAGTTTCTTATTGGCTAACTCTTGCATCTTAATTTAACCCAGCTCCATTAATCTGTGCATTCGTACGAGGTCATGGTCTACCAGATAATTTCCAGCATATCTGTCTCTGGCAACAGCTCAATGGCTTCTCTCTGACTCTGCCTCCTTTCTCCCAGCATTCAGTTTAGTTTTCCCCACCTACCTAAGTTCTGCCCTATCAGCAGGCCAAGGCAGTTTCTTTATTCACCAATGATATTCATAGCATACAGAGGGAATCTCACATCATATTTAGGAATGCATTGTTTATTTCCTTCAAATTTCTGAATTCTTCACAGTTTTCCAAGGTCCACCCAACTAGGCCTCCCCACATCTTCTTTATGTCACCCAATCATCAATCCCAGTGCCACACTGATAATATGATTAAACTGTAAGTTTTGAGGTAAAAAGATATGTAGGAGATAGCCAGACCATAAGAGCTACTTGGAAACCAAATTGGTAGATGATCCATGTAAGCTGTAAGCAAGAGTCAGGTCTCAGGCATAGGCTGTGCAGACAAAGAGGTAGAGATAATGGAGGACTTTAAGCTAACAATATCTCCAGATACAACAGGACTGATACACATATAAACTCACAGATACTGGCAGCACACATAAGACATGCACAGGTTCAAAGCAGACAGGATCCCAGCACTGAATGGGGAAAATGGACATGTGGTTCTACCCCTTACCAAGAAGCTATTTGAAATTGATACCCACTAGCAAACGGAAAATCATTTTGCTTCATTGGATTCTTATATATAAACCAGGCTCAAGGTAAGATCTCATACCCAAGAATAAGTAACTAACACACAAAAAAAAGTTTATGGTTGTTTGTTTTGTATTGTTTCATTTTGTTTTGTTTGAGCTTTTTGTCTTATTTGGGTTTTTTTATTTGTTTGTTGGGTTTCCCTTTTTATGTTTTTGGGGTTATTTTTTGAATTTGGTTTGTATGGGGTTTTTTTTCCTTTTTTAAAGACAAAGAACATTAAAATTGGGTGTGGAAGGAGGTGAGGAAGACCTGGAAGCATTTGTGGGAGAGAAAATCATGATCAAAATATATTGTAGGGAAAAATTAAAAGAAAACAAATTTTGTTATTTCAGAAATACCTATCCTATTCTAACCTCAGAAGTAAACACAGCTCTTGACAATGAAAGAATTAACATTCTAGAGTTTAAATCCAGGGCAATGCATCCTTGTAATCCACCTATCATAATGGGAAGAATCACATTTTTCTTCCACATCAACCCATCTCAGCCCACTTCACAAGTTAATGCACAAAAGCATACGCTAGGTAGAAAACGGTACTCTCATAAACAAACAATAGAGACAAGAATTTAACATTATTTCTCTTCACAATCACCACCTCTTTTCACTGAGAAGCTGTGTACCAGGGCCAAATGGTTTAAGTGGTTAGAACCATCAAAGCTAACTGAGAAAAAGAGGCAATCCTTAATGTGTCTTCCAAACACTGGTACTGCATTATGGAAAAGGTTAGCAAGGAAACTTCAGAGTAAACTGGTAAGTTGCCCATTAGTTTCTACCAGGCTTTTGCTCTTAACTTTTACTTACCATCCTTAAACCTGTCCCCTCTACTGAGGGACATCTCTTGGTCAGGTAAGGTAATATGCTAATGACCAAAGTGACTTCAGATGAACTGGTATCTCGTGACATCACTAGGGCTATAGTACATAAACTCAGTAAATAAGAAAACATTTATTTACACATTCTTAAAGCCCAAAAAATCTTCCTCCACCCACTTAGAAAAGGAGAAAATTCAAGAGAAACGATAGTCTTGAACCACTTCTTTTTTTTTATTGAGAAGAGGAAAAAAAAAAACAAGTTTCCGTCTCCTCCCAGCCTCCCATTTCCCTCCCCCTCCTCCCACCCTTCTCCCCTCCTCCCACCCTTCTCCCCCTCCCCCTACTCCTCTCCCCCTCCCTCTCCAGTCCAAAGAGCAGTCGGGGTTCCCTGCCCTGTGGAAAGTCCAAGGTCCTCCCCCCTCTGTCCATATCTAGGAAGGTGAACATCCAAACTGGCTAGGCTCGCACAAAGCCAGTACATTAAGGAGGATCAAAACCCAGTGCCATTGTCCTTGGCTTCTCAGCAGCCCTCATTGTTCCCCATGTTCAGAGAGTCCGGTTTTATCCCTTGCTTTTTCAGTCACAGTCCAGCTGGCCTTGGTAAGCTCCCAATAGGTCAGCTCCACTGTCTCAGTGGGTGGGTGCACCCATCGCGGTCCCGACTTCTTTGCTCATGTTCTCCCTCCTTCTGCTCCTCATTGGGACCTTGGGAGCTCATTCCAGGGCTCCAGTGTGGGTCTCTGTCTCTATCTCCATCCATCGCCAGATGAAGGTTCTATGGTGATATGCAAGATATTCGTTAGTATTGCTATAGGATAGGGTCATTTCAGGTTCCCTATCCTCAGCTGCCCAAGGAACTAACTGGGGACCTCAGCTTGGGCACCTGGGAGCCACTCTAGGTTCAAGTCTCTTGCCAACCCTAAGGTGCCTCCCTTAACTAAGAATTGTGGTTCCGTGCTCCCCTATCCAACCTTCCTTTATCCCAATCCTCCTTTTTCCCCAAGTTCCCCCATCCTACCCTTCTCCCTTTACTCTCCCCATCTCCCCTTACCCCCATCCCACCCCACCCCCAAGATCGCAATTTTCTCCCCGGCAATTTTGTCTACTTCCCATAGCCAAGAGGATAACTATATGTTTTTCTCTGGGTTCACCTTCTTACTTAGCTTCTTTAGGTTCACCAATTGTAGACTCCGTGACCCTTATTTATGGCTAGAAACCAATTATGAGTGAGTACATCCCATGTTCATCTTTTTGGGTCTGGGTTACCTCACTCAGTATAGTGTTTTCTATTTCCATCCATTTGTATGCAAAATTCGAGAAGTCATTGTTTTTTACCGCAGCCTAGTACTCTAATGTGTAGATATTCCACACTTTCTTCATCCATTCTTCCATTGATGGGCATCTAGGTTGTTTCGAGGATCTGGCTATTACAAATAATACTGCTATGAACATAGTTGAACAAATGAGTTTCAGCAATGTTTCTTTTATGTACGTGGGTGCTTTTATATTAGGGGCATAGATGTTCAGGATTGAGACTTCATCCTGATGAACTGTTCCTGTTATGAGTATAAAATGCCCCTCTCCATCTCTTCTGATTGATTTAAGTTTGAAGTCAACTTTGTTAGAGATTAGTATGGCCACACCTGCTTGTTTCTTAGGTCCATTTGCTTGATAAGCCTTTTCCCAGCCCTTTACTCTGAGTAGGTGCCTGTCTTTGTGGTTGAGGTGTGTTTCTTGTAAACAGCAGAATGTTGGATCCTGTTTTCTTATCCAATCTCTTAGCCTGTGCCTTTTTATAGGTGAGTTGAGTCCATTGACATTAAGTGATATTAATGACCAGTGGTTGTTAACTCCGGTCACTTTTTTAGTCGTAGAGTTTGTGTGTTTCCCTTTTTTGAGTTGTGTTGGTGAAGGGTCTCTAGATGTCTGAGTTATTGTGGTCATTGATGGACGTCCTTGGTTATTGATTTTCCTTCTAATACTTTCTGTAAAGCTGGATTTGTGGCTGTGTATTGTTTAAATTTGTTTTTATCCTGGAAAATTTTGTTTTCTCCATTTATAGTGAACGAAAGCTTGGCTTGCATCCATGGTCTCTCAGTTTCTGCAGTACATCTATCCAGGACCTTCTGGCTTTTATGGTTTCCATGGAGAAGTCAGGTGTAAGTCTTATAGGTTTACCTTTATAAGTGACTTGCCCTTTTTCCTTTGCAGCTCTTAAAATTCTTGCCTTATTCTGTATGCTTTGTGTTTTGATTATTATATGGCAAGGGGATGTTTTTTTTTTTTTTGATCCAGCCTATTCGGTGTTCTGTATGCTTCTTGAACCTTCATAGGTATATCTTTCTTTAGGTTGGGAAGGTTTTCTTCTATAATTTTATTAAATATATTTTCTGGACCATTGAGCTGCACTTCTTCTCCTTCTTCTACTCCAATTATTCTTAGGTTTGTTCTTTTTATTGTGTCTCAGATTTCTGAATGTTTTGTGATGAGAGTTTGTTGGACTTGCTGTTTTCTTTGATCAGTGTGTGTATTTTCTCTATGGTATCTTCAGAATCTGAGATTCTTTCTTCAAACTCTTGTATTCTGTTGGTTATGGTTGTTTCTGTAGACTCTGTATGTTTACTTAAATTTTCCATGTCCAGCCGGCCCTCTGTTTGTGTTTTCTTCTTTGCCTCCATTTCAGTTTTCAAGTCTTGAACTGTTTCCATTATCTGTTTGATTGTTTTTCGTTGGTTTTCTAGGGTATCATTCACTGATTTATTCAATTCTTCAAACTTTCTGTTATATTTCTCATCCATTTCTATAAGGGCGTTCTTTACATGCAGTTTAAGGGCGTCAATCACTTTCATGAAGTCAATCTTTTCTACTTCTTCTTGATTAAGGTGTTCATGTCCTCCCGTTGTGAGGTCGCTGGTTTCTGGTGGCTTCATGTTGTTTTTTAGATTGTTGGGTGAATTCTTGCATTGGCGTCTGCCTATCTCTTCTTCCAAATGCTCCCTTATGGATCTTCTTTTACCGGATCAGGTCTCCTTGCCTACTGATGTACCTTCACAGTGATGGCTCTCCCCAGTGATGGCTCTCCTGGTGCCTAGATCAGATCTCCGTACCCAATGATGACTCTCCCCAATGCTGGCTCTCCTGGCACCCAGATCAGGTCTCCGTGCTGGTTGGAGCACCTACCTTGCTTGGTGCAGGCAGGTTATAGAAACAAAGGAACTCCAGCCCGCTTGGGTGCCCCGAGGACATGGACCCAGTGCCCAGACAGGCTGGGCTGGGTGATGTTATGTGCCGAAAGAGGGCGGTGGGGCCAAAGTGGGGAGGGTTCTGGATGCAAGCTGGGTGGGATAGGAAGAAAAAGGCAGTATGCAGGGAGTAGAGGCCCTGCAGAGAGCCCAAGAAGGATAGGGGGCTGAGGAACCCCTGAGTTCCCTGTCCCTGGCTGGCACCGCGGGTTCAGAAACTCACCCCAATGTTGGCTCTCCTGGCGCTGAGAGATCAGGTCTCCGTACTGGTTGGGCAGCTTGCAAACAAAGCGCCTACCCTGCATGGTGCAGGCAGGCCATAGAAACAAAGGAACTCCCGCCCGCTTGGGTGCCCTGAGGATTCGGACCCAGTGTCCAGACAGGCTGGGCTGGGTGATGTTATGTGTCGAAAGCTTGAACCACTTTTATACACATTTTTCTCCCAAAGTGACAACTGTGGCAAATCTTTAAAAAGCAATCAGTTTTACCACTGGGGGAAAAGGAAATATTGTGTAACCTTCATTTTCTTAAATACATTTCTTTGGTTAGAGGCCTTCCTTCTACTGAGGATAATGCAAGATCATAGGCGATGCAAAGGGTTAGGAATATATGCAGATGCTTTATTGTTTTCCACCAATTTTGTCTACTGCTCTGATTCCTCACTGGAATGAGCAAGGACAATGCTCTTCCTGGGGGACTGAAGACACAGAGTGCTAATGTCTTGAAGGAACACAAATTAATGACTACAAACATCATTTTGTTTGTTTCCAAGAACACTGATTGATTCATTTTCATTACTTTTCTTATTGATAGTTTGTAGAAATTGATCTCTAGAAATAGCTCAGGAAAGGATGAAACATGCCAGATGTGCTGGACAGTTTTGTGTCAACTTAACACAAGCTAGAGTTAACAGTTAGGAGGAAGCCTCAGTTGAGGAAGTGCCTCAGTGAGATCCAGCTGTAAGGCATTTTTTTTTCAATTAGCAATCAGTGGGGGAAGGCCTATTCCATTGTGGGTGGGTCCATTCCTGGGTTGGTGGTCCAGGGGTTTTTAAGAAAGCAGGCTGAGCAAGCAAGGGTAACCAAGCAAGTAAGCAGCTACCTGAGCTCTATATCCATTCCTACGTCCAAGTTCCTGCCCTGTTCAGTTCCTGTCTAGAGTTTCTTCAATGATAAATAACAAAGTGGAATTATAAGCTGAATAAGCCCCTTCCTCCCCAACTTGCTTTTTTTGTCATGGTGTTACATTACAATAATAGAAACCCTAACTAAGATATCATGGAAACTGTACCCATGAAATCTGAAGAGGGTGGCTGTCTAAAGAAGACCTAAATAATAACAACACTAGGTGGCATAAAAAGTACTTAAAATACTTGATGAAGAGCTAGTCAGTTAACAACTGCTAAGAGCAAATGTTAGTCTTGCCAAAGATGGGGCTCCTAATTGGTTATCTAATGCAATGTGGTCAATGCTAAAAACAGATACTTACATGATGTGGGAAGGACATTTGTCAATCTGTTGTTTCATTGGTAATCAATAAAGAAAACTGCTTGGTCTGATAGGTCAGAAAATTAGGTAGGTGGAGTAGACAGAACAGAATGCTGGGAAGAAAAGAAGTGATCCAGACACCATGCCTCTCCTCTCCAGGTCAGATGTGATGAAGCTCCAGCCCAAGATGGAAGTACACTAGAATCTTCCTGATAAGACAGCACCTCGTGGTGCTACACAGATTACTAAATATGGGTTAAGCAAGATATGAGAGTTAGCCAAGAAGAGGCTAGAGCTAATGGGCCAAGCAGTGTTTAAATGAATATAGTTTCCAAGTAATTATTTCAGAGTATAAGCTGGCGGCCAGGACCCGGGCAGCAGGAATGTGGCCCGCAGCTCCTTCCACATTTACAAGCAGCTTTAAGTGGATTCAGAAGATTGCATTATATGTTAATTTATTTAGATATTATATACATTCCATATATATGTAACAATAATTTTGAGAGGGAAAAGTAGGAAAGAAGACAGGGGAGAATTGTTACAATTTTATTTTCATTTAAAGTAAGTTATAAAAGAGAAGTCAGCAAATGAGAAGAAGAGAGGGAAAAGAGAAATAATGGAGGAGAATGACGAGAAGTAAAGAAAGGATGGGCGCGGGAAGGATGGCAGGGAGTTAAAAGGTGTCTCCCTGAGTAGGTAATATGTTCTACTTGAAAATACCATCCGTCTTATCAGTTCACTAATGTGTAAACTGTCAAAAACATGCTTGCATGAATATTAAAATATAATCAGAACTGATGAAGCCTTAAATAAATGTTTTGTGTGATTAACAACAATAGATTTTGAGAGAATAAATGGAAAAAGAACATGAGGATAGTTTTCAAAGGGAGTTTTAGTTAACAAGAAGTAGACTGGCCCACTGTTAGCTTGCATTCAGTTTATTTTTCTTCTCTCCAGAGCAACTATCTGTGGACATTGGTCTTGTGAGGGTTGCTTGATGCCCAGGCCCCACCACCTGCAATATGTACAAACTTGGATGTCTCATGTGACAACTTTCAGACAATTTTTCATCTGCAAAGTGACTATAATAACAATGTGCATGTGTGTGAAGACTAATGACATCTGCACACAAAAAGATTTCTTAGTTCAGTGCTTGCCAAATTGAAAGCTACAGAAGTATTTCTCATTATGATTTCAAATGGGAATACTAAACTAAAACAGATACTATAAGGAAACTGGATAATAAAATGATTGTTTCATAGAAACTTACTCCCATGCAAGATTAATATCCCCTATAACTCAGATCAACGATCAATCACAGTTTACAAATCAGGAATAATAATTGCCATCTTTTATTGAGCAACTAGTAAGTAAAAAGCAATTCACCATTTTCTACAGCTAATCACATTTAATCTAAGAACAGTACCTTCGAGACAAGCTAGTTTTTCTAAGTCATAATATTGCTATTGTTTATATTAATTCTAAGAAAATAAAATGCTCTTTTTACATAGCAATTTAAACTCTTAAAATTTCTTCAAGGAAGAAAAATCCTTTCTATGCACAGAAAATCATTTTATAAAAAAAAGCAACATCATCCATCACTGTCAAACAAGAAGAAAACCTGAATTTTGAGAGTGACCAACCAAAGACTGGTCCAGCCTGAGACACATGCCACCAGACACCATCTGTCTTGAGTCTCAGAACCGAGAGGCTGAACAGCCCAGAGACCTAGGATAGATGTAAACACAACTGGAGAACAAAGTCAGTGTAATAATTCGTAATGATATTCAGATCAGTGCCTCTCTCAGATGTCATCAGAGAGGCTACATCTAGCAATTGATGGAAACAGATGCAGACTCACAGCCAAACATTAGGCAGAGCTTGGTGAATTTTGCAGAGAAGGGAGAAGAAGGATTGTGGGAGCCAGAGGATTCAAGGACACCACAAGAAAAAACATGGAATCAACTAACCTGGACTCAGGGGCTGACAGAGACTGAACTGACAACCAGGGAGCCTACATAGGACTCACCTAGGCCCTCTGCATATATGTTACAGTTGTGTAGTTCATTATTCTTATGGAACTCCTAACAGTGGTAATCGGGGCTTTCTCTGATTTTTTGGGCCAGTTTTTGTGATTCTTTCCTCATACTGTGTTGTCTTTCTTGTTCAGCCTTAATGTGAGGGGAGGTGCCCAGTCTTATTGCAATTTGATAAGCCATATTTAATCTATATCTATGGGAGACCTGCCCTTTTCTGAATAGAAAGAGAAGAGGAATGGTTGAGGGTGGGGTCAGAGAATATGTAGTGTGAACTTGGATTAAAGGAGGGAGGGGAAACTGTGGTTAGAATGTAAAAGAATAATAATAATGATGATGATGATAATGGTAAAAATAGTGATAATAAAATCATTTTTAAAAAGAAGTGCTTCTAAGTATCATTAATTTTCTCATTATTTTATCTTTTCTAATTTCCTCAAGATTTATGTGATGATTATATACCGATCTTTTAAATTAATGTAAGAAAGATAGAGGGAAATAGAGGCATATAAGGCAGAAGCAAAGGGGAACAGGAGGGAGTGAAAAGGGGAAAGAAAGGGGGCTGAAGGAAGGGAGAAGAAAGATAGTAACGGAGGAAGGGAGGAAGGGTGGAAGGGAGGGAGAAACATCCTGGCCACATCAATTGTTAAAACACTCTATGAACTTCAATAGAATTGGACATTTATAGAGACCCAAATGGAAAATTTACAAAGTAAATGAGCAAAGGTTTTAAAGTAAGGTAAGAGCAGAACCTGGTCAAGCTCCCTGCACAGGACAGAGGACACCAGCTCCTCTTGTATGGTCAGGCATGCACCTATATAAGCTGCCTGAGGTGTGCACATGGACAGCCCCCATGATGTTACCCCATACTCTGTGTAGAATCCCATATGACCAGTTCCTTTTTGAGGTTCACAGTAACAGGAACTCTTACTTCTCTGAAGAATAGTGCCCATGTTATTGTGCAGCAGAGTCAGAAATGAATGTGGGCTCTGAGTCAAAGTGTTCACTTCATACATTCTTTTGCAACTTTCATAATCTTGGCTACTTACTCTCTATGGAAAATAAAATTTATAGAAATAATGACTTCATGTGCTTCAGCAAGAACTAAATGAGCTACTGCATACGTCTCAGAAGTCATGGATTAATACGAACTGTTCTTACTTTTGCCATTAGCTAACGAAGCTTATGTGACAATGTTTTCTTATTGTTAGTTTGAAGGCCATCTTAAGCAAAACTCTGTATTCAATTACCAACTCACCTTTCATGAACAGTGTTTGCCTTCCCAGCTTCCCCTGGATTGCACTTTTCAACTTCTGTTTAGACCTTATAGTACATTTAACATTTATCACAAAGTGACTCAAATAATTTTCTGAAGGAGGTTATTCTATTTTTAAAGATCTCAACTCCATTTCTTTTTCTAGCTACCACCCCATCTCACTTCCTCTGTACTCTAACCTCTCCTAAGTGTCTTCTTGGCTTGCTGCTTTCATCCCTGGCTCTTCAGGCTTTACCTTGAACATTTTGTTCAACTGGGGTCTTTATGAATACCACCAGTGTCACCCAAAAGCTAACCCTGAGGAGGGTATCCTGTGGGCCTCTTGGGGATATACTCAGTAGTTAGTCACCAAGACACATCACTGTGACTCGCTTTTGAAACTTCTTTCCTTTTCTCCTAAGATGCCCCTCTGTCAATTATCTTTGGCTCTATATTCTCCATTGTCTGTACTGCCAGTACTAATTTTTAACTTGCCAATACTGTCATCCACCCAGTATCCAGTTCTAGACCTGAGTATTCATCTCAAGTATATACTTAGGCAAAACAATTTAATCACTTCTCTGGAGGCCTGCCCCTTTTAGAACAGGGATGGAGGAGGTATGAAAGAGGGGGAGGGGGGGTAAGAAGGGAGGTTGGGAGAGGGAAAAGAAGGAGAGGAGGAAGGTGAAACTGTATTCTGTATGTAAAATAAATTTTAAAAAATGAAAAAGAGAAATTCATTGTTTTCTACCTAATTGTTGAATAGCTTCAAGAATCAATAAATGTCCTCAATTATGCCTTGCCTGTAATTTGAACTAGGTTACCAGTGTTCCGCATAATTTTCTTCTCTGTCATGTCCTTCAAGCAAATTATTTCTACCTATTGTGACCTCATCTTTGAGCTATTGTACCAGAATTCTTACCTCCCCAGCTCAAATTTTCCTGTCTTTATATAATTTTCCATATAGCCTTTACTATGATCTGTTTAAATTACACACTAATCTCTCTCCTATTTTAAAGTCATTGCTGTTAGATTAAAATAGGCTTAATCTGACATACATTACCTTAAAAGATCTTTCCCATTTTTGTGGCCCTAGAACTTCAGGTTTCTTCATATATGTTATCTCTACTGTGCTTCACTGTTTCCCTCTGTTGCTTGACCTAACACCAGGATCTCACCCCAAGGACTTTCTAATTATTTTAATTTTTAAAGAGGATTTATTTTATTTTGAAATTGTAATATAATTATATCATCTCCATATCTATATTTTTATCTATAAATATATCTATAGGTATATAAGTATATGTTTGCACCTCATATTTATATATAATTTATATATAGATACATCTATAGATATAGGTAGATAGGATATAGAGATAGATACAGAGATAGAGATAGATTAATCTGTATCTATAGAGAGAGATACAGAAATAGATAGATATAGGAATAGATATGGATGGATAGATAGATAGATGATAGATAGATAGATAGATAGATAGATAGATAGATAGATAGATGATAGATAGATAGATAGATAGATAGATAGATAGATAGATAGATAGATAAGAAAAATGACTGCAGTCCTAGAATGAATAAAAGAAAAAAGCAAGCTGAGCACCAGAACTCTGACTGCAGACACAATGTAAACAGCCACTCTATGTTCTTGCTTCTACACACACACACACACACACACACACACACACACACACACACACACACACACATTCTCATATTGCTCTCTGTGCTCTCTTTTTTTAGTAATTGTTTTCACATGCATATCTACGTATGCATATATATTCCTAAATGCATACATATACTACATATACTCTGCTCAGTCTATATATTTTTTGTGTGTTTTAAGACTAACCATTTGGTATTAACTAACCAATTGGTGTGCTCTTCCCTGGGAAAAGCATACAGTATATTTTGATAATATTATTTCCCATCCCCAACTTCTCCCAGATCATCCATCTGACTAGAATGTTATTCATTAGCCTTATCATACATATCTTTCCTAACCTCATTTCTCATCAAATGTTCTTTCACCACTCACATAGAACCGGGTCTGGTTATCTCACCCATCTAGTCCACTCTGTGTTTATAATTACATAAACGAGTGTTCTAGTAACTTTCCCATATCTTAAGAGTCTTTAGAAGGCAAAGGACAACTTGACTTTTACTCACCAATATTAAATCAAAGCCTCACGGAGTACATGGTCTCCAGTACATACTGAGTGGATAATCTGTTTCAATCATCCTTCATTTCCATCCCCATTACTCTTCCAACTCAATCATGTACTGACTTTTCTAGGCTGCTTCAATAGTCAGGTAACTATAATCCTGTTCCCATTGATTTCTCTCATTAGTACAGCTTTACAGGTTAATATCTCAGAGGCAGAGCTGTGATGGTTTCACTCATGGCTCAAGAACCTTAAATGGTTTTCCATTGTCCACACAATAAATCCAACCTCCTCTTGGCCTCCAGCTAACCTTTCTCTTTTTTAAAAAAAAATTGATTTTATTGAGCTATACATTTTTCTCTGCTCCCCTCCCTTTGCTCCCCCCTTCAACACTTTCCCGTGGACCCCACACTCTCAATTTACTCAGGAGGTCTTGTCTTTTTCTACTTCCCATGTATATTAGATCCATGTATGTTTTTTCTTAGGGTCCTCATTATTGTCTAGGTTTTCTCAGATTGTCAACTGTAGGCTGGTATTCTTTGCTTTATGACTAAAAGCCACTTATGAGTGAGTACATATGATATTTGTTTTTCTGGGTCTGGATTACTTCACTCTATATGATGTTTTCTAGATACCCAATTGCCTGCAAATTTCAAGATGTCATTGTTTTTTTCTTCTGTGTAGTACTCCACTAGGTAAAGGTATCACATTTATATTTTCCTTGTCTATTCTTCGGTTGAGGGGCATTTAGGTTGTTTCCAGGTTCTAGCTGTGATAAACAATGCTGCTATGAACATAGTTGAACACACGCCTTTGTGGTATGATTGAGCATCCTTTGGATATATACCCAAAAGTGGTATTGCTGGGTTCTAAGGAAGGTTGTTTTCTAATTTTCTGAGAAATAGCCATACTGATACCCAAAGGGGATGAACCAATATGCACTCCCACCAACAATTCAGGAGTGTTCCCTTTGTTCCACATCCTCTCCAGCATAAGTTGTCATCAATGTTTTGGATTTTGTCCATTCTTACCAGTGTAACATGGAATCTCAAGTCCAAATGTATCAAAGATCTCAATGTAAAGCCACCCACACTGCCTTTCTCATAGAAGAGAAAGTGGGAAGTACACTTGAACTCATTGGCACAGGAGATAACTTCCTAAATATAACACCAGCAGCAAAGACACTGAGAGAAACAATTAATAAATGGGACTCCCTAAAACTGAAAAGCTTCTGTAAAGCAATGGACATGGTCAACAACACAAAACAGCAGTCTACAGATTGGGAAAAGATCTTCACCACATCAGACAGAGGTCTGATCTCCAAAATATACAAAGAACTCAAGAAATTGGTCATCAAAAGAACAAATAATCCAATAAAAAATGGAGTACAGACCCAGAGAACTCTCAACAGATGAATTGAAAATGGCTGAAAAACACTTAAGGAAATGCTCAACATCCTTAACCATCAGACAAATGCAAATCAGCTAACCTTTCTAATCTTTGTTTTTACAAACTTTCGTTTGATCATACTGAACATGTATTGTTCATATCCATATTTTGAAATCTGCATGTTTTTTCAAGTCTAACCAAAAGTTAATTCCTCTACAAAACTCTTTGTTTTCCTCCGAATGGAAATCACCTCTCCTGATTCTTTGATCTGCCATACTTTCTTGCTTGCTCTTCCTCAATAAAGATTATAAATTCCTATAGTTCATAATAGATGCTTATTCTGTATAGGCCCCACTAGCCTGAAAACCCTCTGAAGACGAGACTGGAAAATCCCACTAGCATCACACACACTGGAAGGACTTCATAAATATCCACTGATGTTCTACCTATGTGAAGTATTTTAGCAAGATGCCCCAATAAGGATAATTTCATAATTAGAAATACATGAAAATCCATCTACATCACTTCTCCTTTGAGGATGTATGTTGTTTTTCACAGAATCAGAAGGTAATTTTCTTTGTATACTCACCTAAGTTCTTCTAATCACTAAAGTGGAAAAAAATTATACAAGAGAAAATCATGCTATGGCCATTTTCCTCTTCTTTGAAGGCAATTTATAAAAATTCTGTTGTTGCAGATCCTTGTGACAAAACATAAATATAGTCTATAGTATTTTATCTGTTTCTTTTTAATTCCTTTTAGGGGTTCATACTGGCAATTGAAATTCTCAGGTTTGTTTTTTTGCTGTTGGTGTTTGTTTGTTTGTTTTTCTTGAATGACTATTGCAGTGGACTTGGACAGCTCATGCTGTGGATTCAAGTCACCCCTCTCTATAAGCTGCTGCCTCCTCTTTTTTTTTTTTGTATGTTTGCCTTGGAGACAAGGTCTGGCTATGTAGTTCTGGCTGTTGTGGAATTCAGAGATCTACCAGCTTCTGCCTTCTCTTTTGAAGTGAGAGAACAAACTAACAAGAGGGAGAGCATGCCTCTCCTTGACAAATGTCAAGGATTAAGAAGGAGGAAATTGAGCAATCAGTAGAGGAAGGTAGACCACTGTCATAATTTTCCTTGAAAATTCTGTCAAATAAACTCTAAGGAAATTGATTGAGAGGCCTCAGAATTATGCCTTTAATTTGCTTTTTACTCTTAGTGTTTAATTTGAATATGTCATGAATGAAAATTAGATATGATGTATATCTCCAAATCATATATAATAGTAAACCATGCCTGAATGTTGTATATGCTGTTTGCGATTTAGAATTGTTAGGAAAGATCTATAACTTCATGTCTATGTCTCAGGCAACATCTTATGTAAACAATACCACAACAGAAGTCAGAAAATTCTGTATTCCGGTTCCAGTCTACAATAAATAATCATGAATTACTGAGGAAAATGAATATCTACCTGAGTTACAGAATTATTCTTTCTAAAATTAAAAAAAAATCTAAAGCATCTGTCCTTGGGTATTTGTGAGAATCAAATGAGAACAAATGAAATAATTATATAAAAACCTATTCTAAACTGAAATTGTGTGGTTTTTACTGAGATGTTTTGAAATGGGTTAATACATGATAAAAAGTCAATACCAAAAGTATTTAACAGGAACTGAATTTTAACTTTTCCACCTTACAAAAGAACTGTCTAACTGTACATTGAATATATAATGAGTGTGCTTTCTCCTTTCGTTTTCAAATACTTTATTTCTTTAGGTGAGGAGAGCATACTTTGCTGAGCCTTTCCCAAGGCCAATAGCTTCAAAACTGAAATAAGTGCTCCTGTTTTCAATGCTTTTTCCAAATTATCAGGATAAACTGATTGAACAAATGTCTATCAGTTTGTGGTTGAGCTTAATACAGTGTTTCACACATTCCCTTATGCCATATTCTGACATGCAGTTGCTCTTGTTGTCATCACTTTACTAAGCACCTATCTTGTGGCAGGCAGCAGATATTCACTGTGAAGAACACAAAGCTGTGCATGATGCTGGCTTTCCGGTGGATCTTGTAAAGGAATAAACAATCTGGAAATATTTTCAGGAAATGGTTTAGTGTAAACGAGGAAGAAAAAAATGGTTTTATCCATGGAAGCTTTATTCTTGCTAAGATCTTAGCTGGAATCCACCAAGATGTGACTTGGAAATATACTTTTCCTGTCCCAAAGGACACACACATGCTTAGATGCTGAAAGTCCCAAGCTAACATGTTTTTTTTTTTACTTTTTTGTTATATGATCAGAGAGTCCTTTGAGTCTAGAAGATACTCCGCAGGCAGTGTTTTTGATTTATAACCAGACCAAGACAGTGATGTTTTTACAGCATCAAAAAGCTCGATATCATTAACACCAAATTAAACTATATTTTAATATAAAATGATAAAGTAAAATGGGATTTTAGAAACATGACTCAATCTCTTCTTTCATCAACCTATAGAGTTAAAGCTCAGATTCAGAAAGTAACATATGATTCTACAACTAATTAATAACACATTTGTGCTTTCTTTCCTCTCAAGTTAATATCCATAGTAAAGGAAAATAGTGTCAACCTGGAAACCCAACCCTCAGGCTGTTAAAGCAGGAGGAGGACCTTGAGTTTGAGGCCAGCCTGGGAAACAGAGTGAAAACCTGAATAAAAAAAGAATAAAAACTTTTTATTTTAAACTGAAATTTCTTTCAAAGGCTATTCTAAACTGCTTTTTTTCCATCAAGTTTTTAGTAGATTTCTTAGAATGACGGTTAATGTTATGAATTGGTTTCCGGTATCTACTCTAACAACTGGATATTTAATTTTCCTTTCCACACTCCAAATATATCAAGTAACAGCTCAGAGAACTAGGAACTAACTATAATCATGAATTAATCCAATTTTAACTCAATTCATGTGTAATTAAAGCTGAATATTTTAAGAAAATTTTATTGACTCATCCAAAATTATAATATGCTTGGTTTACATTTATTTTTATATTTGTTTTAGGATTAGATTTTTTCTTTTGTCTGGATTGTAAATAATTTCCTAGTAGCTATGCATGTGTTGAATACTACAATGATTCTAAAAATAAAATATTCTAACATCAGCTTTCTAAACATGAATTTTGCTAAGTAAATAAATTAACTGATTACAAAAATCATCTATGTTAATAACATGAAATCATGAAATAAGTATGATTTGATCAATTCTAAGACATTATACATTAATATTCTATGAAATTAATATATTTCTTTGTTGTAAAAATTTAGTACCTACTGTATGAATACACATTACATACATAAACTTTTATCTTTTAGTCATATATCACCATTACTAACTTGGAAATTTTGCTTTCATTCAATTCCTGGTTTTTCTATCAAACCCATCATAGATAAAGATTTCAAGTGTAATGTCAATTGCTTCATTTTTAGCAATCTGCAGAAGTCATTTTATTGTCCCTTTGAAGAAGCTTCTTTCAAGAAAATGGATACTGTCCAATAGAAAAACAGAAGGAAGTGGAAACCACATTTGAAAGTGTTTGTTAATTAACACAACTATAAGATTAAAGCTAGGTGTGGAAGTGCATTCTGGGAGTCTGCATCAGAGAAACCAAAGCAGAGGATATGTGAGGCCAGGAATTGCAGACTAGCCTGAACAATACAGTGAGTTCTTGTCTCGATTTTTTCAAGATTCTTTATGTGTATTCACACAAATAGAGTCTTCAAAAATTGTAACTTTATAAACTCAGAAAACTGCAGGCTTTTCAGTATCATAATCACATCAGGGTTAGCACACATATTGGTATGAACAAGATTAAGAATAGAGATTTCTCTCTTTCTGTAAAGACAGAACATAGTATGCTAATCACAGTCTAACTAATAAGAATATTTTAGAGCAATGGCATTCTGTCCATATCTCTGTTAACTTCATATTTATTTCCATGTTAAGCAAATTACTTAAATTTTCTGAGTATCATTTTATTACTGTGCCATGAGAAATATAACATCCATCCTCTTTTTTATGACCTTGTAATTATGAGTACCTGCTAATTATGTACAATTTTTTTCATGTAGTCTATGAGTAACAAGATGCAGCACCATTCAGAAATGAAATAAATGTACAAAATTTATAAATACATTTTAGTTTTTAAATAAAACTAGTAAAGAAAAATGATATTATCGGTCTAGTGGTTGAATGGTAAGTTTTTAAAAAAACAGTCAAGATGTTCATTCTCTTAATGTGTTGAAGATCATATAAAACAATAACTAAATGTTAAACAGTAGGCATATGATTTTTTTTAACAGTTGAACAAAAGTTTGTGGATGAAGCTAAATGATACCTGTATTGGTGAGGGTGTTAAATAAATGACACCACCCACTAAAGAACACACCAGACCCCCCCCCCCAACTGCTGTAGGAATTCTTACTGCCAGTAGCCTTTAAGTTACCCACCCACTTGGGCATGGTCTCTTATAGTATATATGCTGATATGTGAGCATGTGTCCTCTTTTCCTATGAAATTCAGTTGCTGTTTCCTACTCCAGCAGAGGATTGTGATCTGTGAGTCCACTGCTAAATAAATAACTTTATTATACTCAAAAATAATAATATATCCTCTGAGAAAGGCAAAAATAGGAGGACTCAGTCTTCACGTAGATGTAGAAGGTATGGCAAAGGCTGACATTGGACCAATGAATGCAGATCAACAAAAGACAGACAAGGCAATCCAATATCATTGGGAAACTCCTTGTGGGGCCTCTTAGAGACTCCCAAGTCAAAAGTGGTCCAGACATTCCCAGTCACTGTTGAGGACATTAGTCACCAGGAAAATTAAATAATCTAGAGTTTTCTGTAAAAAACCATACTGTTCTAGATGATGGAATAAACATGGAGGATAAAAAATTCCAATAGGAGATAGAAAATGTATATTCTGGCAGACTTCTATAAATGATCAAAGACCAAAGCTAAGAGTGTGTATAAATGGCATTGTAATTGTGGGTTTGATAGATATAGTTGCAGATGTGAGTATCGTTATTCCAGAATCTTGGCATGCAAATTGGCCTCTTCAAGATGAAGATGTTCAATTATTAGGAATTGGAACCCTATCTCAGGTTAAACAAAGCACAAGATGTGTTGAATGCATAGGTCCAAAAGGACAGAGAGGAAAGCTGAGGCCACATGTGGCTAATATTGCAGTGAATTTATAGGGTCGTGGCTTGCTGCAACAATAGAATACCTAGAATAAAATTCCTGCAGTCCCAGAAACTCGTAATTCTGGAAAGGATATTATAAGATACTATAAACAAAGGTCACCAGCCATTCAGGCTGGCCAAGAACACAAAACAACTAGCAAACCTTTAGAGGTACCAACAGCCCTAGCTTTAAAATGGTTAACTGAGAAACCATTTTGGGTTAAACAGTGGTTGTTAACAGAAGACAAACTTCAGTCTTTAGAATAGCTGGAACAGGAGCAACTAGATGCTCACCACATTGAAAAATCAACCAGCCCTTGGAATTCTCCTGTATTTGTTATTAAAAAAGAAATCTGGTAAATGGAAAATACATATCTAAAAGCTGTCAGCAAGATAATTCAACCTATGGGCCCTCTACAACCTATAATTTCTCTGCCTTTTTTTTATTTTGGTAATAACCAAAAGGATGACCTCTTATAGCTATTGATTTAAACAATTGTTTCTTCACTAGACCTTTACAAGAAAAGGATCAAGAAAAATTGCCTTCACAGTGCCTACTTATAATAATTCTCAGCCTATTAGGAGATACCAATAGACCATCCTTCCACAGGGCTTGCTCAATAGCCCTACCCTATGCCAATACTCTGTAAGTCAGACATTGGAAATAATACATAAGCAATTTCCTAAGTCTATAATTTACTATTACATGGATGACATTTTGCTATCTGATTCAAACATAGATACTTTAGAAAGAATGTTTGAAGCAAAGAAAGTTTTGCCAAAATGGGGATTACAAATTGCTCCTGAAAAAATACAAAGAGGAAATTGTGTCAATTACCTACCTTATAAAATAGGTTTACAGAAAATTAGGACACAAAAGGCACAAATTAGGAGAGACTGGTTAAAGACTCTTGATGACTTTCAAGGATTGTTAGGAGACATTTCCAGTCTATGATCAGCTGTTGGGATAACACCTGATCTAATAATTCATTTAAACAAAACCTTAGATGGTGATAAACACTTGAATAGTCCCAGAGATTTAACAGCTAAAGCAGAAAAAGAATTAAAAATTATTGAGGAGAAATTATAGGAGGCACATGTGGATAGAGTGATTCCAAAGTCATATTGCCTTCTAGAATTTCCTATATAGAAATTTAAATGCAAAGAAAAGATATTATCTTATAATGGATATTTTTACCACATAAACCAAGTAAAAACTTAAAAACTTATGTGTAAAAAGTCTCTGAATTAATTACAAAAGGTAAATTGAAACTTCGTCAATTATCAGGTATAGACCCAGCAGATATTATAGTGTCTTTTACTACTGATGAAATAAAAACGTTATGAGAAGACAATGAACCATGGCAAAGAGCTTGTGCTAATTTGGGGGGAGACATTGATAGCAATTATCCCAAAAGCAATAGACTTAACCTTATAAAGAGAACTTTGTGTGTTCTTCCCCAAATTGTACATGATGTTCCAATAACTGGAGCCTGAACATTTTATACTGATGCAAATAATTCAGGGAATGCGGGTTACAAATAAGAAGAATTAAGTAAGCTAGAACAAATCCCTTATAATTCTGTCCAAAAGGAAGAATTTTATGTGATTCTCAGGGCGCTAAGGGATTTTAAAGAACCTCTTAATATAGTTGTTACTGATTTACAATATATAGAAAGAGTTGTTTTGTATATTGAAACCACTGAATTTATACCAGATGATACAGAATTGACTTCATTATTCATACAGTTTCAAGATATAGTCAGGTAAGGCTTTGTCCCATATACATCACACAATACAATCCCTTATGGGTCTACTAGGTTTTCTAGCACAAGGTAATGCAGAAAGTGGTTCATTACTGATTGGAAGTATGTTGAAGGCCTCAGAATTCCATAAGAAACATCATGTCAATAGCAAAGGTTTAGAGAAAGTTTTCTATTGTATGGCAACAAGCCAAGGAGATTATAAAGAGATGTCCTACTTTCTCTTTCTATAACCAAACACTGCTACCTGAAGGGACTAACCCAAAGGGTACTCAAAGGAATGAAGTCTGGCAGATGGATGTGTTCCACTTCACAGAATTTGGAAAATTAAAATGTGTACACCACACCATTGACACCTATTCAGATTTTCAGTGGGCAACTGCTTTAAGCTCAGAAAGGACTAATTGAGTAATGACACATTTATTAGAAATTATGGCTATTATGGGTAAACCTGCACAAATAAAGACAGGTAATGGTCCAACATATGTCTCTAAAAAAATGAAACAATTTTTTTGCTTATTATAATATTAAGCATAATAGAGGTATATCACACAATCCTACAGGTCAGGCAGTTGTAGAAAGATCAAATTGAACTATAAAGGATATGTTAAACAAATAGAAAAGGATGGAAAATACCCCAGAAATAGATTACATAATACTTTATTAACCTTAAATTTTCTTAACGCTAATGAGAAAGGGACAACAGCACCAGAGAGACACTAGATAATAGAAAAGTCTTTTGAATTAAATCAGCCAGTGTATTTCAAGGATGTGTCGACTTTACAATGGAAGCTAGGATTTTGCTATGTTGGTTTGTGGGTTAAAGTCAGGGTCTTCTATTCGATTGCATTGGTCTACTTCTCTGTTTTTATGCCAATACCAAGCTGTGTTCAATACTGTAGCTCTGTAATAGAGTTTGAAGTCAGGGATGGTAATGCCTCCAGAAGTTCCTTTACTGTATAAGACTGTTTTGGCTATCCTGGGTTTTTTGTTTTTCCATATAAAGTTGATTACTGTCTTCTCCAGATCTGTGAAGAATTTTGATGGGGATTTCATTGAATCTATAGATTGCTTTTGGTAGAATTGCCATTTTTACTATGTTGATCCTCCCAATCCAAGAGCAAGGGAGATCCTTCCATTTTCTGGTGTCCTCTTCAATTTCCTTCTTCAAAGAGTTAAAGTTCTTGTCAAATAGATCTTTCACTTCCTTGGTCAGAGTTACCCCAAGATATTTTATGCTATTTGTGGCTATCGTGAAAAGTGAGGTTTCTCTGATTTCCCTCTCTGCTTCCTTATCCTTAGTGTATAGGAAGGCAACTGCTATTTTGGAGTTGATCTTGTATCCTGCCACATTACCAAAGGTGTTTATCAGCTGTAGGAGTTCTTTGGTAGAGTTTTTGGGGTCACTTATGGATACTATCATATCATCTGCAAATAACGAAAGCTTAACTTCTTCCTTTCCAATATGAATCCCCTTGATCCCCTTATATTATGTGCTATGTTGGGAAAGGGGTTTTGATCTTGTTTTCACAGGAGAAGAAAAACTATGGATACCATCAAAATTAATAAAGATTCACTTTGAAAAAGAGAAATCTCTTTAGAAAGAGAAATGGCAGATCATTCACAATGGTGAAAACCATACAGGTTGTAAGGAAACCATATACGTTTGGGGCAGAGTTCTTCTCTTGTCTTTACAGGAAAATATATATCTTCAAAAGATCCTGGACGTTTGGATGCTGACAGAAGGAAAAATTACTATTCAATAAGGATCATCAAGAAAAAGGAATGTGACTTATAAGAACAGGTGATTAAAACATGTACATATATATATATGTGTGTGTGTGTGTGTGTGTGTGTGTGTGTGTGTGTGTGTGTGTGTTTGTGACTATATAGAGCTGGCCTTGGAATTGGACAACAGTACTGTCCTTCTCTAAATCCAAGCATGTTGTTAAAATAAAAATTCAGAGTTTCTGTCTCATGTTAAGAGCTATCTGGTATGGGACAGAAAGAAGAAAGAATTTAGAAAATAAATTTACTTTTCTTCATATCTATTTTTTTCTCTATCACACCTTTCACTGAATGTATATGTCTGTATATGTCTATATAAATAATGTTTAAATTTTCCACAACAAACAATGAATTTTCCTGCAGTAATCTTTGACATTTCCAGGAAGAAGATGGGGCCCACAACAACAACTCCACCTGGTTGATATGACATCATGATGCTGATAGTGCTACTATAAAACCTATTTTGGGTTCCAGCAGACCAAGATGTTTCCAACTTGGTTAGCTAAAATGGCATACCTTTTTTACAACATTCTGGCCAGAACTCCAAATAGGAACCTGAGAAAAACCCTACCAAATACTCAGAGACTATTTACAATTATACCAGAGAGTAATCTTGAAACATAACCATTATTGTACTTTCACAGGATCCCATAGAAAGAACATTGCCCCCATGACAGCTGGAAGTAATTCTAGAAGGCAACATTCCCCCTCCCAACAAAGTTTGTCTTCAGGGTTAGGGACATCATTTAGGAGTTGATTATAATTGGTATAGGGTTGGGGATTGGGGGGGGGAATTATGTAAAATCAGGGATCTCCTTAAAAAGAAGGGAGTGAAATTCATGGAATAGATTAGTGTAAGCTTACTCACACTAATGTAATAGTGAGAAATAGAGTAAATATTTGTGAGCTATTATTTATAAGCAATTTACATTGATATAGATTCTTATATATTGATACAAGCTTAAATTATATTGAATATGTTCCTATTTTCATCTGCAATATTTGTATACCTAGGCAAAGTTCTTTTGTCTTATTGTTTGCATGCATGTTTCTACCTCTGCTTAAGACATTTTTTATATTGATACAATTTTAGGATATATTTATTATATTGCAATATACATTTATACCTGTGATCAAGATACTTATACATTGTTTACATTTTGTGATTGTTGTCCTCAATTGTTGCATAGTTGTTTAAAGATGTTTAATATTCTAATATGAAGCCTTAGTCTTTAAGTTATATTGGTAGTAAGAACTATAAGTCAATAGTCATCCATGTTTGTCATACTTATAGTTAGACTAATCAGGTTCTTTAGATGAATAGAGATTGTATTCTGCATAGATAGGTAATCTTCAACCACTTCAAAGATCTGTAGAATATGGCATTTAAATAACTTAGGGTTTTGTTGAAGTGAGACATGATTGCTCTTGGGAGCACCAATCTATTCCCAAGAGAATGTTGAGCACTGAAGATGCTCCACTTGGAGCTTGATTTCTTCTTGGTGAAACCAGCCTTTGGGCAAGGAATTGCTCATGCATCAATCACTGAAAACATGCAAGATGTCCAGACAGGACAAGCAGAATACAGGAAAAACAATTGTCAAATCTTGCCAGTGTAAGATGGCTTTGAAAAATCTCCTATCTCTGAAAGTGGCCTGTCAGTTACTCTAGGCCTTAACCAAAGTTGGTTGCTTTAACATTTGCAAATGAGACTTTGAGTGATTTCCCAGGTAGCCAGTTGCCTCTGTCATTTGTTGCATATTTTGGAAGTTGCTTGATTGTACTTCCTGCTTACTCTAGTTATATTATTTCCCTTCTCAGATCTTCAATGAGTTTGAAGACTAGATATCTGTAGTTACTTTCCTCTCATGACTTGACCAAGTTAAATATACAGAACTTAACTCATTATGATAGGATAATCATTGAAACATTTATCGCATGTTTCTTGATTGATATTGTTTATGCTGGTTGTAATTCTAATTTTTATACCTAATATTTGTTCTTATTGTATATAAGTTTGTATAGGTTTAGAACTTTTCTTATTTAAATAAAAAGAGTTGGTGCTGTAGGAATTCCTACTACCAGTAGTCTTTAAGTTACCCACATATTTGGGCGTGGCCTTTTGTACTATGTATGGAGATGTGAATCATGCATCTTGCCTCTTTTTCTGGCTGTGGGATTCAGTTGTTGTTCCCTTTTCTAGCAGAGGATTGTGATTTGTGAGCCTACCCCTAAATAAATAAATTACCTTTTATTATGCTTAATTCTGAGCTAGTATGGTATTTCTTTTTTTAGTGTCCTTCTGTACCCAACAATGAAAATGATGAGTGAGAATTTTCTTCTTCTGTTTGAGGAAATCAATGGTTACAGTTCCCTATCATTCACTATTCACACAGGACTCTACTTTATCATCTGGCCCAAACTCTTTGATGTCACTAATTGCACAATACTAACTATGATCACATTATGAGTAATCAGCAATATCTGAATTTATATACTGTAAACTGAACAATGAATGTGACACATCATAAAACATTTAGAAATATGTCATCTATTTTCTTGGGACAAAATCAGAAAGATGATAAAATGATGATAATTTATTCTAAGAACTCTATCCAGAAGATATGTAATTTGACCTCAACATTTGAATTGTGAAAATACTCATAATTCATTTCACTTCTACAGCAAACTTTAAGGGAATTTTTAATTTCATGATTATTCTTAGAGCACTTAAGTGCCAGAAGCAAAGACCTATATTTTGAGACCTGTATTTTGTTTATGCCATCTTAAGTTCACAAGTTAAGTAAAATATTCACCTCTATCACCTCTGCAGGGTAAATTCCAGGTCTAAGAAATTAACCTGGTATCTTATCTCCTAGTGAGACCTGCAGGCTCCAGGCTTTAGAAGCAATTAGCATTTCGTTTGATAGTTAATATCTCTTTCTCTCAGCCAGAGACCTTCCAGACCTGAATTCCAACAGACCCAGACTTTCCTGGCACCCTCCCCTCCCCCTGCCTGTTTGTTATATAACAGCTATTTAGGAATAATAAAGGGGGCAGCTTGATCAGAAAGCCTGTCTTGCTATCATTTCTTGTGTTTCTTGCCCTTCCATTTCTCCCCTCCAGGTTTATCAGAAACCCCCGTTTGGTCCCGCTGGATAGGATACTTAAGCAAGTTTAGTTTTCAGTAGAGGAGTTGAACAGGTTAGATGTCAAAACTTGCCCCAGAGGCCAAATTGACTGACTCTTATAAAATAGACTATGATACATTTCGTGTATCTCCTCTTCAGTCATCTAATAAATTACTATGGATCAAATCTTACTATAAAAATTATGTGCTTGTAGTTGGGTGGCTCTGATTTGAAAAAGATCCCAACCAGCTAAATTTCCAACTTGTGTAAAGGAACTTAAAAAAAAAAAAGCTTAGAGTCAGGTGTGGTGGTATACCCCTTTAATACAAGTATTTGGAAGGCAGAGGCTAGTGGATCTCTGAATTTGAGATCAGCCTGATCTGCAGAGCAAGTTCAAGAACAGCCAAGCTTGGGAAGTGAAAAAAACCATGAAAAACAGAAAGCTGGTGAAGATATTAATTTAGCAAGGGATACTGTTTCACCCCAAGAAAACAGCAGAACTTAATAGCTTTGACCATGTGGTTCTGGCTTTAGAGTTAAGGATAGAAGAATGGGGTTATGGAACTTTCCTCTGTAAATAAGAAAAGCTACTGTGGCCAGGCATGTTTCAGGAGTGTCCCTGAATGGAGACCTAGAAAGGCCATTGTGTGAAGCTGTGAAGTTGAAGCCTGGATTTCCATGGGGACCTCAAGTTGTTGGACATGTCAGAATAAAGGGATACCTGCTGAGGAAAGCTGCTAACAGGGATGGAAACAGTACAAGAGAAAGATGTGTGCTATGGGCTAGATCACTGCTTCCCAGAATTCAGGACAGAGCATGAATAGAACTCCAAGATTTTATTTTAAATAGTAGTGACATGCACAGATAAAATACAGTAAATATTTTTTTCTCTTTTATGTTATCTTACTGTCCAAAGTCCAGTAATTAATCCCTATAACACACAAAAACACAGATTAGAGGATTTTAGAAATGAAATAGACAGTCTGTCTATTGTTTAATTCACCAGTTCATACAATTATTATTAAATAAGAACTGGAAGAATATTTAATATGCAAAGTATGTAGAATAAACAACACATAACTGAAGCGTTAAGAACAACTTGAGGTAACTTACAATAAAGTTGATAGTTTCAACATTTTACCTTGGAAATAAAGAAGTAAGAATATCTTTTTTTTACTATCTATTCAACACTATATTGGAAATCCAATGCAGTAACCAAGAAAGAAAAAGAAATAAACAGCATCTTTTAAAAAAGACCAAAACAAATTCTCAGTATTTTCAGACATCTTGATCTCATGTACTGAAAACTCAAACCTTCACCAAAAGTTAAACAATGACAAACTATTAGAACTGAAAAAGTTATAAAAGCTTCAGATTAGTAAATCAATACACAAATTCAGTAGCATTATTACTCAGATATAAAAGATCACCTAGAATCAAAATAGAGAAAGCAATCTCATTTGCTACCACTAAAATAATTTACCTAGAATAGTAGCTGGTAACAACTCTCTACAGTTAAAATGGTATATACCATTGGTAAAATACCAATGGTCAAATTTGAGATAGCTACTCCCATGCAAACAGAGAGATGTCCTATGTTCATGTACTGGAAGTATCAACACTATTTAAATGCCAACAATATCCAAATTTATATATTATTATATATGAAGTCAGGTAGTAGAATGCCTCCTTTGTTCTTTTTGGAAAGATACATTTATTACAGTTTTAACAAAATATGAAATAGGTTAAAAATATAGACAAATAGAATGGAATAGAGCATTCAGAAACATACCCATGTTTCTATGATCAACTGATTTTGATGAAGATGGTAAAAAATATACTGTATGACTATGTTTTAATAAATACTTTTATGGAAAGTGCGTTCACACAGAGAAAAAAACCAGATTCCTGTTTCTTACAAGCTGTAAAAAATAGCTGAAAATATATTAAGAATGTTTAAAAGCATGAACCAAAAGAAAAAAATAGTCAGGACAATAGAAAAGATGAAAGCTTTTATTAACAAGAACCCCAAAGCCCCAAAAAGACAAGTGAAAATAGGCAAAGAAGGTTAATCAAACTAAAAGGCATTTCTTCAACAGAGTAAATGACTGATCAAACAAAGAAACAACTTACAGACAAGATATTTGTAAACTACTTATCATGGTAAACACTATTTGGTAAAGAATACAAAACGAATCCCCAAACTCAATTAATAATAACAATAAAGCCTGGGAGAAAATAGAGTAAAGACATAAGAAGACATTTCTCAGGAAGAAATACCAAATGGCCTGCAGATAAATGAGAAAATATGTGCCATTACTAGTCATCAAGAAACACAAAGCGGGATCACAGTTAGCCATACCTTGCCTCAGCAAGAATGGCTATTAACAAAAGAGCATGCAGGGATGTGGAAAAGGGAGTTCTGGCATGCTGTTCTTGAGAATGAAAATTACAACAATCATTATGGAAACAAATTAAAGAGTCCTTCAAAGGAACATGAAATCACCAAGTCAAATTGACCCTGTATTCTCATACTCATTGTAACACTACTGAAAACAGACAAGAAACACCTCAAAGGTTGACTAGCTGACAAATGATTAAGTGTGCATAAATGAAATAGAATACCATTCACTCTTGAAAAAGAATGAAATCTTGCAATATATATGAAACTGGTGATTATATTAAGTGAAGAGCCAGATAAAACTTTATCCTGGCACCTCCTAGGCTGTCAGCTACATCAAGATGAAGTTGAGTATCTAGTTTCCACCCACCAGCTGTCAGAAATTACTTTAACTGTATGATAAATTCAAACTTTACACTTTCTATAAGAAGTAGCTGTTAATGCTCTCGGAGTAATGTGCATTATGTTGTTAAAATCAGTTATAGAATAAACAAACAAAGTTTTCCAATGAGCCACAGTAGGATGTGACTCCTGTGTCATAAGAGCATTATGACTTCATAAGAATCATTCTTGTTCTAGACCAAGGGAAATTGGTAAAAGAAAGGGATATGAGATTGACCTCTGTATGCTGTAATTACAACCGGTTAATAAAGAATTTGTCTTGGACCTGGCAGGGCAGAATAGAGGTAGGCGGGGAAAACAAACTGAATGCTGGGAGAAAGAAGGTAGAGTAAGGAGATGCAATGTAGCCACTACCAAATACAGACACCTTTTAAGTTTGCCGGTAGGCCACTAGCCTTGTGGCATATATAAAATAATAGAAATGAGCTAAACTAAGATGTAAAAATTAGCCAATAAGAAGCTAGAGCTAATAGGCCAAGCAGTGATTTAATTAATACAATTTCTGTGTGATTATTTCAGGGCTGAGCAGTGAGGAACAAACAAGTAGCCTTTACAACAAGGAAGAATTACCAAATGCATTGTGGATGCCGATTTTAGTGTTCTTAACTTGGTGTGGGGGGATGGACAGAGGGAGGGAGGGAGGGAGGAGAGAGAGAGAGAGAGAGAGAGAGAGAGAGAGAGAGAGAGAGAGAGAAGGGGATATTCCTGGAATGATGTCATGCCTTGGTGGTTGGGACCCAAAAGAAACAGCAAAACCTGAAAACATTTCAATCTGTCCAAAGATGATGATAAGATGATGTCTTCCAATACATTGTCAGAAACCCCTTACATAAAGAAGGCAAGAAGCCCAGGAATTCAAGGAACCCAAGAATTCATCATCTTGTCACTCCATGTGTCCTGAAATACAAATGCTGACTGATTGCTCTCAATATTATAGTAAGGAAACACAATATGAAAAATAAGGAAGAGGCTGCAGAATATGCTAAACTTTTGGTCAAAAGAATGAAGAAAGCCAAAGCAAAGTAGCAGGAACAGACTGTCAAGAGATGTAGGCAGTCCTACTGAGTCCTACTTCTTCTGAGTTTTACTCCTGTCAAAAATAAGTCTTTAAGAGTAAAAAAAAAAATGAATGATATGACCTTGTAACAGGAGTCACAGACACAGAAAGACAAATACCAAATTATGTTATGTATATGTAAACACTAAAAAGTTGACCTCAAGGAAATTGAGACTAGAGTGGTGGTTACCAAAGGCCAGGGTGAATAAAAGTTAATGGGAAAGAATTTATAGTTAGTGAGAAGCACAGTAGGCTGAGTACTATAAGCAGTAGTTTTAGAAAGTTGGGAGAGAGGACTGCTTTCACTACAAAGAAATTATCTTTGAGGTTTTGGGTATGTTGAACCTGATTTATAAGATGTAAACAGTAGTGCATATATGGTAAACAGTGGTAAATGTATATGCTCTTATGTTTTGTATATCATTTGTCTTTATTTATTAAGGTGTCCTTATACCTTTATAGAATCCACCAAATAATTATAATAGTTTACCAAATAATAATCCACCAAATAGTCAATGTATACAAATACAAATATACTTTACATTAAAGAATAGAATGAGGAACCAGCATCTCAATTTTCAGGTGAGAAAAAAAATTAACATCCTCAATAATCTCCACTGAGCCATTGCATTCTCACAAGAATGATCTGAAACCCTGCCCTGCTTTTCACTTGTCTCTTTCAATCACTCCAGTAAGGTCTTCCTGAAAGTGAGAGTGTAAGCTATTCTTTTTGACTATAGGAATTCTTTGTTAAAACATTCTTGGCAAAAAGAAACTCAGTATATATAAATTTAGCAACTCTAGTGAAAATAGACATGTTGGATTTCTAGTAAGTGTTTTGAATGGAGAGTCTGATGATCAGATAAATCTGAATTCAAGAAGGAATACTTTTGTTTGCCCCCCCCCCTTCCACAAATGCTCACAGAACTATGGATTCAGTCAGTGCCTCATCCAATCAGTTGTCTGGTTCTTATCCTTTGGTCTAGAAGAACAACGTGGTCTTTATTTAGAAATACCAGATTCCTCAACATGGACCAGCTTTCAGTTATGAGTTCACGTTGTACTTCACAGAGAAGGAATACAAAGCTTGCCTCTGCAAGTTACACATACTGAAGAACTTAATTGAATGACAGGCACAGTGAGATCCCAGAGAGGCTTCTTCTTCAGTAGAATGACCTTTAATGACCTTAGCTGCCTGAGGACAGACCTGAAACAGCATATGATTCTTTTTGTGACAAGCTACCGAGAGAGAATAGCTGACTGGAACCTTCGGTTTTTATCTAACCTGGAGAGTAATCACACTGTCTGTGGTGCTACAATGACACCAAAAGCAGGATTTTGCTTCTCTTGCTGAGTTCAAAATGTCTGAAATAAAAAGGAAATATGTACAGAGATACTGTAAGACATGAAATGGGGAATTATTTTTAAATTAATTATCAAGGAGAAAAACTAGACAATGCCATTTCTAAATACTCTGTGCAAGAATAAATTAAAAGGTAAAATAATGCCTACCATATGCAAGCATAAATACCTTAGAAAAAAATAAATCATTGAAATGATTTAGTACACACTAGAGAATGAGCCTACTGAGAAGGGAGCAGGGACTCAGCTGACATTTCTATCTAGTGTTTGAGCTTCACTAAATCCTCTTTTCTGTGGGTTTTCATCAAATACTTGCCTCAAAGGACCAATTCTACAACATTCTGTGAAAACAAGAAATGGGAAGAGTGAATGACCAGAGCTAATGATAATAAGTGTGTAAACAGAGCAAGCATTTAGAAATAGCAAATTCTTCCAGAACAGAACTCATTTCTAAAGGTGTAAATCCATCATTTTCATCATTCTTTTGAAACAGAGAATACATTGAAACCTGAATATTGGCTATTGATCTTTCACCAGAAATATTTGGTCTGTATCTTTAATTCCCCCAAAAAAGAGCTTAATTCCAAATGAAACAAAAATAGAAATTTACAGGTATTGGTAACAGAACCCAAAGTATCTTATCTGTGGTAGCTATGATGCAAAATAAATGCAAAGTCACACTCCTCTAAATACAATGTCAGGGTGATGGTGTGCTGCTAGTGTTTTTGACTTCACAGTGGTCTGCACTCATGGTCTCTGCCTTTGTCTGAGATCCCTACCTCTGTCATCATACATCTTCCGTATGTGAGAACATAGGAGTTATTGATTGAATTCAGTACCACCAAATTCATATGTTTAGGTCTTAAACCCTGTACTTAAAGTATGATCTTATTTGTATATAGAGCCTATGTAGACATAGCTACTCATAGGGGGTCTACTTCGGTTAGAAAGGCCCTACATCCAGCATGACTGAGATCCTTAACAAAGGTATACTTCAATGTTGATGCTCATACAAAAAAAGAATACTAGTGAAGACTCTAAGTCTGCTGTTTCAAGCCTGGGAACCAGGAACCAAGAAAACAGCCTGGATCATATCTTTTCTTGGTTCCTTTCAGAGAACATTACCAACCGATAACTTTATTGTAGGCTTACAGCTCCAGAAGTGAGTTGATACAGTTTGGTTATTTAAATCAATCACTTTGCAGTATTGGGAACTCACAGAATGGGATTGTGTACAGGATAGATTGGTGACTCGCAGCTTTGCATCCTTCCTTTGTCATTTATGTGAACCAAGTCAGTCATCTGAGGATGATTAGACTCACTTTACAACAAAACCTATCAATGACAAAATGTTCAATGGCAACACCATTCAAGACCAAATTAATTGTTATATTGAAATAGTATTAAGAGATACAGTTTTGTAAAGTCCTGAAGTACTCTAAAGACATGCAAAAATAAATACCAAAATAACTTTAATAACTACTGGGTCTTACCATTGCAGAGGTATAGCATTACCACAGATTATAAGGACCCGGAATACCATATATCCACTTTTTTGGTTAAATCTGAGAATCCTGTGGGACTGTAATTATAATCCTGAGATACAGCATAATACAGCAAAGAACACCCACTACTGAGATCAGAGGTGTCAACAAACAACAACTTCATATGCTGCTATGTTAACAGTCCCTTAATAAATATTGTCTTCTAAGTATGAATGTTGCTAGCATTAAAGACAACAGGAAATTAAATCCCATGAATTGCATGTTCCAGATGTCTTTTATTCTCAAGACAATACTTAGCAAATTAAAAAGTAAAGCCAATCAGTGGCGGCACACACCTTAATCTCAGCATTTGGGAGGCACAGACAGGAGGATCTCAATGAGTTTGAAGCCATCTCAGTCTACAGACAGAATTCCAGGACAGCCATGGAGATACAAAGAAATCCTGTCTCAAAAAACTAAAATGAGTGAGAAGATAGAATGTTTGTGTTATTAAATATTAAACTGATAAGAACAAATACTATACTTGATCTTAGTCAAAAGATAGAAAATGATGAGATGTGTGTGATCTATGCCACCAATTCTACTTTTAAATAATTTCTTAAACCAAAGACTATTGTTTTTTCAGTTCTGTTTGTTGATATAAAATGTACATATATAGTACATTTAACATTTTAAAGGTACAATTCTATTATTAGTGTGATTGGTCATGAAAGTGAATATAATTGTATCACCTACATAAAAAAATCTATGTCCTATCATCAGGAAATCTGCTCATGCCTGTGTTAGATTTCTTCCTCTCCTATAACCTGACAACACTGATTTGATATGGCCTGTTGTATTGTTTTTATAAGAGTTATATATAAATAAATCATATAATACATAGCAATTTCAAACTAGCTTCTTTCACTCAACATGATTACTGTCTTAGATTTATGCACATTACTCCATGCATCTGTGTTGCAGGAGGTCCTCCCGCTCCTCCAACCTATAGCTGCTGAGATACGAGCCCATTGGGGCGTGGTCTCTCTCCCTTTAAAAAAAAGCGGCCACTTCCCTCTTCTCGCTCTCTTCACTTCCTGCTCCGCCGGCGACTAGACTCCTTTCCTGGTTGCATAGAGGGCTGTTGCCTGGGACAGTGATCTGTAAGTTTTTTCCCCTTTAAATAAATACCACCCTATTAATCATAATCCCAAATTGGTGTGGCATTGTTTGTGACTTACGCCTTCACATCTGTAGTCCACCTCCCTGTATGCCTTATGGATATACTGCAGTTTGGAAATCCATTTTCCAGATGAAGAACATTTTGGTTCTTTTGGTCCAATTTGGACTATTACAAACAAAGCTACTATAGTTATTACTAAATGCTTTCTGATGCTTTTTTTTATATTGCCTAAAAGTTGGAGTGCTGGGAATATAGCAAACATTCATTCCACCTCATGAACAATGCCCTAGTGATTTTTTTTTTACAGTGATTGTAGCATTTTGAATCTCTGATCAGTAGTGTATGGGAGTTCAAACTGCAGGGATAAAGATGTAGCTCACAGCATGTTGTGCTTTGATTCAATATACAGCACCCACATGAAAAAAGTCTCAACTGTTTTATTCTGGGGAATATTTAGTATTGCCACATTTCTTGTTTGCATTTGAATCATTCTGGTGACCATTTATGGGCACTTTCTTCTAGGCTTCCATTATATTAATATAAATTAAAAGAAATTTAATTATTTCATTTTATTTTCCATCAATATCTCTTTGGGTGAAATATATATATTCATCTACATTATCATGTTTGAAATAAACTGTTTTACCTGTTTTTACTATTGGCTTCAATAGTTCTTTTTATAGTCTAGATACTACTATTTTAAAAGACTGATTTGAAAGTATTTTTGCCCTTTCCAGTGATCATCATTTGATTGGAAATTTCATATGGACATAGATGAAAGCAAGAAGCGTCTAGAACCCATGCTTTTAGGATAACCACACAGGATTCATGGGTGCTTTGCCCCCTCATTGCTAGAGCCTACAGCAAAGAGTCAGGAAAATAATTAGCATTAATGTGAGAAGACCTTGATGGAAATGGTGGATTTTTATCTTTATAAGTTCTAGGATTTGGGGCTTGAGCCATTTCATAAATGTGGAACCTAATTATTTATTTGGATGCAAAGCTTTATTACACATAATTTTAGGATGCAAAATATTTAAAATGTTAGCTAATGACTTGTTGACAACTAGAAGCCAAGATCCATCACTGGTTATTATTTAAATATTTGTGGATAATATAATATCTAGTATATATGAATGTAAATATTCATATATACTGGAACACTGAAAACAGCAAACTGTTGAAATTAATGTACTGAGCATTAAATAAACCTAATCCCCAATAGTAATGATGGCCTTCTAAACGGTTGCTTGAATTCAATTATTTGTCAATGAAGTGTTCTATATAGAGTAAAGGTAAAATTCAAAGTAGATTCCTTATGGGTAATACTGCATTAGGAAAATACAAGAATACATGAAGACAAAATGAAAAACTAAAAGAATATCTTCCAAGAGCCGATCTTGCAAACATGGAGGGAGCTGGGGAATAGAATGTGCCCCATGCTGTAAAGCCATCAAGAAAGGCTTTAAAGTGCACAGAGAGTAGCTTGGTTGATGCACAAGGCACCAGCCTGTCTTAAAATGAAAAGAAGGATCAGACAGAAGCATAACTTAAGTGCTTTCTGATTGCATATTTTGTGAATAGGATCAAGAAACACAGCAGAGAGGAATGCACGAGGCAAAGTGAGCAATGGAGATTGGTATGACCAGTGAGGAGTACACACAAAGAAATGAGAGGGGGAGCAGGTCAAAACGTTTTGTGAAAGGTTTCAAGGAAAATCAATGTACCCCTAATTTAAAAAAAAAGAAAGCAATGCTTCTAGAACTGAAGCAAAAAACAAAGAAACAAAGTCTCATGTCAGGGAAAATAAAGTGGCTTAATACTACTGCTTCAGAAAAAAAAATATCCTAGCTTTGATTAGGGCTATAGTTCAGTGGTAGTTAGCTGACCTAACTTAAGGGACACCAACAACTAAAAACAAGTTGAAATTGTAGAGAAAAAGCCCAAATGTAATCTGCAAATCACTGCATAATGTTACTAGTTTCTGGCACGAGCATCTCAAAATATTGTATCAATTTCATTTATGGATTTTAAAGGCGGAATACTCAAGGATGGCCACTTATTCACAATACAATTATTTAAACATTGTGACAATAAATAATATAAAGAGAAAAGAGAAAAAGTAACATTCATCAAATGTCTGTCATACTCCTGGTCATCTCACTTAACCTTCCCATGACTTTTAAATCAATATTGTTATTCAATTTTAAAAATAAGAAATTAGGAAAGAGTTTTATAATTGGTTCTATAATACAGGCAGAAAAAAGGGCCTGTAAGGCCCATATGCCTTACTCTTCTACTATAACAAAATATATAATGTAAGGCCGGGCGATGGTGGCGCACGCCTTTAATCCCAGCACTCGGGAGGCAGAGGCAGGCGGATCTCTGTGAGTTCGAGACCAGCCTGGTCTACAGAGCTAGTTCCAGGACAGGCTCCAAAGCCACAGAGAAACCCTGTCTCGAAAAACCAAAAAAAAAAAAATACAAAAAAATATATATAATGTACATATTATGAATGTGATAATGTTAATTATAGAAATCAAACTAGGAATAAGGACCTCCTTTTCAAATTCATAATATTTAATGCAAGTTTGAAGTTTTTCAAGATAACATGTTGCTATGTGAAGGTGGGGAAAAACAGACAATTTAAAACAGCAAATCAAGAAAAAATGATAGGGTTAACAGTGGTCACCACTCCACTTGTAGTATGAAATTCTGAAAGATCCATTTAATAATTTCATATGAATTTGTCTTTTGTCTACATGTATATATGTGTACCATGTGCATGCTTGATTCCCAAGGAGGTCAGAAGAAGGCATCAGATCACCAGGAACTAAAGTTATAGACAGTTGTAAGTCACTATGTGGGTAATAAAAACTGAACCTGGATCCTCGACAAGAACAAGTGTTAAGTGTTAAGCCATCTCAAAGTCTCATTTAAGAAGAAAGTTAGAGCCAGCAAGATTGCTAAGTGAGAAAGCAGTCTTGCCTCCAAGTCTGTTGATGAGAGTTTAATTCCTAGAACCCAAATATAGAAAATAAAACTGAAATTTTCCTTTGACCTCTTCACTAGCACACTTGTGAACACATGCATGCACACACACTATACATACATACACACACACAAATAAATAAATAACAGATAAATAAATAAAGCAAGCTAATTTAAAGAACTCTTTGGCATGGAAAATATTAATTCTTAAATTTGACTTAAATCATTTAAATGAATAAACATACCATGCTTATTTCATTATCTTGGTGTCTTAAAAATTATCCCAGGACCCTACAACAATGAGATAAGGAATAGCTAATCTTTCACACAGCTACAGTGTAATAATGAACACAATGATTTCTCTTTTCCACTGCCCATAGCCTGCATAGCCTGCCATGGTCACTACTATACACATAACAAGGCTCTGAATCTTTTTAGCAATCCAGTCTTGGGATCATATTATGTGGTTGACATCAACAGTCTGACTCCAGAATATTCAGTCTGAGCCTTTGTACTACACTGGTTTGCTGAGGTAGATGGACTTTTAACATATAAACTTGAAAGAGATATATATTCAATCTGTAAGGATTTCTAGGTTGTGGAAATAGAGATGGCTCAGCAGTGCACAGCACTTGCTACTTTTGCAAAATAAACTGAATTTTGTTCTCAGCTCCCAACCTTAGCAGTTCACAACCACATACAACTCTAGTCCCAGAGTGTTCAATGTCCTCTTCCCTCCCCTGAAGGTACCCGACGAGCACCTGATTCACACAGATACATGCAAGTACAAGAAATGTAAAAATTTTAAAAATCTTTTTTAAAAAAAGAAATTTCTAATTTAGTGCTAATATTTTCAATAAAAACATGCCCTAGAATAAAGCATAGAGTGAGGCCATTAGGACAAAGGTAAGGTATGCTCCAAGCATTATGTATTTCACTGGGTTTGTCCTTTCAGGGGTTTTTAATTGCATTCCTCTGTATGGCTATCTAACATGATATTTTCTGCAAGGAAAGAAATCTGCCATAGTATGATGCAAGTGAACCAAGTACCTTTGATGACACAGTAGAAGGGTCCAGGGGGTTCTTTCTTGAACTCGGAGAGCCAAATCAAGTCACACAATTGGCGATCAGTCAGTTGAGTACTCCTGTTAGGGACTGGAGTCTAGAGTGGAGGCCCAGACCAGAGTTCTGTCAGCTCCAGGGAAGATGCACTGGGAGGTCTCCAGCAGAGTTCTGGCAGGCTATTGACCTAAGCCATGACCTGCTTTGTTTCCCACTGAGACTGACCTCCCTTGTCGCCACTTCTAGACTTAGTGTTTCTAGTAATTATGTAAGCTGTCATCCAATGGACTCATTTTCATACTAAATTGATTTAGCCTTGATGCTTGTGATTGGAAATCCCAACAAATGAAAAGTGAACTGAAGAATTATGCTGCAGTGTGGAAAGTAAGGTACAGAAGGCCACACTCTGACAACTTAGTCAGGGCCTGTGGGTGCTGCTCCTTCCAGAGACCTTAAACAAGTTAATGACACGCATGCATGATTTGATGCTTATTTAACAGACAAATATGCAGAGGCTGTCTCTGAGAACAACGACCCGTGTAACTCTTCAGACCAGTACTCTTGTGGCACAATTCCAAATGAAGGGTCTGGGCGAGAAATTTGTTAAAATATATCCATTGATGTTTACAGTTTCACCAACTCCTTTTACCTAAATATTACTAATGAAGAAAGACTGGACAATAATTATTACTAAAAATAACTAAAATACTTCGAAGGACACAAAGTACTCTGTAGTAAAGTTTTTTCCTCTATTGCTTATACTCCTTCCTTGCCTGGTGAATCATCTTACAAGAGGATATCCATGTTCAAGCTCCACCACCCTCTGCCTCTGTTCAGTATGCTTGGAAGGTCAAGTACATCCTTAAATGATTTCATGTGCTGTCATGAGCAGCTAGAAAGAATTAGAATTGTTTACTCAGCTGATTATTAAAAACCTGGACTCAGAGACAGAAAACACGAAAGTGAAAGTAATATGCCAAAAGTCTTAGGATTTCTCCTAGTAAATCCCAATGGATATACATTCAAAACTTTAATGGCTAAATAGTGCAGATAATGGCAGCATCCTTTCCACTGTTAGGATTTTAGTCTGAGTCACCAGCATGGTTTGACAGCATTGTTGCATAACCTTCTATCTAGTTCATGGAATGACACTCTTCTTACCGCCCTATCTATCTCCTTCCACATGGATTATGACTAGATATATAGAATACGTAGATCTTATAAAAATCTTAGGCAAAACTTTGCAACTCCTCTCAGTTTCACACTGAATAAAACCTATCTAAAAGCCCATAGACCCTTGCATGCTACAACTTCCAGTTAGCCTGCTGACCCTCTTCTGTGCCTTGTACTTATTCAATTCATTCTGCATAAGACACTAATCTCCCCTTTGGTATCTGAACTTGTGCGGTGCACCCTGCCTTGAGGCTTTGCACTCACTGCTCTCTCTGTCTGGTTTCGTGAGTTCTGGATATTTGCATAGTTCTTTCTTGAACCTTTTCCAAGTCTTTTCCCATCCATAAAGTTTAGCCTGATCTTTTTATTTAATTCTGCAAGCTAACCCCTTCTTTCCACCTGGCACTCTCACCTGCTCTTGCCAATTTCTACAGTTTTGTTTTAATCAATACATCTTTGATGAATAGTTTAAATGACTGACAATTTTATACAATTGTAAGCATTTTCACCCCTGTTAACCCTCACTCATCTCCCTCCCTTTCCTGGAGCTCCTTCTTTCCTTTCCAGTTAGTCCTCTTCCTACTTCCATGCCTTATTATTTTGTTCAGGTAGACAAAGCTTCTGCATACTCTTAAGTATATCAGCCATGTTCTATCCAGAAGACACCATTTTATAGAACTTCTACTTAACCCCTGATTTTTACAATCTTTACATTGTCTTTTCTATGATGTTTCTTGAATCTTAGAAGGGGTAATATAGGTGTCTCCTTTATATCTGAGCACTCAACAGTCACTGGAATCTCCAAATTTTGACTAGTTAGACTAGTTATAAGTTTACTTTTTTTCTGTTATACTAATTTCTGGAAGTCAGTGAAACTGTTTTTGGCACTTGCTACCAAACCTGAGTTCAACCCCTGGAACTCATATGGTAGAAGGTGAAAACCAATGCCTGCAAGCTGTTTTAGGATCTCCATGTATACTATGTCAGAGTGAAAGAGTGAGCGAGCGAGAAAGAGAGAGAGAGAATATTAAAATCTGACATTTAATAAAATAAACCCAGTCTTCCATGTGATATATTTCCCTTAGTATTAGTATGCTCACCATTCAATCTGTTCCCCTGGGGTTGTTGCCTCTCCCACCAGCTCGTGGCTGCCTGTTTGACCTCATTTCCCATCAGGGCCCTCCTTGTTCATTTTTTATCTAAGAGGTGCTGATCCTCCTGAAAAGAGCTGGTGAGCTAAGCATTGCATCTTGCAGCCTTGCTCTATCTACAATAACCCTGAAAATCTCAAAGTTTCCCAAAATATCATATAATTATCCTAAGATATTATTCTATTAATTGAAGTGAAAAGATCTTTTACTAAATACCAACCTTAAAGCTACAAGGAGTTAATGTCACTTTCAAATAGACTAGACATAATCAGGCCATGCCTTTGGGGTAAGGAATGAAATTGAGTTTTGTTCAATTTGCTTTTAAATGTTTGCTTTCTGTAGTTTTCCTTTAATTTCTAAAAATATTAATATATTCACTTGAAAACTCAAAGGGGTTGAAAAATACAAATGTTTCTAAAGTTAATCTATCTTATTGCAATTATTTTCTGTAACCATTCCCTCATCTTTCCTTCTCTCTTTTATGCCTGCTGGAACCACTTTTCAGTATTTCAGCTGCAGTCATAGATGAACTGGCTGTATCTAGTGCTTCAAAGTCTGTTTCTGTATTTCACCCAACAATAAGGTATTTGTTCTTGAGTATGTCCTGAGGCAATCTTGAAACAGAAATGCAAAGTAATTACAGATACCTGAATCTTTGATTAAAACTTACAGTGATAGCCTTGAGGTAAAGGTGGCACAGAAATTATGGGAGTGGCCAATCAATGAAAAGTCCAGCCTGAGACCCAGGCCACAAGGGGTAGGCCACCTGTGATGGGTAGCCAACTTGAGCCCCGGAATTCAGAGGCTGGATAACTCAGAGACCTGGATAGCCTCAGCAACATAAGTATTTTTACACACCACCATGTCAAAGTGCATTTCCTAGCCTCAGAATGGAAAATGAATCCATATAATACTGCAAATATATCCTTAAATATATTGTAAGAGATGGCAACTATTCAGCTGAGCTGTGTTCTAAGCAAGTTATAAACATCACATTAGATCCTAACACCGCCGGATTATGTTGTGTTATTATCCCCATTTCACAGTGGAAAGACTGAAACTTGGAATCAGATAGCTGTGGCAGCAGTGGCATATACACAGAGCTCTTTCCAACTCCAAATCTTCATTGTCATATGGATCTTTATAAGTGGTAGGATTGAGAAAAAAAGAAATGTGCCTACTCCCAAAAAAGAATTACACTTTTTCTTGTTATGATTTTCTGGAAGCACCAACTCATTTCAGAAGAGAGTGAACATATTCAGTTCAGGAGAGGAATGCAATACACTCCTGTCATCAGATGGACTCAGAGATGGTATCACAGAAATGCTGTCTTTTTTTCATGATAGTAATGTCTACATATAATAACTTAAAAGTTCATGGGGAAAATACTTGTTTTATATGATGAAAAATTAAATAATATAGGTTTATGCATGCATGATATCAGTTCTATGCTTATATTAAGTAAGCAGTAGGAGATATATTTCAGGGTTTAAGAACGCGTGTTCAATGCTTAAAAAAAGACTTTCTTAATTAATAAAATATGCAATGTCCCTACAACTCTTATTATCAATTATTTTGGCTGAGGAAATTAAGACAAGTTTAGAATTTGCCCAAGACAACTAGTATCAGAGTTGGTCACTAAAACCAATGTTCATCTACCAAAATAGCCCTAAACACCATAAACACTGGTAATGTTCTCCTGAACTATGATACAGCTTTGAAATGTTCCCCAATCCTTGTGCAAAGTCACATACTAGGAAAATAATTATAATTCTTACTTGTATTGTGGGGCGGACTATGAAACAACATGGGATGCATAAAACACAAAATGAAGTTCTGTGTTCAGTATCAGATATTTTCCAAACCTGTTACCAGGAGGGCCTAGCAAGCTGGGACATGCAGCCATTGCTGCTGCCAAGACCATGTGAGAGCATCTCAACGTATATCCCTAACCCAAAAGAGACCAAATTTTGACATTAGAAGTTGGGATTCTTAACTTTGCATCGTGGTATAAAGTGTTTAATAATAAAACCTAAGTCAATTGATCAAACTCTGACAATCTATAGTTCATTTAAATGTTTTTTATACAGGTATCTAGGCCCTACCTTCCTGTTTAAAGAGACTACAGAAAGGCAGGGATACTTTAAGCATTAGACAAGTTATGCTTTTGGTTTTTTTAATGACTTTTTATTGATTCTTTGGGAAGTTCACATTATGCATCCAAATCCCACTCATTTCCCAGTCCCTCCATATCTGTGCTTCACCCTTGCAGCATTTGGGGCTGAGCATCCCATGGTCACTTATTGTCTGCATTTTGACTAGTTAAAGATTTACTCACACAATGAGGGCAGAGGAGAAATAGCAGTAGAAAGATTATAAGAGTCAAAGGGTACCTGGACAAAACAATGATACAGACACTGTACATTTCAAATACCAACATTATGTCATCTAAACAATGCATGCTCACTAATGACAATACAGCTGATGAGCTGTCACTGAGTGGGGGAAATTTTGTAAGGGCCTCACCTCTACATGAAAGCTTTAGGCAATCAATGGCAGCTGAGAGAGGGAAAATCAATTTTCTCTAGTGATGAGCTCTCAGAGAAGTTAGACAAACTCTAGCTCTAAACACATGTGTATAGGAGGTAGACTCAGTACTTTGTGCGTACACTCACACAAAACAACATTAAATAAAAAGGTCATGAATTCCAGAAAAAGTAGGGACATAGAAGGAGATGGAATTGGGGAGGAAATGAACGGAAGCAATTCAGCACAGACACTCAGTCTGGTGTAGCCCATGCTCACAATATAACCTGCAAAGTAGTATCCTTTTCCTTATGATTCTTCAACAAAATAGTTCATACCGAATTTTAATAGTAAATAGTTTACTAATAAATACCATCTTTTATAGACTCCCGAGAGTAGGAAATGCCTTTTATTAACCACCATAGCAGAAAAATAATGTTTAGTGATTAGTTGTTTATGAAAACATTTATATGAATAAATTCACTGAAACATTTTTATCCATTACCAACAGTTTAATTACCACTCTTATTTGCTTATGTGCAGACAGAAAAAAAATCCTAATGCATGCAGAGAATATTGGGTAATTAGAGCAGCACAGACAGAACAACCAATTTGCAGGATGGGATTATTCAGAGTGGCTGCCTTCGGCGCTCTAATGGCATATAATAGCTCTGTTCCTGTCTGCATCGACTTGTCTGTGTGGACTTTGTCTTCAACGACAAAGTGGGCTGTTTGAGGCAATGCAAGCAAAAGATGGACTCTTTGGAGAGAAACAGAGGGATCCAGGGAGCAGATGGGCACATTAGAGAAAGGACAGTGGCACTAGGGCAGTAGCTGCACCTGTCAACATTTGGCTCCAAAGTCTGTTCCCAGTTGATCTGATTCTAGAATTAACAGGAGGATCCATGAAATACTGATCCTGACACTTTAAAATCATGGATTTTACGGTTTGCTGCTGCTCCTGCTGGGCTGCCTGATCCATTCAGCTATGCTTAATCTACATACCTGGAAATGGCATCTCTTGTCAGAGGAAGGACAATGCCCACAAAGGCCAATTAAATTCAAGGAGACCCAAGACTGACGGTGAGCACACACAGTATTATAAGCTTTGGAAAATATCAGAGGAGTATGATGGAAGAAGAATATAGCAGCAGCCTAGTAAACAGTAAACTGACAAATCGTTAAAAATAACTGCTTTTGTATGAACGTTGAACAGTAAAATTTAGGTCAAATGGACTCTGTGATACGGTATGGGGTTTGAGCTTCTATTAAAAATTAGATTTAAATACTGTGGTTCCTATCATAGTGGAATCTTGTGATAAGGTCTCTAAATGCAGAAAAGAAAGCAAAAGGACTGGGATAATCTATAAATAGAGTAGTATTCCTGGACCCTGGTTATCTCCATCAGCAGCTCAGTTTCCACTCTTTCCGTATCCTACTCCTATGTGGTTGAGTGTTCTGAACAATTTGGATCAGGGCTCTCTAGTAGTTATTATTTTGCCAGCTCACTTTCCACCAATCTGGTGAGCTAAATAAATACCCAGGAAAATAAAGAAAGAAAACATTGGATCAAATATTTTTAAAGCTGTAAATTAATCTATGAATTGACAAGAAAAGAAATAATGATGAATGAATGCCAAGGTTTCTAGTAGCCTTAAAATCAGCTTATCCAAACACTGATCCATCTTGACTTCTATTTTTGTGACTGTAGAATCAGGTGTAATGAATGGACCCATAAAGTGCCCGATCTTTTACAATATAAAAAGACCTTCACTCACAAAGCTATAAAATCCCAAAGGACTACATTTTATTTAGAAAGATAAGAATAAAATTGAAACAATCTTACTCAAACACCTATCCCTTGAGAAAGAACTATTCAGAAATAGGCCTGGAAAGTGAATTGCTGTAACTTCGGGGAGGGAAATACCCTTAAGAATGCGTAACTGTAATGTAGGCTTGTCACGGGTTGCAATACTTTAAAGTGCTTCTTATCTGGGTGTGTGTCTCACTGACAGAGAACGTGTTTAGAATGTTTGAGGTACTGGATTCAATATCTAGCACTTAGACAAGCACAAAACACACACACAAACACACACACACACAAACACACACACACACACACACACACACACCGATTACACACACTATATACCACATTTAACACCACTCATACATAATGCCTCCAAAAAAATTCATACCATATATGACATGCGGACACACACACATATCACATATCACACCTCCCCATAGACACACACTAAACCCAAACACATCACATACCACACATCACAGCACACACATAACACCTCCACACAGACTCACAACACAATGATTTTAAATGCTTTTAGAATAGAACTGGTAGAAAAACTGGCCAATAGATAAAGAATAATAGACTACAGAGTTCTCAACCATAAATGGAACATATATACCACAAGCCTTCCTCCTAAGACATAAGAATCACTATGAAAGTGTGTCTGAAAGAAGGTAAGAGTCAGAAATGGTGGATGAGTACAAGAAGAAAAGGTTTTCTGGACACAGCAAGACAACTACACATATGAACTCACAGTGATTGTGCTAGCATGCACAATAACTGTGCAAGCCCAACCCAGACAAAATTCAAGCATGGAGAGGGAATATTGGAAGAAAGTCCATTCTGTTCCAATTCTTTTGGCAATGTTAGACACTGGGATAGTTTTCTCTACATGCAACACCTGGCAAGCTGACTGTGCCCCAGTGAGAAACAACATATCTGAGAATGTTTGGGTAGCAAACTGTATCTTCATGGGAAAAGTAAAAAAGAAAAGAATGTGCAAGTAGAAAAGTGAGGGTAGCTCTGGGAAGAGCTGGGAGAAGGGTGGTGGATAGTCTCAAAGGACTAAGAATAGAAAAGATGAGCAAATAAATTGCTGGCAAGAAATTTTCAACAATAATAAGGCAGTTGATAAACAAATCACTTCTGTCTTTTTTTCAAATAAAATGATAGATATTTAAAAAGGGTTGTGAAGGAAATGCACTTTAAATACATCAACTTTTGACTATAGACTTTAGTTATATATGAACATAATGGGGGAAGAAGAGAAAAACATGTACAGGGGTACCTGGGTTCATTCTGCTTGTTAGAATTGGGCCATTTAACAAGCAAGCCTCAGCGACTTTCAGACTTAGATGGATTTCAGCCTTTAAATTCCCTCAGATGAGATAAGAATAGTACAGAAAATAATGCATTAGGACAAAGTTGAGACGTTGAGAAATGTACCAAAAACCTTACAGTGAACTTGGGGGTTGGGAAAGGAGAGATAATGGGCAGAAATACCAGAAATGTTTAGCCAATGCCCTTCCAACATCCCCCAACTTTCTGCCCTCCTTTGACAAAAATTTCCAAGTTTAGATTGAGAAAAGTATTCTCTTTTCTCTTTCAATTGTTATTCAACACAGATATGAGTTGGTTCTGAAAACTCAACATGATGAAGTTACTACTAATTAATAAGTAACTCAGCTGTGCCAAGTAATAATTCACTGATAATGTAAAAATTGAATGGATAAATGAAATAAAGTGCCAACCCCTAATTTACAAAGTAGAGACTATACTAAAGAACGTGCAAGTGTAATAATCTTCTTCACTGATAAGAAAAGCATCCATTTTGATGCTTCATGGCTTGGCCCAGCTCTTCAGGAAAACCCTCTAGTTCATCAGATCTTCATCCTGACACCATGAACAGACAATCACAATTCTTCATAATATGGAGCTATTGGGTTTTGTTTGATTATTACTAACTAAACAGTTACTACAATGTTTCTTTTATAACTACATCCATGCATAAACATATAACAGATTGTCAGTAAATGCCCTTGATTACTTGAGAAGCAAAGGCAGGAAGATTGTCATGGCTTCTAAGCAAGACTGGGCTACAAAATTTTTAGTCAACCTGGGACACAAAGTGAGGCTCTTTCTCAGAAAACATTATATATACTCTAATTACATGGATATCACTCGACACCAAGATGGATCTATAAAAAATGACATGATGTCCCATGATGTATGCATCCCTTCATAGAAACGTCAGCACAAATAGTTATTAAAGAAAAGAACAAACAATATTCAATCCATTATTAAAATAAAGAAACATGTCCAACAATACTAACTTAAGTAAGAAATTTGCCCTTTGGCAGGCTTTGCATCAGTTCCAAATAGAACTTCAAGTAATGCCACTGATGTGTAATGCAGATGCCTCATGCCAGAAGAAGTATTTGAAAAAACAAAAAGTGGGTTCTGTCATTCTCCTTCAATTGTAAGCACAGATACCCTCTAAGTGCTGAGCTTTCCACATACCTCTTCTTGTCTACATTATCTCATCTCCTCCAAACATTTCAAACATTTGATTTAATAATGTAATATGATGTAATACCATTTCTTCAAACAATACAAGTACATATGTGAGGACAAAATACAATAAAGGGGTTCCTGTAGCTATTTTAGCCTAGATTCCTTAACTCTGAAGCATATATAACATGTACCAAATTTAGTTGTCTTGTGTGTTTTTTCTCAAATTTTGTGAGGTCAGACATATAACAAGTTTATAAAATTATACTTTTTCTTATTAAAAATAAAAGATGGGGTAACCGGAGGAGCACCCTGTAGCACGAAAAAGGAAGCACACGGCCAGGCAGCAAGAAGTTGTGGCTCCTAATGAAAAGCCATCTCCATCCCTTCCCCGCCATGTTTTAGAAAAAACACTGGCAAATAGCTAATTCAATTCTTTTTTTTAAAATGAAGCACGTCACACAACAGTATTTTCTGATGACCATGTCTAATTGTATGGGGTTGGGAGACTGTGGCGGGGTTGGCACTACTTCCCCAATCCCTCCTGTGCTGTGAACTCCTCTAACAAAGCTACCAACCAGCAGTCAGTCAAAATACATGTGCTGAACACCTACTACATGGTGGGCATGCATAGGTACTGGGATAACAACAAGCAAAACAAAATGGAGCCGGGCATCAAATCTATTACACATGCAGGAAGGCAGCTGGTTGTAAACAGAAGTAGGAAGAAAGACCTGCCAAGAGAAGAGCCAACCTGGAATCAGCCTGGTGCTGTCAGAGGTCCTGATCACGTCTAGCCAATGAGGAGCGACCATGCGATGCTGCCTGAGAGCCTAGCAACAGGCTCTGTCAGAGGTCCTGATTGTGCCTAGCCAATGAGGGGCGACCACGCGACTCAACGGATGGAATACCTGGGTATAGGGAGTTTTTTTTTTTTAAGAATCTCCCCGTTGCTAAATAAATAAGTCTGCTGTTGTTCCCCCTTAGGAAAAAAAAAAGAATATTTTGGTATGAAATTTGATGTCTTTCTGAATTTTCCTATTTTTAAACAAATAAATTAAGAGAGCTGTGTTGTGAGAGCATATGATTTCCTGATAAATTCTAAAGACTTAATATTGAATTTATTTTAAAATAATGAAGTGACTCATTCCTGTAGTGATGCAGAGTATCAAATCCAAATTCAAGAGAAAAATATATAGCCTCCAAGTCAAAAGTGATAAAAAAAAAAGACAAGTCTACCAACAACACATGCCTTTTCTACTCCATCCTACAAACATGTCTTCAGTGCTGGAAATATGATCAGATATGGATCACTGTTAGAATCTAGTGCTCTTACTCCACACTTACTCAACAAACTGTGCAAATCCAATGGAAACTCTTAGCCCAACAGGAGCTTACTCATGCATGCATTTGTCCTTAGTGACATGACTTTTCTCATGCATTTAGTGACATGCATTTGTCCTTACTCACATGATCTCAATAGGTCTTTGTCCTTAGTCATTGTTATTAGAATTCACCCCAATCTCTACCATACTCAGGTAGCTAGAAGGAAATAACTTCAAAGTCGCTGTCATGGATACCTGAACTTGTGGTAAAGAAACCTAATGATCTCTGTGAGAGGCTCATTGTAGAGCTAGAGAAATCAGAACTTTATCATTTTGATCATCATCTGAGCCTCCTTTAGGTCATTATTATATGTCTAAAGTCAGAATATGCCCTCTGCTCTCGAATAACACATGTTAAGAAATAATGTGATTTTGCGCAAGGACATTAAAGAAAATGGTCTATGGGAGGGCTTTAGTGAAATACAGGGTGTCAGTATAGACACAGAAACCAAGGTTGGGTACAAATGTTTCGTGTTTCAAGACCTCAGCTTTTTAACTCACAGCACTTACCTGTGGCATTATTCAATGATCAAACTGAATCAAGTATGGAAAACTTTTGGTTAGCTGGAGAAATGACTCCGTGCATTGGAGGGCTAGGTGTGCAAGCATGAGGACTTGAGTTTCACACCCTAGGGCCATTTAAAACCCCAGGCACGGTTCTTTGTGCCTCTAACTGAGCCATGGGAACCAGAAAGAGGTTTCTGAAAACTCACTGGCTGGCCACCCTAGCAGAAACACTGAGTTTCTGGTTCACTGAGAGAATGAGGCAGGGCGATTGGAAGGGGAACATCCTACTCAGCTCCACATATGCAGGCTCCGGGATGTGTGTACTTGCATGTCATGTTCACATTAATGTCCCAACCACACATATATTACACACTCTTCACACACACACACACACAGAGAGAGAGAGGGGGGGCGCTCGGATGGGGGAGGAAGAGAGGAAAAAGAAAGATTGATTTCCTCCAGACACAGCAATATGAGAAACTGTCAGAACAAAGAGCTAGTGTTATACTGAGAAACAGTAAGTAGTTAGCCCATGCTAAGAACATAAAATACACAACAATCTTTCAAATGGAACATTTCCCCCCAAATGTATACAGTAAAGAATTTTATTTTGTTAAATTTTCTACTTACTTCTTTCTATGTTTTAATCCTATATTTTTCTTAATTTTAAAGTATTTGCTCTTCTTTCAGAGATATGACTGAATCTTCCTCTTCAGGCTCTTGGTCACTACCCTTACTCCAGAAATTAATCTGGAATTGTCAGGTGAGTGTTGAGAGAAGGGGGACTAAGCAAACTTGGATAACATAAATACTTTATTTTCTAGAGTCATAATTTTTGTAGATTTTGCAAGTGAATAGGAGAGGCATAAATAATTTGAGTCAAGTCTCACAGTAGCAAGATGACACTGAGTAGTCCCTGCTAAGACAAGATTAATTGTTGGTTGCTTTAAGTAAATAAAAATATAATAGATCTACTCTAGTTCTTTGACGCTTTGTTCTGACAGGCTCAATTTCCATAAAATTTAGCACTGTTAATTTTATTTTGGCTGTATTTTTAATAATGAATTTATTTTCATTTCTAATAGTCTATTTGACTATCCTCCTATCATAGAAACATAAAATTCCTGCATATTAAAAGTAAGCATGCTGCATTAATGATTTCAAACTGTCCCTTGAATGTCCTCTGATCTCTGCTTTGAAAACCAGGGGTAAACACTGTAATTACTGCATGAATTAAAACTTTGTCACATCAGTGTTCATATGATAAAGTAGGTTGGCAGTGTACATTTCAGAATATGGTGACAGAAATGCTTAATCTCTGACTAGAACAATAAAATTCAAAAACACAGCATTCCTTTGGGGGGTGGGAGGAGCTGATTTGAATGTGCTTCATTAAAAAAAAATAGCTGATTACTCCAAACACAGTGAAAACCAGACATAGCCAGAAGGAATGTGTAAAAGGCTTTCTGATGGCTTGGATTACAGACAACTATTCCCACAATGCCTATCAGAGATAAATGAAATAAATGGAAGGAAGATGCGAACCAGTCTTTGTTCCAATAACTGCAGAATGTCATATTGGGATTCTCAACACAAAACCAAATGGCTGGCAAGATCATCTGTATGCAAATAGAGAGGAAATGACCCCTCCCCTGACCTCAAGCTATTCTGAGATCATTGATGTAGTTCCTTTCAATAACCATGTTGCCTTAAATTTTTCATATGAATATTTTATGCCTAAAATATTCTACTCTCACAGTTCACATGTTTCCAGCTTCTTCACTGTGTAGCATCTGAAACTCCCTATGTAGTGAAAGACAAGGATTTTTCTCCAAACATCTAAGGGCATCAGAGCCACCTCTAGCTGTCACCCACCTGCTGGGCAGGTAACTAAGGCTTGGACCATCCTGTCAGGTAGATGAAATTGTTCACAAGTGACAGAAAAAAAATGGGAAAAATTGGGAATGCATTCCAAGAAGCATCTTTGTGGTGCTAGTGTGGCATGGTGGCAGCAGGTTCTTCCCAGGTTTTTCCCTTGTTGTGACCTTGACTGTAGTCCTCACTGCCTGCCTTCCTGTCAGTCTTCGTATCCCTCAGCCTCTCAAGAAACCAGAGAGCTTTCTGAAACAGTGCCAGCAGATCCATCTTTCCAGGAGTTAATGAGAATCAGCCTGTGACAACTGCAACAAAGCCTGGACTGAGACCTGGAGGATTTCCTTACTGTAAGGGGCTCCCAGCGCTGCCCCTACAATTTCCTTTTATGCCTTAAAGTAACACTTGACAGGAATTTACTCACTCTTCCATGGCTTTACTTGTATAGCAGAAATCCTCATGGTTTTTAAGTATTTGCCAGTTAGAAATACAGTTTTAGAGACAGATTAGGATAGAAGAAAACACTAAAGATTTTTATTCTGGTTGGGTTATGCTATATAATAAGCACAACAAAGGTTTTGTGGACAGACTCTAGTCACTAAAAAAAATAACAAAGCAGACTTTTTACTATTAAAGGCAAGATTTCTTCATAAAGCATAAGCACTGAGATAAAAATTTCCACATGTCCAAGTTCATGTAAGTGAGAAAAAAAAATGTGTACCTCCGCAGAGACTTTGAGAGGCACTAAAGCATGATTCCTGAGCCCATGGCTCTAGAGGTCAGTTCACATTGGCTGCTGAGCAGCAAGTGAGTTTTAACCATCCTGCCTTGGCCTTACGGTATGTGTATGCAGCTGGCATTTTGTTCCCAGGGGTAATGTGAGATGAGCTGGAGTCAGGGAAGCTGTGTGTGCGTAAGGTGCATGAATGACAGGCCCATCTGCCACTCAGCCCCACACAGCAGTGTGTGCTCTGCCTTTGTACACCCACAGCCTTCCCACAACCCTCTTTCTCTTATGCTCCCACATAACCTTTATTGAAAATTGTGTTGGGAAGGTCAGCGCAGCAGTAAGCATATCTCTCTCTCTTGGTCCCTTGAGCATTCTTCTAAAGGTAACTATGAGGTCCCTGTGCCTCATGCCCCCAGGAGAGTCCATCTGTTGTGCTGCTGACAATGTTGGTCTCTATCGTTTGTCATGTCTAATGAGAGGAAAGGAACCCTCATCTCATCACCTTTGTTCTTGGAAGAGCAGTAAGTTTGCAGCAGAGTGAAAATGCCTTAGGGTTGATACAGTGAGGGCAGCTGTTGGGGAAAGGCTCTTAGATTCTTGCCTGCCCTTTCAAGATTTGGCTCCCATCCTTCCTCTTCGACCACCAACTTCCCTTCTATAATAAAATGACTGATAAAACATCAAACTGTTGAAGAAATGATCTCAAACCTTTCCCCCAGTGACCTGGTCTGATTCATCGCCATCATCCCTCAGCTCACTGCTCCTTCTTTCTAACAGATGGCTTTACTCTCCATTCTGGCCCCTGCTTGCTTTCAGGGAACATTCTGGGCAATCTGTTTAAAAGACAAATCAAATCGCTTTAAATCATTCCTTAAAAACTCCCAGTCATTCACCTTTGCACTTAGAAAAAAAGAAAAACCTAAGCCCTGAACTTGTAACCTGTAAGATTTCTACATTTGTAGATTAAAACTCTCACCTCTCCTCACTTCAAGCCTCTGTCCTCTCCCATATGTGCTGACCTATTCTTTTTAGTTCCCTTCTGTGAACAAGTCTTCTGAAGTAGGACCTGGGGGTCAAGTTTCTCTCTTTACGAATTGTCTTTGTCCTCCCATCAACTCTGTTATCTCCTACCAGCTAAGTGTGGGTCTAGATGTACATCCTATCCTTCTGTTTTAGTCTCTATCAAGTCTGAATTTTAGTCTCCTTATTTATTTCAGTCTCTTCTATCTCATAGCAGAGATTCTTCAACGAGAACAGGATTGCCTTTGTTTACCACAGTGTTCCCAGCACGTCAAGCTGCACCTGAGATATGGTGACTGTGCAATAAATACTTGTACAGATTGGTTAAGTAAGTGGATCTTTTGAAAGTTAAAGGGAAATTATCTTCACTCCACACCCCCAACTCCCTTTCTCTGAAAATGCTTTTTGAATGAATATATTCTTGCTGGGAAAAAAGAAAAAACAGCTTCCTATCCACCAGCAACTTCTAGTTCTGATAGTAAAAGGGGCTTCTACTTTTGCCCATTACCAGTTGCCCAAATCACTACTAGAGTGCTTTTTTGCTGGCAGAGTCCCTCTTTTTTGGACTAAGAAAGTTTTCATGGCTGTGCCCAAGAATAAACCATATTGACACTACATTTGCACTTAGACCAGGGAAATCACCTACCACACATCAAGGTGATAGAGGTGACTAAATGTAATTTAACACCAGGCTTCCAACTCCCCAGAACTGAGAGGAAGGAGACCTCTCATTAGTGAAGTTTGAATTTAGGAGTACAATGTTATATTTTTGCAGGAGGAAGTAGATGTTTTCTGCAAAGAATTTCAGTCTGAGTTCATGCTCAGCCTTTAATTTCCCCCCAAAAGCTAAATAATCAGCTTCATAGAATATATCCATAAGAAGCTCTGTTTAACCCTAAGCTATTTAACACTTCAGTGGTTTTATAAGCACCAGAGTCTCATTAAACCTTATGTGTGTGTCTTTGTTTGGGTAAGGCAAAGGGTGGCCCCAGGGTGAAGACTGCCACGCTGAACAATCACACTGACTAAGCTTAGGACTGAAATTAGAAGGCAAGCAACAGTGACATCTAGTGTGGGTAAGAAATGCTAATGTGGATAAACTCCAGATCCTCCCCGAACAAAAGAAAAGCTACAGTGCAGAGATGAACATAAATTAGGGTTAAAAAACCAATAATAAATGCAGATGTAAAACCAGAAAGCTGCTGCAGCAATGGCTCCTGAGGAGTCCACTCAGAGGTCTTTGTCTTCAGATGTTCTCCCAAATATAAATTATTATGTACTGTATCATCTACAAGGTGCCTAAACTTCCCTCCCAGGTTCCACAAACCACACCCACCCCTGCCTTTTAGAATTTCTCTGCAAAATCAGCAAACTTCCCTTTCCCTCTGCTTGGAATATTTTAAAGGGTATGTGGATGCCACCTGCCCTAGACTTCCTTTGAGGAAAAGCTCTTTTGTTTGAACATTTCCCCTGCATACCCACCCTGCTTGCCTGCCATAGGAAAACACACTGCTGAGGATGCTTTAAAAGACTCTTCCTCTACCAACCAGACATGTCTTTCTAGCCCCATATTTGCTGAAGTCATATTTCAAACACTTGCTCATTCAAAATCATTTGTGAAACATTTTATCTACAGAATCACAGTTCCCTAGGAACCATGATCAACTTCAACCTTTCATTTCAACAGCTTTCAGATGGCCAACGGCGGTTTCAAGTTCAATGTAGCCACCTACTCTCATGATCCTCATTTTTCCATCTTTGTCTCAAATTCCCCTCCCCCAACCTGTTCCTCTAGCTACAGAAATCTTCAATTTCTAATTATTGGCTTCACCCTCTATAGGTCCTGCTTTTGCTCACAGACTTCCCTATGCAGTCCCTACTCAAACCAACCATTTTCATTGCTTTACTAATGAACTCCCTTCTCTGACTCCATTTTACTAGTCCTGGGGATAGGTTAGCCTATTAACACCTATGTTTAAGCAGAAAATCACTCAACCAACCTGATACTTTTCGTGTGACATTTGTGGCAATGAGCCATGAGTAGGTCTCACTACTAACTGTAATTCTCTGCCAGTATTACTTTGTAACTTACCATGGACTATTTTACACATACTTTCTCCTCACTTGAGTAAGAAAGTCTCACCACATTACCCAGACAATAAGAAAATCAATGATCTGCTTTATATTCTCTGCCCTAAACTCACAAAACTTTGCTTATCTGAATTCATTTCCTCTCTTCCTCTCTCAAAGTTCAATTCATCCTTATGAGCTCATTTCCCATCATCAACACTCAACTCAAGGACTTCAGGCAATTTCTTCCCCCTTTGCTCAGCCATTTTTTCCCTCTATACTGTAATACTCCTGTCTTGTACAAACTCATCATGGCACATTGGAAATTAAAAAAAGTAATCAATTCCCAAATTTTCTGCTCACACTTGCATAGCTGAATTATATTTATTTATTTATTTATTTTGGAGAAGAAAACAAACCATCTATTTGTCATTATACATACCCAATCCAAGTTCTCACTTTATTCCCACCTCCCATTCTCTCCATACACCCTCCCACCCCACCCCCCAACCACTCCTCAGAGAGGTTAAGGCACATTGCTCTGGGGAAGGTCCAATGCCCTCCCTACTATACCTAGGTGGAACAAGGTATCCATCCAAAGAGAATAGGTTTCCAAAAAGCCAGTAAATGCAATAGGGATAAATCTTGTTGCCACTGGCAGTGTCCCCCCAATCTGCCCCAGTGATGCAACTGTCAACCACATTCAGAGGTACTAGTTTCATTCTATGCTTGTTCCTTCCCATTCTGGCTGATGTTGGTGAGCTCCTATTAACTCAGGTAGACTGCTTCAGTGGTGTCCTGTCATTGTCTTGACTTCTTTGCTCATATTCTCACTCTGTCCACCCTTCAACTGGACATTGGTATCTCAGTCCAGTGCTCTGATACAGATCTCTGCTTCTGTTTCCATCAGTTGCTGGATGAAGGTTTTATGGTGATATTTAAGATAGTCATCAGTCTGACTACAGGGGAAGGCCAGTTCAGACACCCTCTCCTCTATTGCTTAGGGTCTTACCTGGGGTCATCCTTGTGGACTTCTGGGAATTTCTCTATTGCCAGGTTTCTTGCTAACCCCATAATGTTTCCCTCAATCAAGATATCTCTTTCCCTGCTCTCATCTCTGTCTTTCCTCCATCTCGACTATCCCATTCCCTCAAGTTCTCCTCCCCACTCCCCTTCTCTCCTCCACTTCCCCTTCTACCCTCCCTTCTACCCCCATCCCCATGCTCCCAATTTTGTCAGGTGATTTTGTCTATTCCGACTTTCTAGGTGGATTTTCTTAGATTTTACCTTATTATGTAGCTTCTATAGGATCAGGAACTATAGGCTCAATATCCTTTGTTTATAGCTAGTATCCACCTATAAGCAAATACATACCATATTCATCTTTTTTGGTCTGGGTTACCTCACTCAGGATGGTGTTTTCTAGTGTCATATATTTGCATGAAAAATTCAAGATGTCGTTGTTTTTTGCCCCTGAATAGTACTCTAATGTGTAAATGTGTCACATTTTCTTTATCCATTCTTCAGTTAAGTGGCATCTAGGTTGTTTCCAGGTTCTGGCTATTACAAATAATGCTTCTATGATAGAAGAAACATTGTCAAACTCTTTTTATGAGGCTACATTTACCCTAATACCAAAACCACACAAAGACTAAACCAAGAAAGAGAATTATAGATTAATCTCACTCATGAACATAGATGCAAAAATAGTCAATCAAATACTGGCAAACCAAATCCAAGAACATATAAAAAATATCATCTACCATGATCAAGTTGGTTTCATCTTAGAGATGAAGGGATGGTTCAACATTCAAAAATCTATCAATGTAATCCATCATATAAATAAACTGAAAAAAATATGATTATCACATTAGATGTTGAAAAAGAATTCAACAAAATCCAGCACCCCTTCATGATAAATGTCTTGGAGAGATCAGGGATACAAGGACCATTATCTAAATATAATAAAAGCAATATACAACAAGCTGACAGCTAACATCAAATTAAATGGAGAGAAACTCAAAGCCATTCCATTAAATTCAGGAATAAGACAAGGCTGTCCACTCTCTATATATCTCTTCAACATAGTTCTTGAAGTTCTGGCTATAGAGATAAGACAACAAAAGGAGATCAAGGGGATTCAAATTGGAAAGGAAGATATCAAACTTTCATTATTTACAGATTATAAGATAGTATATATAAGTGACCCCCAAAACTCAGCCAAAGATCTCCTACAGCTGATAAATACCTTCAGTAATGTGGCAGGATACAAGATCAGCTCAAAAAAATCAGTAGCTCTCCTATATACAAATGATAAAGGGGCTGAGAAAGAAATCAGAGAAACATCACCTTTCACAATAGCCACAAATAACATAAAATATCTTGGGGTAACACTAACCAAAGAATTGAAAGACCTATCCTACAGCAACTTTAAGTCTTTGAAGAAAGAAATTGAAGAGGATACCAGAAAATAGAAAGATCTCCCTGTTCTTGGTTAGGGAAGATCAACATGTTAAAAATGGCAATCCTACCAAAAGCAATCTGTAGATTCAATGCAGTCCCCATCAAAATTCTAACACAATTCTTCACAGACCTTGAAAGAACAATAATTAACTTCATATGAAAAAACAAAAAACCTAGAATAGCCAAAACAATCCTATACAATAGAAGAACTTCCAGAGACATCACCTTCCCTAACATCACGCTCTGTTACACAGCTACAGTAAAGAAAACAGCTTGGTATTGGCATAAAAGCAGAGAGGTTGACCAATGGAATCTAATTGAAGACCCAGATATTAACCCACACACCTTTGGACACCTGATTTTTGACAAAGAAGCTAAAAAGTATACAATGGAAAAAAAGCATCTTCAGCAAATGGTGCTGGCATAACTGTATGTCAACATGTAGAAGAATGAATACTAGGATCTCTGTGTGTGAAGACAGTTGTGTAGCTTAGTCTGTTTGAGGGACCTCTGACAGTGCGACCAGGATCTACCTCTGGTTCATGAGCTGGCTCTTTGGAACCCATTCTTATGGTAGGATCCTTGCTCAATCTTGATGCATGAGGGAGGGGCTTAGTCTTGCCTCAATTGAATGTGGCAGGCTTTGTTGACTTCCCATAGGAGGAGTAAATGGGGGTGGGTCTGGGAGAGTCAGAGGAAAGGAGAGAGGGGGAACTGTGGTTGTTATGTAAAATGAATATGAAATTTCAAATAAAAAAGAATTAAAAAATAAAACTATCCAACACACACTCACACACACATACATACAAATAGAAGATAGATCACAGGAGAGGGCAGTGATTAGAAGATATATAAGCATGAGGATGGAAGCTATTCTTTGACGGGGCTTTAATTCTTCTCTCCAAAGCCATTTCTTAGACCACTGCTGTCCTTGAACTTGGTTTTACTCTTGCAGAAGGCCCTTCGTTCCTATCCTTCATCAACCTAGCCATGTCTAAAATGCTCAATGGAGCAAATGTTCCATGTCTTTAGCAATAGGCCTGCTTTCTATCAAGATATTTGGGAATCTAAAGATTATTTTCTGTCTCAAAAAGTCACAAATGTGCTTAGTTCAGACTAATTCAACCCAAACATGTTTATTTTTGTTTGTGGGGGGGATCACACAACTCTGTAAAAGTTCACATCCCAATTTGTTCATTACTCTTAAGACAAGTATCACCCCCTGTTTCCTCTCTTACTTTTTCTTAACCTACTCCCCCACACGTGATTACAATTTAAAATATATGTTCCATGATATGAGCAACTGTCAGTTAAATTTTAATGATGCACCTAGAATAGAAAGCTCTGTCAAGGGTCAGTGTCCACGTCAGTAGATGCTCTGCTCAGGGCACAGCTGTTAAATGGGTAAACAAGTGAAAGCTTATTGGAAAGTTGATGATGTGTGTCTTAGCTCCCAATTTCTTCCTCCCTTGGTTAGTTTATTATTCTTCCTTCCGCATATACGTGTGTGTGTGTGTGTGTGTGTGTGTGTGTGTGTGTGTGTGTATCCCAAATATAGCAGCTTCTAATCCTAATTTCCTATTTCCTTCCATATAAATCTCATATCCTTATTTAAGTATAGCCTAGACCTGGGAAAGCTAAAATATTCTAACTGTACCTTCAGATTTTTCTTAAAATATCTTTTAGAATTCTAAAGTAGTAATTTTTGATTTTGGCTGTTCATCACAATTAGCCGGACAACTTTGAAATCCAGTTTCCTAGTCACACACTAAACAATTAAATTTAACACCCTGGATGTGGGACCCAGGAATCCCTCCTTTATAGAGCTCATCAGGGGATCCCAGTGTGTAGATGGGGGGGGGGGGGGACTGCTCCAGGCAAAGCTGCTTCTCATTCTCCTTCTTCCCTCTGAGTCCTGGAATTTGGTCCAGATTACTCAACCTGTGGCTCTGCCACCATCCCCAGCAACAAATCAACAAGTATTGAATTCCTAAGTGCTCACATCTGGAACTGATTCTACTTCCTCCTCCTCCCCCTCCCACAGCTGCATCACTCTTTCTCTCTCTGTATTTGTGTCACCAACATTTTAAGTTACTTTTCAGATCTGATCTTATGTCATCTCAATGCTGAAATTACTCAAGATTTCAGTAAATATGCTGTTTTCTCATCTGGCACATGTGCTCATTCTCTCGCTTCCGCTCATCGGCATCTGTCTTCATTTTTGTCCCAGCTACTGGCATACCATGTATAAAGACTATTAGAAACCCAGCATATCTCCACTGTGTGCTCTGACTCCCAAGCTCCCTGACTCTGGATTACTTGCCTGGCATTACCAATCAGCACATCCAAGGACAGATATCTCCTCACTGTGACTCTACATTGTTATTTATTGTTTTGACATCTGAAAAATGATTCTATTAAATACAGAACACTATTCCATAAATTTTTGCAGAGCTTTAGTGATTAATAGAAAGGATTTTAAAAGAAAATAAAAACCAAATATTTGAAGGCCCATAATTTTAAAGTACTTGTACGTGAACACACAAAAAGGGATGGTAAAGAATGCAATGCCCTTTAACATGTCAGAACATTTCTTTGACATGTCAGTTGATTCTTAGTGTGTCTATAGAATCAAATTTTTACAAGACTTGATGTTGTCATTAGACTATACTGTCTTAGGTTATCTGGCATATGAATTTCCTTTGATATTATACATGGAACACAGCTGGCTACCAGAAGCATGGATGGGAAATGAGCTTCGGGTCAAGGATTTGGTTTGGTCAAGTCATGGCTTCATGCAGTTGTTTGAGTTCAATGCAGACTCAACTGGAGGCCAATGGCAAGGAATGGAAATTATGATCAGAGAGAGAAATGTATGACTCATAAAAGAAAATGCTTACTGACTTCCTCAGCTGCCCCAGGCCTAGTGCCAAGCTGAGGGATTTTAAAAACTAAGAACAAGTGCATATGATAGATACAGAAAAATAATAATACCCGATAGAACATCCCCATGTTCTCAGTGTGTGCACCCCTCGCGGTCCTGAGTTCCTTGCTCGTGCTCTCTCTCCTTCTGCTCCTGATTTGGACCTTGAGATTTCTGTCCGGTGCTCCAATATGGGTCTCTCACCAAGGCCAGCTGGCCTGGATCTGAAAAAGCCTGGGATATTACCGGACTTGCTGAACATAGCGGACAATGAGGACTACTGAGAACTCAAGATCAATGGCAATGGGTTTTTGATCCTACTGCATGTACTGGCTTTGTGGGAGCCTAGGCAGTTTGGCTGCTTACCTTACTAGACCTGGATGGAGGTGGGTGGTCCTTGGACTTCACACAGGGCAGGGAACCATAATTGCTCTTTGGGCTGATGAGGGAGGGGGACTTGACTGGGGGAGGGGGAGGGAAATGGGAAGCGGTGGTGGGGAAGAGACAGAAATCTTTAATAAATAAATTTAAAAAAATAAAATAAAATATGTAAAAAAAGAAAAAAGAAAAATAATAATACATACATTCAGGTTGAGGTGCACATTCAGTAGGACTATAATTTCAAGAAGGAAAGGTTTCATCAGGAGTGGTGGTGCATACCTTTAATCCCAACACTCAGGAAACAAATGGGGGAAGGTGACTGTGAGATTGAGGCCAGTCAATTCTACAAAGCCAGTTCCAGAATAGTCAGGACCGTTACACAGAGAAACCTTGTTTGGAGAAAAACAAACAACAACAACAGAACAAAATAATCTTAAAAAGAGGTGCGCAGATAGAGACCACTACATTGATGATTAATGGATTGACTGACTGATTAATTGATTAAAAAGGAAGATGTGGTGGGCTGTTCATATCTAACAGAGATGCTGAAGAGATCCTCTTCACCAGAAGATGAAAACAATACTCTCTCTCTCTCTCTCTCTCTCTCTCTCTCTCTCTCTCTCTCTCTCCCTCAGGTTCAGAATAGAGAGTCCAAAAAAAGTCTTGGGAACACTAAGGGAGACTCTCACCACCAATGAAACTAGTGAAATGAAATGGACAGTTTCACCCACATCTTTCCAAATGAACAATCTCAAACTAGCTTGAAGTTCCTCCTGCTGAGGTGAGGGGCCACCATACTAACTCACGGGATCTTTAGAGCTACAGCCATTTCTGCATCACACACAGCCAACCTGCATCACACAACAGCACAGTCACCTCCTGCTTTTGCCAAAGAGCCGTGTCCTGCTTTTACTCCACTTCTTTCACTGGGATGTACCCTCAATAAAGCTCTCAAATATTCCCTTTCAATATACAGAAAGCTTTTCTAAAAATGTCTTTAATTGTATTTTAAATTTGTATTCTACTCTATTTATTATTGTTTTGGACATTGTGGTCACAAAACACAAATCCTACAGCATTCTGTAAACACTTATGAAAAAGATGTTAAAGATTTCTCAGCTTCACTTCTTGCTGGCAAATATGCCACAGACGAGTATTTTCAAAATTAATATGAACAGTTTTAGATGAGAGCTCCTTTAATATCAAGGCAGATTAGTCATGCAAGGATCATTAAGGGCATGAGAGGTAGATTTGAACATCTCAACCAAGACATACATCGTCACTGAAGATTGTTACTCTCATAGATGCCAGGATAGGCTCTGCTGGTAATGATTATTAATGTAACTGAAATATTAAATGGCTCATTTTTCTTCATATACAACCTTTCCAAAATATTCAAAAATAGAAACATTTTTTTTCCACATGAAACCTTTGGAGTGGCAAGGAAAATAAAGTAAATAATATGTTACAAATTTCAAGATAGGTGGATTTAAATGGAATTATCTTCTACTAATATTTAGCAATAAGCTAATGCTTCTATTTATAAACACGAAATCTAATTCTTCTAGTTAAACCTTAGTTCCTTAGGAAAACACAAATATCTACTGATGTGGAAGGGTCTTCTGGTTTGTGTTGATTTCATTGGTTAATAAGGAAACTGCCTTGGCCCTTTGATAGGACAGAAAATTAGGTAGGCAGAGTAAACAAAACAGAATGCTGGGAGGAAGTGAGGTAATCACCCTGCCTCTCCTCTCTGGGTCAGATGCCATGGATCCAACCACCAGTTCAGACATGTTGAATCTTTCCCAGTAAGACACCACCTTGTGGTGTTACACAGATTATTAGAAATGGGTTAAGCAAGATATGAGAGGTAATTCTCCCATACCACTTGGAAGTAGCCTGGAATACTGTGCACACATTCCCAAAAAATGGACTATGGATATTTTCCTTTTTATTTTTTAAAGAGGGGGAAGTGGTGCGGGAGAATTATCTGTATTCTGTCAATCATGTTTTAAATAAACACTGATTGGTTAGGCAGGAAGTATAGGTGGGAAAACCAGACAGGAAGTAGAAATGATGAAATGAGAACAGGAGAATTCTGGGAAGGAGGAAGTTGATTCCTCCCACTCCTGCCCAGACCACCAAAGCAGCAGGATGTGACCTGCCCCATTGAAAAAGGTACTGAGCCACATGGCTAACATAGATCAGAATATTGGGTTAATATGAGCTACAAGAGCTAATAATTAGCCTGAGCTAATGGGCCAATCAGCTTTATAACTTATAGAGATCTCTGTGTGATCTTCTTTGGGGTTTGCCGGCTATGAGCTACTGGGTGGGATGGAAACCCTAAGCAGCAAACCCCTCATGTTATATAAAGGCACTTGCCACCAAATCTGAGGACTTGAGTTCAAGTCCCAGAATTCATATGGGGGAAGGAAAGACAACTTCCACAAATTGTTATCTAATCTCCACATATGTGCATGGCATACAGGCATCCAAATACATTCACACATACATAGACACACACACACACACAAAATGAAACATTTTAAAGACATGAATATATGATACAGTTAAGTGCAACATAGGCCATATCAAACAGTGAAGTGTGAAAGTCAAAATAACTGATAATTAAAACAAGCAGACTTTTTTTAAAAAAAAATCTAGAATTTGAATTGAGCCCATGAGCACAGAAAATGAGAATGTAGGCATGTACAGCAATATGATAATCTGAAAACCAAGAAGCCAGCTGCATTTGGGCCTAAAAATATTACAGGCAAAATAAGGGAACAGATAAATAGGAATGATATAAGAATAAAAGACCTAGAATCTGAAGAGATGGCTCAGTGGTTAAGAGTGCTTGCTGATCTTGTAAAGGACCTGAATTCAATTCCCAGCACCCACCCTGGGCATCTCACAACTGCCTGTATCTCTGGATCTAGAGGACCTGAGAACCACAGATGCATGTGTACACTTAGAGAGACACACAAATATAAGACTTGGTATCACTTATACCCATTACCTTGAGGAAGGAAGCCAAGCTTCTTGTACAGAAGCCTTTAAGTTACATCCATCAGCACTAGGAATATAGCCCTAACTTAGCATCCTTCCCAACTGGTTCATACATCAATTCTGGGAAATAATAGTATATACAAATGTATATATAGGGTATCATTCATGAGAGTACCCTGAAAACCAGCAAAATAAACATAATGTCCTTTAATAGGAAGCCTCTGTAATATAAGTGATTCATCCCCAGGAATTGAATACCATGAGCAAATATATCAAATATATTCTATATCTAAATAATGCCTGAATATTCATTCCCATTATTATTATAATCATATAATAATATTAAAGTTGTATGTTTTAATTAAAAGAAATACAAAAGCAGTCACATTTATATTGTGTTTTAATCAATCTGAAATCACTGAAATAAATTTGAAAATATAATAAATTAACAGTGACAGAGTTATGGGGGATATTTTGTTTTGCTTATATGCATTTTATATATTTTCTAAAGTAATAATCTCTTAATCGTATGATTAGAAAAATAAAAAAAATTGGTAGGAAAGTGCTGCTTTCACACAGCCTAATGACCAGGGTTCAATCCCTGATTCCTGCAAGGAAGCAGGAGACAACTAACAAAGAGAGTTACCCTCTAACACTAAATAATCAAATGTTTTTAAAACAAAATTTTCTATTGGCCTCAGAAATGAAGGAGAAAAAGTAAATTGGGACAAAGGGTTTAAGTGAAAATGCTGAAATTACTTCTGGGTTCTATCTTAAAGATGGTTTATTCCAGTATGGCAGATTGTTAAAGGACTTTTAAAAAGTAACTGTGTCTTGAAGCATCATTATTCATAGGGACTGTGTCAGATGTGTTATACAGTAGAATACAGGTAAGGTGGTGGCAGAACCAAGCAGATTCTAATTACAGAACCCATCAGAGCCTGCAAGGTAATAGTTTTTCTCACTGATCTACAAGATGACAACATATTACGCATTGTTCCTACATATATTTGCTTCTTTTCTCACAGAATATCTGATATTTAATAGCAATCATTTGGAAAAATATTGCATTAGACCATTGTAGTGCACATTTTGAAGTGATTGCAATAACATCAATGTAAAATAAGCTCAATTAAAATAAATTACCTTAGCTCAATTTTTTCTTGCCCTTAGCACTACTGATATTGTGGTCACATAATGTGCTTATTTGGGGAATTCCCAGTGCAACACTGACTGTCTAGCCTCCAACCACAGATGCCTGTAGTGCCCACCATCAACATAAAAACTAAAATTGTCTAAGACCTTGCTTATGTCGCAAACATTACTTTAAGGAACGCTTATTTCAGAAACTTGAATGATTAACTCCAGCGTGGGTCAGAATCCTCAGCTCCACCTTCCCAGTCTTCAGCATACGCTGCCTTAACACATTGGGGAATGTCTGTATGCTTCAGCTACTGCATAATGTCATCATGTTGCTTTTCTAAACATTGTGTCAAACACAGCCATCTGCTGAAATGCTGCACAGCACACTTATCTTTTTATCTCTGCCACATCTTGGTGAATTTTCATTGAAAGAAAGAAAAAAAAAGATGTGGCTTAAAAACAAATTAAAATGCCATTCGTTTTATATTAAGAGTTGCAAATAAGTATTATTTAGGGTGAATCATTTGCACAGGCCCTAGGTGCATAGAGATGTGTATACACACACACAGAGTCAGCCCTAGACCACTGGCCATTATGATTTCTAGAATCTCTCTTAACCCTAATAATCAGTAAATATCACAAACATGTACTTTTAGTTTCTGTTCATTATATAAAATATTTTATATATCCAACTTACTTTCTAGCTTTTATAAAACTATCTGTTGGAGAAACACTGATCTAATTGTGAAATTCATATGGTAAGATGGATTCAGGACTTAAAACCATTTTTTATGAAATCCCATTGTACAATAAGAGAATTAGACAGTTTATTTTTAAAAATCAAGAAAATAAATGTATATAACATATGAAATAATAAACTATAACATCAGTTGCTAATAAGCCTTTTAAAACTATAATAAAATACTAAGATAGCATTAAAATAAGAATTGTTGATGAAAAGAACGTTTAAGAAAAAAATAAAATAAGTGAACAAATCTTTGCAGACCATCCCTATGCTACTTCAGGATGATAGAGGGGAACCATATTAAGACATACATAACTAAAGTGATTATCTCACTAATTTCAAAATTTCTAAATCAGAGACACCATCATGTCTACAATTATTGAAGCAAAATTTACAATACCATGTTACACAATCAGCCTAGGAGTCAATTAATAGATAAATGGGTAAAAAAAAACTCACCATGAAAATCAACACATGGAAGTTCATTCAGTCATAAGAACATGACATTGCCACAAAAAAAAAACCCACTGGAACTGTAAGCCATGTTAACCAAAATAAGTATGATTCAGTCATGTGTGACGATGACAATTATAATGATAATAAAAGCAGGACTATTTGAAAGAAGATGGAAACTATCAGAAAGAGAGAAATAGTACAAAAAAGTAATAAACTTAAGAATATTCAAAGCACATGGTAAACTGTAATTAAATGTCATTATGATTTTTGTCATTTATACAATGACTTCTTTACTCCTCAGTAAAACAGTATATCTCATCTTGAAACAAATAAAAAAAAAGTAAGGGCCTGAAGTTATTAACTCTATACATCCATCCACTCATTAAACAAATGTTACCCCTACAATGTTAATGATAACTTTCAGTAGTTGGAATGTATCAGCTAATAATTAATAATGGTAAATATTAATACTTTATGCCACAGAAGTAAGACAAATATTGATGTATAAAATCATTACAGCTCAAGCCAGAAACTTTTGAGTGATCAAGGACAAGAAAGACTAGAGTAGGATTAGAGATCATGAGTGATATCAGTGGGCAGATAGCAATTTTAAGCAAAAGGTAAAAAATAAACTTGTGTTGAGTTGCTAGCAGTTTCACAAAGCAAAGATAAAATGGAGTGAGCCTTGCGTACACTTTGAGCAGTAACACTCTAAGGAAAGGATACAGCGAGAAACAAGGCATCAAGGGCAGATTGTACCTGGAGAGTTCAAAGAACAGCCAAGAGCCTGGTGGATAGAGAAAGTTGTAGGGAGAAGAAAAAAGGTGGCTTAAAGAAGTCACGTGACTAGATCTTTTCAGAGGTTACAAAGGCTTTAGCTTTTACTCTGTGTAAAATGGAAACACATCAAGGGATTGAGCAGAGCAATAACTTATGTAGTCCACATTTTAAAAGAATTGCTCTGGCTACTGTGTTGAGAGGTAATAGGTTACAGTGGGAAAGGTGAGATAATGAAGGAAAGGAGACCAATGTATTACAGGCAACTAAGTTGCTTAGATTTTTCTGAGCAGCATAATAGTGTGGCAGTAAAGAGGACTTGCTGGGGTCTGAATCCAGATTAAGAGGCTATATGATAGAGATAGTGGTGAATGGTTTCCCAAGGATAGCTTTGTGATTTTTCCAACTGAAAGAAAGAAGTTGCCTCAACTCTAATTAAGAAAGCTGCAAGTAATTAAAACAAATATGGATGAGATACATTAAGAAGTATTCTGACCTCCTGCCTGAAGGCTGGCTGCAGATCTTTCCTCTGCTTCCATTCCTCCAGATTCATTATCACAGTCTCATTCACAGTGTTATAGCAGACTCTCTGTGGTTACCTCTCTTCACTGCCTCCAACATTCCAAGGACACTCAGTGAGCAAATCCAAGTTGTAGACCCTGTCCTCCTTCCTCCTGTGAAACACCTCAGAAACCTAGCCGCCTATCACCTCTCCTACATGTCTATTCCCAATACCCAGAAATACATATTACCTTGAACCCTCAGTGGCCACATGTACTAAGTCCACAGGAAATTTCCAACTAGGCAACATAAAACTGTGACAATTTTCTAAATCCTAGAGAGGAAACAGAAACCAAGGAGCAAAACACCCACCCAATAACAACAACAAGAACAATATCAGCAACTGTAAATATAATCATCTCACTCTCACATTCCTGGATGCTGCATAAAAACAAAATCAATACAAACCAGGAAAAGGTATCTACACTAGAGTCCAGTAACCCTACCATAGCAGGCCCTGAATACTGCAACCTAGCTGAAGCACAAGAAAAGAGACCTTAAATCAGACTTTATAAATATGATAGAGGTCCTTAAGAGGAAATAAATATATCCCTTAAAGAAATCCAGAAACAGTGCAAGAATGTAGTAGGAGAGGCAGTGGGCTTTGTCCCACCACCCAGCTAGCTTAGCCCCTGAAATAACCACACAGAAATTGTATTAATTAAATTACTGCCTGGCCCATTAGCTCTAGCTTCCTATTGGCCAACTCTCACATCTTGATTAACCCAACTCTAATAATCAGTGGATCACCATGTGACTGTGGCTTACCGGCAAGATTCTAACCTAAGTCCATCAGAGGCCAGAGATTCATGGCATCTGCCGACTCTGCACTTCTTCCCAGCCTTATCTTCTGTCTTTCCCGTCTACCTGAGGACTGCCCTATTAAAAGGCCAAGGCAGTATCTTTAGTCAACCAATGAAAGCAACATAAATACAGAAGGACCTCCTACACCACAAGAAAATGAGTAAAAGGTCCAAAACATGAAAATGGAAGTATATTCAATGACAAAACTGAATGAACTCAGAAATGCAAACTGAGGGACTTCTGAAAATGAAAAATTTAGGAATTCAAACAGAAACTACAGAGGCAAGCTTCATCAACATACAAGAGATAGAAGAGAGACTCCTAGGCATTGAAGACACAATAGAAAAAAATGGGTCAGTCGATCAAAGAAAATGTTGACCTAATAACTCCTGGTATAAAATATCCAGAAATCTGGGACATTATGAAAATACCAAATCTAAGAATGATAGGAATAGAGCAAAGAGAAGAAACCCAGGTCAAAGATATAAAAAAATATTTTAAACAAAATTACAGCTCTTTAAGTCTTATCTAGAGCCATAGACAACTGAAGAAGATCAAGGGGATATGAATTAGAAAAAAAATAAGTAAAATTATTTTTCTTTGCAGTTGATATGGTAGCACATAAGTGACTCTAAACTTTCTACCAGGAAGCTTTCACCAATGTATCTAGACACCAAACTAACTCACAAAAATATGTAGCCCTCCTATATACAGATGACAAATGGACTGAGAAAGAAATCATGGAAATAATACCCTTAACAATAGCCTCAAATAATACAAAATATCTTGGGTTAACTCTAGCCAAGAAAGTGGAGAACTTTTATGATAAAAACTTCAAGTCACTTAAGAAAGAAATTAAAGAAGATATCAGATGAAATGATCTCCCATTCTCATGGATTACTAGGATAAACATAATAAAATGGCCATCCTACTAAATGTAGTCTATAGATTCAATGAAATCCTTGTCAAAATTCCAACACAATTCTTCACAGAACCTGAAAAGAAATTTCTCAGCTTCATATAAAAATGACGAAACAACAACAAAAACAACAGCAACAACAAACCTAAGACAATCCTGAACTATAAAAGAACTTGCAAAAGTATCACCAACCTAACCTTAAATTCTCCTGTAGAGCTATAGAAATAAGAACAGCATGGGACTAGCATAAAAACAGAACACATTTATCAATGGAATCAAATTGAAGCCCCAGACATAAATGCATATGTTAAGAGGAGGCTGCTTGTTGGTTCCCAGCTGCCCACCTAGCTTAGATCCAAAATAATCACACAAAACTGTATTAATTAAATCACTGATTGGCCCAATTACTCCAATTTCTTATTGTCTAACTTTTACATCTTAATTTAACCTATTTTTATTAATCTATATCCATGGGGCTATGGCTTACCTGCTAAAGTTCCCAGCATCTGTCTCCTGCAGCTTCATGGCTTCTCTCTGACTCCACCTTCATCCTCCCATGCTATAGGTTGATGTGGGATTTCTGTCTGTATTCATGAATACCATTAATGAATAAAGAAACCGTCTTGGCCTGTTGATAGGGCAGAACTTAGGTAGGTGGGAAACACTAAATGTGATGCTGGGAGAAAGGAGGCAGAGTCACGGTGATGCCCTGGAGCCACCAGGGATAGACATGCTGAATCTTTGTCAATATAGAACTGACATATGGCGCTATACAGATTAATAGAAATGGGTTAAATTAATATATAAGTGTTAGCCAATAAGAAGATAGAGCTAATGGACCAAGCAGTGATTTAATGAATACAGTTTCTGTGTGGTTATTTTAGGACTAAGTTAGCAGGGTGGCCAAGAACTGGGCAGCAGGACAAAAAAGCAGGCCTTATTCCTACAAATTGGCACCAACATGGCCAACTAAATCCCCTTAAAACCTGAGAGGACTTGAAAAGAAATTCTATACAAAAAAAATACAGAGTTTAACACAGCTTCTTGTTGTTTGCTGGTGGCTTGCCACAGCTCTTTTAAGAGAGATTTTCCTGATTCAGCCATAACAGGAAAAAAGCTATGGCTATTTTAAAATGCTGGCTTTCTGGGCAATGTTCCCAGCATGACCTCTGGCTTTTCCAGGAGACAGAATATTTGGATGGGGGTTTGTGAACAGTGTACTGTGGCTTGCTTGATGGCAACTTGGACCAACTGTGTACCTGGAACTGGAGTGGTGTGCATGACTCAGAGATGCAAGTTTCTCCGCCATGCCAGACTGTGCAGAGTAAGCAGGAAATACCACATACATCATAGTAATAGTGCAGCTTAAGTTTTAGACTGGGCAGGCAAACATGAAGTACCATATTAACCCTCACAATGATGCAGCTGAAGTTTTTAAGAAGCACTTAACATTTTAAAAAGTGCTCCTGGACAGTAAAGAATTATAGATATGCAATAAAGATAAATCCAGATGACTCATAGTGTTGGATAAATGTATATAGGCTTAGAAGAGAGAAGAAAAGGAGTATAGAATAAAATAAAATTGATACTTTAAAATAAGGGTAAAGTCTTTAAGGAGACAGAGTACAGATAGTCATGGGTTAAAAGGAGTGAAGAAGAATGAGTCGCATAAAAATGGAAAATTCAAGCCGGGCGGTGGTGGCGCACGCCTTTAATCCCAGCACTCGGGAGGCAGAGGCAGGTGGATCTCTGTGAGTTCGAGGCCAGCCTGGTCTACAAGAGCTAGTTCCAGGACAGGAACCAAAACCACAGAGAAACCCTGTCTCGAAAAACCAAAAAAAAAATGGAAAATTCACAGAGAGTCTGGATTATGTATATTATTGTGTTTTCTTTGAATTTTTTGACTGTGAAGGAACTAAAGAGAGACATTTTATTGTTTGGGCTGCTAACTTAAACCGGCATGTATATTATAAATATATCTTGACTTCAGAATTTGGGTCTAAGGATACGTTGCTTTGGAAAAGAGGTTCTTCTTTTGTTTTCACAGAAGATGAGAACCTGTGGATTGCTTCCAGACCAATATGATTTGATAGACCACATCCCCCTGAAAGGTTGTTGTGATTACCCTCAAAAATTACTTTACCCAACTGCTGACTTAGATGAACCTAGATACCATGAAAGACCTGAATAACAGTACCCCCAAACAGTAGGAAGAAGTATGGATAGAACTACACCCATATTCCCAAATATTGTCTATAAATGCTTGTTTACATTTAAAGGGGGATATGATATAGATATGAATAACCTGCATTGGTATTTATCTTGGTTTATTGATACAAATTTAAGGTTAATTTTGTTATATGTATATTTCTGCTCTTGATTAAGGTAGTGTGATTGTGTAGTTAATTTAAAAATGTAATGTATAATTAAGAAGTATGAGTTAATAGATAATCATCTATAATAATCAATCTTGTAGTCATGTTAGATTCTCTAGATATATAGAGATATATTTCAGTTATATAGGTATTATTCAAATCTTTCAGAGACTTTCAGAATATAGCATTTAAAATACTTTAATAACTTAGGACTTTTCATGACAATGAGACACATCTGCTTCTGGAAGCATCAATTACTTTGAAAGGAATTGGGCATTGGAGGCTCCTAAGGCAGTTTGCTAGTCATTTGGGCAAAAAACTGCTCTTGCATGGACTGCTTAACTGAACATTCAGAACCCACAGAGAAATGACTGCTGAATTTGCCTAGGTGAGATGATCCTTCAGGGTTTCTGCTTTATGAAAGAGTCTGCTAGACATTCTGCAGGACACAGAAAAAAAGTGACTGACAAACTACCAATATAGGTGGAACTGTCTTAGAAATTTCCCTCTTCATAGAAAAGTCTACTGGACACTATGGGCCTGTAGGCTGAAGGTGGATGCCCCAACAGTACAAAAGAACTTTGGTGACTGTATTGGCAGTGAGATGCCTCCTCAGTTCTAGAGTTTTGGAAGTTGCTTACAATGCAGTTCCTGTTTACTTAGGTAATATCATATCCTACTGGATTATTTGATGGAGTTGAAGAATTTATAGTTATAGTTTCCCTTAGTTATCATAAAAGATAAAGCAGATATAAATATTGTAACTGTAATTCTTGTTTCCCTTCGTTATCATAAAAGATAAAGCAGATATAAATATTGTAACTGTAATTCTTGCTTGATAACCATTTTGTTATATGTGATTTTACTGTGTTAAATTAAAGCCTTTTTTTTATTTAAACAGAAAAAGGAGATGATGTGGAATTTCCCTCTGAATGCTTGAATACCATTAATGAATAAAGAATCTGCTTTGGCCTATTGATAGGGCAGAACTTGGGTAGGCAGGGAAAACTAAATGGAATGCTTGGAGAAAGGAGGGAGAGTCAGGGTGATGTCATGGAGCTGCTAGGGATAGACGGGCTGAATCAATACCCATAAGCCACTACCACATGGCACCATACAGATGAATAGAAATGGGTTAAATTAATATGTAAGAGTTAGCCAATAAGAAGATATAGCTAATGGGCCAAGCAGTGATTTAATGAATATGGTTTCTGTGTGGTTATTTTAGGACTGAGCTAGCAGGGCATCCAGGAACTGGGCAACAGAACAAACAAGTGGGACTTTCTCCTACAATAGGCCAAGCCAGTTCTTTATTCATTAACCAATAAAAGCAACACATAGACATAAAGACCTCCCACACAATCCATATACCTATAAACACCTGAATTTTGATTTAAAAATTATAAATAAACACTGGAAAAAAGACAATATCTTCAATCAATAGTACTACTCAACACTAGCTGCATGTAGAAGAATGCAAATACATACCATTCTGCAAATACTCACCTCCAAATGGACTAAAGACCTTAACCAAAGGGTAGCTACACTAAACCTTATAGAAGAGAAAGTAGAGAAAAGCCTTAAACTCATTGACACATGAGAAGACTTTCTGAACAGAACACTATTAGTGCAGGCTCTAACATCAATAATTAATAAATGGGACCTCATGAAACTGTAAGACAAAAGATACCATCATCTAGACAAAGCAGTAGCTTACAGACTAGAACAAGATTTTACCAATTCCACACTTGGTCAATCAATAATATCCAAAATATATAAAGAAATCAAGACACTAAACATCATAAAATCAAATAATTCTGTTTTAAAATAGGGCACATGTCTAAACATAGAATTCTCAATAGAGAAACCCAAATAGCCAAAAAAAAAAAAAACACTTAAAGAGTTGTTCAACATACTTAGCCATCATAAAAATACAAATCAAAATACTCTGAGATTTCATATTACAACTGTCAGAATTGCTAAGATTAATAAAATAAGTATTAGATCATGCTGTCAATGATATGAAATAAGGGAAAGACTTCTCCATTGATGGTGGAAAACAGTATGGTGGTTCTTCACAAAGAGGAATCAATTTACTTCAAACTCCAGCTATACCATCTTCTGCATATGTATAAAGATGTTTCATTCTACCACAAGAACACTTACTCATCCATGTTCATTGCTGCTTTATTCATAATAGCTAGAAACTGGAAACAACCTAGATATCCCTCAACAGAATGGATACATGAATTTATTTTGTTTACAAAATAGAGTATTACTCCACCATTAAAAAAATGACATCATGAAATTAGCAGATAAATGGATGGAACTAGAAAAATAATCATCAGTTAGGTAACCTAGACCAACAAAGATAAATACGGTGTGTATTCACTTATATGTGAATATTAGCTGTTCAATAAATGATGACCAATATACAATCCATAGACCCAGAGAGGCTAGGTACAGAGGGACAGATGGACACAGGCATCTTCCTGGAAGGAGAAAATAGAATAGATTATATGAGTGGAAAAGGAGCAGATTGCGAAGTGGAACTAGAGGATCAGGTAAGAAAGAAGAGAGGATATGGGTTTGAGGGAGGAAATGCAGAGAGAAACAGCTTGAATTGAAGGGAAATTCAGTGGTGATATGGAAACCTAGTGAAGTGGAAACTTCCCAAAATATATGAACTTGATTCTAATGAAATCTCCAAATAATGAGGGAGGCAAGAGTCTCCCCTGATCATCTTTTGCCACCAAACAAAGCTTCCAGTACTGGAACTGGGTTACATCCAATTAAGTTGTTGGCCACAGTGGTACCATTGAAATCCCTAAACAACCCAAAATGTTGCCAAAACAATAGTTTGCTTATTCAGTGATGATTAGAAAGGTTTCTTCTTTCTGCAGATGAGACAAAATACAGAGACTCACAGCCAGATATTATGAAGAGAAAGAGACCTTGGAACACAGTACTCTAAATGAGTGCCTCCCATTACCTCCTTCCACTTGGAGCTCAACAAAATCCTCAGGAAGAAGAGGCAGAAAGAGTGGGAGAAATAAGAGCAGTCAGAGAAGACCAGAAGAACAAGGCCCTCTACATCAACTGAGCAAGGCTCATATAAACTCATAGAAACTGGAGCAGCAATCACAGGGCCTACATGGGTCTGCACCAGGTACTCTAGCTATATATTACAGTTTTCAGTTTAGTACTTTCATTGGACTCCTGAATGTATGGATGAATGGATCCCTGATTTTTGTGTCTTCTCTTTCATTTTTCTATTGGCTTGACTTGTCCAACTTCAATGTGATGGGGTTTGTTTCATCATATCATATTTTGATGTTATCACTTAGAAACCTGTTCTTTTCTAATGAGAGAAAAAAAAGGTAGTGGATCCAGATGGGAGAAGAGGTGAGGAACAACTGGAAGGAGTAGAGGAATGGAAAAGTGTAATTATATATAGGTATGAGAAGATAATCTATTTTCAATAAGAGGGGGAAAAAAGAAAGATTTTGAAATGCTTTATGTATGAAGAATGGTATTTAATATATATATATATATATATATATATATATATATATATATATATATATATATAATACATTTAGAGCTTGTAATGGTTTTGAGATAAAATACATTCCTAAAGCAGTGGTTCTTAAACTATGGGTCATGACCCCTTTGGGTCAAACAACCCTATCAAGAAGGGTCATCTAGACCCTTGTGGAAAAACGCAGGTATTTACATTATATTTCATAACAGGAGCAAAATTACAGTTATGAAGTAGAAAGAAAAATAATTTTATGTTGGGGATTACCCACCACATGTCAAAATGCACTAAAGGGCTGCAGTATTAGGAAGGTTGGGAAATGCTGTCTTAGAGTCAAATGTGCTGAATGAAGATTTTTCTTTCCGAGTTGATGGATTAAAACTGTTCAAGACCTGAAAATAGAAAAAGAATCAATAAAGAAAACACAAACTGAGGAAATTCTGAAAATGAACAATTGAGGTAAGCTAACAGACATTATGAACCAAATGGACCTAAAAGATATTTATAGAACATTTTACCTCAAACTCAAACGAACGTACCTACTTCTCAGCACCTGACAGAACTTTCTTCAAAATTGACCACATAGTCACAAAGCAGGTCTGAGTAGATACAATAAAATTGAAATAACCCCTGCATTCTAAGAGACTACAGCAGATTTAAGCTGAACTGCAACAACAAAAGAGCAGAAATCCTAAAAACTCATGGAAACTGAACAATTCTCTATGGAATGCCTTCTGGGTCAAGACAGAAGTAAAGAAATTATAGTCTTCCTAGAATTCTAGAAATTCTAGGAATATACCAAAACTTGAGGGACACAATGAAAGTGGTGCTAAGAGAAAAGTTCATAGCATTAAGTGCTTACATTAAAAAAAAAAATGGAGTGATCTCACATTATAAACTTAACAGAACACCTGCAAGATCTGGAAGAAGTAGATGCCAGGAGATAATCTGAGGACTGAAATCAATAAAATAGAAACAAGGAGTAAAATATAAAAATCAATGAAACAAATAATTAGTTGTTTGAGAAAATCAACAAGAGAGGCAAATTCGTATCTAAACTAAGTAAAAAACAGGGAAGGAGGGAATATCCAAATTAACAAAATCAGAAATGAAAAGGGGAACATAACAACAGATATTTAAGAAATCCTATTAGCCATAATTTTAAAACCAGTACTCTACAAAATTAGAAAACCTAAAAGAAATTGAAATTTTTCTCAACAGCCACTTCTTACCAAAATTAAATCAAGATCAGATAAATGCTTTAAATAGACCTATAGCCCTCAAGAAAACAGAGGTAGGCTGAGACTCTTAATCTCAGGGTCATGGGTTCGAGCCCCACATTGGGCACCATTTGTTTTCCTGGTTTCTGTCCTGCCCGGTTCCCACAGTTGTTAAGTCCCAAAGAAATCACACAGAGCTCTACATTAACTATAAACTGAAAGGCTATCTCAAGCTTCTTATTAACTCCCATAACTTATATTGGCCCATTATTCTTGTCTATGTTAGCCATGTGGCTTGATACCATTTTTGGCGAGGCAGTTACATCTTGCTTGCTCTGTGGCTGGGTCAGGAATGCAGAATGGGACCTAACAATTTCAGGAATGGACAGGAAAGACTCTCCAACAAAAGTAGTCAATAAAAGCCTCACAACACAAAAAAGGCAAGGGCCACACAATTTGAAATGCAGAATTCTACGAGACTTTCAAAAAGGAACTAATACCAATCCTCCTCAAAGTATTCCACAACATAGAAACAGAAGAAACATAGCAAAATTCATTTTATAATGCCTAGTCACCCTAATACTCCAATCACACAATGATTCAACAAAAGAAATAAAATTCCAGACCAATTACTCTTATGACCATAGATGCAAAAATACCCAATAAAGTGTGCTCAAACTGAATCCAAGAACACATCAAAAGTACTATGATCAAGTAGGCTTCATCACAGAGATGCAGGACGTTAGTATGAAGAAGAATGCAAATAGATCCATATTTATTACCCCGTATAAACTCAAGTTCAAGTGAATCAAAGATTTCGACATAAAGCCAGATATACTGTATTTGATTAAAGAGAGCCTTGAATGCATTGACACAGGTGACAACTTCCTGAAAAGAACATCCATACTACAGACACTAAGACCAACAATTAAATGGGACCTCATGAAATTAAAAAGATTCTGTAACACAAAGGACAATGTCAATAGGACAAAAGATCAGTCTACAGAATGGGAAAAGATTTTCAACAATTTCATGTCTGGCAGAAGTCTAATGTCCAAAATATATAAGAATTCAAGAAGCCAGACATCAACAAACCAAATAATACAATTTTAAAACAGGGTATTGATCTAAACAGAGAATTCTTAATATAGGACTCTCAAATATTGAAGAAATACTTAAAGAAATGTTCAGAATCCTTAGCCATTGTGAAAGATGCAAGATGGAATCTCAAAATAGTTTTATTTTGCATTTTTTTGATGGCTAAGGATTCTGGAGATGATGTAGACCAAGAAGATACTCTTCTATAGCATGATTTCTAATAAAAATCCAGAGTCAGATAATATGGGGTGAAAGCTGAAAGATCAGAGAAGCAAAGTAGCCAGCCACTAGTTCTTACCTCTAGGAAAATGTTAGACTGAATGGGTAGCCTGTCTCTACAAGTCCTCAAGCTGAATATCTTGAGTTCCTGTCTTCTCCCATCTTATATTCATTTCTCTGCCCAGTGACATCCCTTCTTCTCTCCATATCCCTAGTGTTGGGATTAAAGGCATATGATTCTCAAGTACTGGGATTAAAGGTGTGTGCAACCACTGCCTGGCTTCTATGGCTAACTTGTGGCTAACTCCACATTCTGATCACCAGGCAGGTTTTATTTATTAAAGCACAAACAGAATATCACCACACTCTTCCTTTGCTGGTGGGAGTGCAAACTTGTATAGACATTTTGGAACTCAGTGTGGCAAATCTTCAGAAAACTGGGAATCAATCTACCTCAAGACCCATCTATACCAAACTTGGACATATACCCAAAGGATGCTCAAGCATACCACTAGGGCACTTGCTCAACTATATTCATAGCAGCTTTATTTGTAACAGCCAGAACTTTGAAACAATCTAGATGTCCCTAATCAGAGGAATGGATAATGAAAATGTAGTACCTTTATACACTGTCAAAAACAAGGACACCAAGAAATTTGAAGGCAAATGGTTGTAACTAGAAAAAAATAATCCTGAGTGAAGTAACCCAGACCAATAAAGACAAACATGGTATGCACACACAGCTAATAAGTAGATATTAGCTGTAAAATAAAGGATAACTATGCTATAATTCATAGACCCAGAGAGAGTAGGTAACAAGGAGGGTTTGTGGCAGAATACCCAGATCTCCCCAGAAAGAGGAAATAGAAGAGATTTTGGAAGTGGACCGAGGGCAGGTAAGGAAAGGAGCATGAGTGGTCAGATTTTAGGGAACACTAAGAGGGAGAGTGCTGTGGGGAACTGGTGGAGGGTGGCATTTTGGGGTTGGATGGAAGCATGGTGCAGGGGAATCTCCCAGGAGCCTATGGGAAGGACCACCACGTAGACTCTTAACAAAAGTGGATAAGTAGCCTGAATTAGCCATCTCCTGTGATCAGATTGGTACCTGGACCAATTGCCATCAGAAAGACATCATCAATCAACTGATGGAAGCAGATGCAGAGAGTCTCAGCCACACATTACGGGGAGTTAGGGAATCCTGTGGAGGGGGAGGAGAAAGGAGTGTAGGAGCCAGCAGTGTCAAAAATGCCACAGGAAGGCTCACAAAATGGTGTAATAAAAGCTCCCAGATTCTATGAGGGTGTGCCCTAGCTAAGACACCTAGCAATAGAGAATACAAGCATGAACAATCCATCACCTTTAACCAGGAAAGGTTTCCAGTGGAGGGATTGGGATGCCAACCCAATCAACCCAGTCAAAAAACTTTTGACCTATAATCTATCCTGCCTGTAAAATGCAGGAATAAAGGTGGTGCAGAATTGTATATGAAGGCTGCTTGTTGGATCCCAGCCACTTAGCACCAAAATAATCACATAGAAACTGTATTAATTAAATCACTGCTTGGCCCATTAGCTCTAGCTTTTTACTGGATAACTCTTACATATTCATTTAACCCATCTCTATTAATCTCTGCATCACTACGAGATTGTGGCCTACTAGCAAAGTTTCAGCATGAAAGTCTCTGGCAGAAGCTCCATGGCTTCTGACTCCATTCTTCTTTCTCACAGCATTCAGCTAAGCTTTTACTGCCTGGCTCTGTTCCCCTATATCTCTGCTATAGTCTCAAAGCAGTTCTTTATTTATAGCATACAGATGGGAATCTCTCATCACAGACCTTGTGGGAGTGGCCAATCCATGACTAATCTTATTTGATACCAATGCCACAAGAGGTATCCCAAGTCTGACACTGCAAGGATGGCTAGGAACCAGAGACTGGACATCCAGAGAACCAAGACAGAACCAAGCACAACTGGCAAAAAAAAAAGTCAATGAAATGATTCTTAATGATGTTCTGCTATATTTGTAGAGCAGAGTCTAGCATAATCATTATCAGAGAGGTTGCATTCATTAGCTGATAGGAGCAGAAGCAGATGCCAGCAGCAAACACTAGGTGGGGGTTCAGGGATTCCTCTGCAAAAGGTGGGGAAAGATTGTGAAAGCCAGGAGTCAAGGACACCACAAAAAAAACACAATACAAAAAATCAACTAACCAGGGCTGAGGGGCTCAAAGTGATTGAATTGACCATCAGAGAGCATGTATAGGTCATACCCAGGTCTTCTGCATATATGCTATGTTTGTGTAGCTTGGTGTTCTTATGGGACTCCTAATGGTGGGAGTGGATCTGTCTCTGACTCTTTTGCCTACTTTTGGTACCCATTTCATCTGATTGGGTTGCCTGTCTCCAAAAAAATTCAAAAAGAAGAAGGAGGAGGAGGAGGAGGAGGAGGAGGAGGAGGAGGAGGAGGAGGAGGAGGAGGAGGAGGGGAAGGTAGTGGAGGGGAAGAAAGAGGAGGAGGAGCAGAAGAAGAGGAGGAGGAGGAGGAGGAGAAGGAAGTCGCATGATCATATCAATAGGCAGAGGAAAAGTGACTGGCAATATTAAAATTCTGACATGGTAAAGCCTCTGAAGCAACTGTAAGGAGAAGGGACATGCTAAGTATAACAAAGGCTATATACAGCTAATCCATTGGCACCATTGTAGTAAATGGGGTAAAAGTCTAAAAACAGGAGTGGCACAAAAATGTCCACTATTTAGACTCATTGAAAATGCTACTTAAAATCTCAGCCACAGCAAAAGGTCAAGGGGAAGAAATAAAAAGGATCCAAATAGAAAAAGAAGAATTCAGATAATTCCTGTCTACAGATGCCATGATCCTAAAGACTCTATAATGATGAACATAGCAGAGTAGCAGAAGGAAAAATCAACAAACAGCAATCAGCAACTTTTCTATATAGTAATAATATATTTGATGAATAAAAAATCAGGTGGAGGGGAAATACCTGTTACAATAGCTTCAAAAAAGAGTAAACTTCAGAATACACTTAACCAAAAAGATGAAATACAGGAAAAAGTTTAAAATACTAAAGAAAGAAATTCAGAAGTCTAAAAGATAGAAAGACAACTTTTACTCATGCACTGGAAAAATTAATATAGTGAAAATTTCTATATTTTCAAACTCAGTCTATAGAAGTAACACAATATTAACTTTCCAATGACAGTCTTCCAAAGACTATAAAAATCAATCCTAAAACTCATGTGGAAGAAAAAAGACTTGGAGTAGCCAAATTAAACCTAATGATAAATAACACAGAATCTGGTCTCAAATTACAGTACAAAAAATAGGAACAAAAATACCATGGCACCAGCACAAAACCAGACAGTTAAAACATCAGAATAAAAAAGAGGACCCAGAAATAAAGCCATATAGTTACTGTCTCCTATGTTTTGTCACTGGTAACAAATATATACAACGATGAAAAAATAGTTTTTTTTAATTATTGGTGTTCCTAAAATGCATCTGTGTATCTCCATTTTAAAAGAATGAAACTATATTCTTATTGTATCTTGTCTAAAAATCAACTAAAAATGTATCAAAGGTCTAAATATAAAACCTGAAAAAATGCTTCCTGGTATAGGAATAAGGAAGAACTTTGTTAAAATGGCTCCAGTAGCTAAGGTGTAGGTGTGTGTGTGTGTGTGTGTGTGTGTGTGTGTGTGTGTGTGTGTGTGTGTGTGGTGTGGTGTGTGTAAAAGACACTGAAAAAAAAGATTATAAAAGGAAAGAAAAAGACAAAAAGACAGGAGGTGTAGAGTGAGAGAGAATAGCAGAGGTTAAGAAAATCATGTAAAAATGGGAACTGCTTTAAGAGTAGAAAGGAACAGCAAGGAAGAATACACATTTATGAAAATGTAATGATGATCCCTGTTGTTCTGCATGCTTACTAAGACATGACATTTAAATACATCATATTGAAAATATTGAATAGTCACACAATAATGAATGCAGCAAACACAAATATCAAACAAAAATGAATTTAAATCATAAGACCTGAAACTATAAAATATCAAAAATAGTTTAGTGGGAAGCATAAGACGAGAGTTCCATTTTAGTCTATGTAGCATCTTTGTAGATATCTGCCCAAAACCAAGGCAAGAAAAACAAAAACAGACATATGGGGTTCTATCAAAGCAAAATGTTCTACACAGTATGGATAACAGCCAAAGGAATGGATAAACAACTTACAAAATGGGAGAAAATATTTGCAAACCATACACCTAATTAGATGTTAATATCCAAAACATACAAAACTCCAGAAACATTCTGTAGGAATCAAGTGAGGTATTGAAAGAATGTGTGCTGTTTACATGTGCACAAGATGTCAAAGAATAAGACCTCAGACTCAAAGATTGACAATGCAGAAAATATCTACTATAGCTTTTTCTTCCCCCATTGGTTATGTCTTGAAGACTTCTCCCCTCAAGAGGCTGCTGTGCATACATCAATTAAATCTGCCTCCTTGCACAGATGTAATTGATAACTTTGCCTCCTTGTTTATCTAAATATCATAAATCCTACCTACTTGTCAGTTGTATACAATAACCAAGCCTAATAAAGACACTGAGCTTCTTGGCTACTGTGACTAACCTACCCAAAAGCTCAATCAACTCTATTACAACTTTGCTGTGTATGGTGTGCCTGTCATTCCTATAGTGTCTATTCTTTTATTCATTTGCTCCCCTCCAGTTAGGTCAATCCCTAAAGCATGATGAATCTAACTAAAGTCCATGAAGAATTGGCATGATAAATTACATAATCACCTGGAAACTTTTAAAAGATTTAACTTCATCAATAATTCTTTAATCCATCAAATGAATTTTGTTAAATTGAAGAAACCCAATATTGAACCAATTAATAAATAGTCTATAAAATTAATGGGGTTGTGAGCAAATTTCTAAATCACTGTTATTTTAGCCTGTATTGTGCTCATTGATGCTATTACTTTTTCATACAAATGCCACAAATACTTGATATGTTTCAGTTTAAAAGTCAATGTTATTTGTTTAAAGAGAAGAGAGAGAGAGAGAGAGAGAGAGAGAGAGAGAGAGAGAGAGAGAGAGAAAGAAAAGGGAAGGAAGCAAGGAAGAAAGGAAGGAAGGAAAGATCACCTCAATCTATTAGAATGGTAATTATCAAAAGATACAAAGCAATATTACACACACACACACATACATAGATAGATAGATGATAGATAGATAGATATAGATAGATAGAGAGAGAGAGAGAGAGAGAGAGAGAGAGAAAGAGAGAGAGAGAGATAGATAGATAGAGGCAGACAAACAGACAGACAGACAGACAGATAGAAAACAAGTATTGGAGCAGATAAAAGAAGGGGAAACTGTGAAGTTTTCGTAAAATTATAACTCCGCACAGTGATATGGAGCTAAATATAAACTTGCTGATATCAAATCAAGGTCAGAAAACTACATCACTGAATAATGTCCAAAAGGATCCATTGACTTCCGCAAGGATTCAGTATCATAATGTTTGTAAATGCTACAGACAAAATTCTATAAGTTCTACATCTAAATTGTTTCTCTTTTACACATTGCATATTTTTAAAAATATAAGTTTCAAAGTAAATCACGAAAAGAAATCTACATTTAATGTTGATCAGTAGACAAATTTTATTGAATTTTAGAAACTCTCATGCACCCATTCTTTAATTTAATATTAACCTAACCTGAATCATGTTACCAAAAATGTAGCTGAGTCTACAGCCAGACTAATTGTATGGTATAGAGGGCACAGGCTGTCGTAATGCTTGTTCATTCTAGTACTCATTAGCATTTGACCACATTCTGAATCTCAACTGTTCTACTTGGAGTTCAAGATATCCCATATCTGGATTCTATTCTACTGATCTTGTTTTACTTAACAATTTATACTGCCTTCTCTTGCTATACCAATACCTTTGCTGATCAATGACTTTGAAGTTTAATTCCATACTTGTTTTTGAGTCACACTGTTCCTTCCCCAGCAAATTCCCTCACCAACATTTACACTTCAGTTTCCATATTTCAATGGTTTGCTTCCTTGTAAACTCTGCTCAGTCTACTATTATTTCAGACTAGTCAATGAACCTCCATACCTCAAAAAGCACAGAGAACTCATAGGTTGTCTTCCTTGAAGGTCATGATAATATTCTCAACAAACTAATATTTTCAAATTTATGACCATAGAAACTTGTTCATCTCCAATTGCATTCAGAGGAAAGAAAACTCTAATTCTTCTGTATTCAGTCTGCTCTTACATTATCAGCAGCCACTAAACTCTCAATACATTTACCATTGAGGATATTATAAACTATGCCTTTAAATTATTTCTAGGAATCTTATTATTTAATATTGCTTCAGGTAAAATAATTTGGCTCTCTTTGAGAAGCATTTCTTCATGCAAGTCCTCAAAGAAAAATGAGCCAAGACAATTAACCAAGTATCCCATGTATATACATGGTTATTTTAATATGAAATATTGTTTTAGGGTAAAATTACAATATAAGCCCACAAAATAACAAGGCATTAAAAAATTTGTAGGGAAATTTTTAAATGAAAAATCTTAGATACTTTAACATTGCTATATTATAGGCTAAGAGTACCCCAAAGCATAGTAGATAGATGAGGCATGAAAAATAACTTATGATTCTTGGAAAAAAGTCAACTTTATATTTTCCTTTGCTTTATTTCTGACTAATTTGCTTGAATAATGGAATCATTTGAATTTAATGAGTGTTGCAAACTGAACAATTTCTTCTGACTGCTGTAACCAAAGACCATTTTTAATTAAGTATGGAGAAGTATACCTGTACTGTATAAGAAATATATGAGAAAGCTTTACATGTGGGAGAATAGTCACTAACATTTGAGAACATGAAAGATATGCTCCAAAAATCACTAGATATGTACCAGAAAGACTCACCTCCCAAGACAGAAATTAATTACATTATATCTGTGCATATGTGTATGTGAACTTCTTCAAAGGATTGATTTTCATACCTGTAAAATGATTCCCCTAAAACTTTCCGTGAGAAAAGAAGAAGCATGCATGAATTTATTATATATTGTAATTTATGGGAATGCATTTTATTTAATATATATGCTTGTTTTCTCAAAATATTTTACTTATAAATATAAAATAATGCATATTAAAAATGCAATTCAAAAAGGTAAAAATAATTTCAAATTGCTAACAATTCTATTGTCTAGAAATAATCATTATGATTGCAAGGTTCCACTTTCTAATTTCTACTTTTCATAGTTCTATATACCGTAACACATATTTTTAAAAACCTCTTTCTTATGTTACACTTGTTCCTTTAAAAGTTGCACTCTTTATGTAACAATATACAACTTCAATTTAATTCAACATGACTTATGAGTGAGAGTAAATTTACTTCTTAAAAGACCATTAACACCAGCATTTGGGTGCTCAGGCAAATAAAGAGTAAGCATCTGTAGTAAGAGGCAATGTGAATAAGGCCATCTCTCTCTGGAAACTTTTATCAAAAAAAATACAGAGATCTCTCAAAATTGTGGTCTCCTCTCTTTGACATCAAGAAATAGTTTGACTTCTTCCCTATCTTTTTATAAACCAAAGCAGCTCAACTACCAGTTCTGAAATCAAATGGAGGGTTCATAGGTCATCATAACACTCTATCTGGATCCTGTCTTTATTTGGGAGGTACCCCACCTTTAGCCACAGGTATCTGCTTCTGTTTCACATCTGTTTACTAATTCATCTCCCTTACCCAGGACCTGTGGTGCTCAGAAGTAGGCTCCAGTAGATGACAGGCAAAGGCAGAAACGACAACTTGACATTACTACAGGTTAAATCACATACTGACCCTCACACACTGGTAGGGGGAGACTTCAATAACCCACTCTAATAGACAGGTCATGCAGACAAAACTATCAACAGAAAATGCTGGATCTAGCTGACATTATAAATGAAAAGGACCTAACAGAACATTTTACCCAGAGAGATTTGAAGAAAATGGCTCCCAAAGGCCCACGGGCACTACTAGGAGGTGTGACATTGACGAAGTTAGGTGTGTCTTTGTTGGAGGAAGTGTGTCACCAGTGTAGACTTTGAGGATTTTAGAAGCTCAAGCCAGTCCCAGTGTTGGTCTCTATTCCTACTGCCTACAGATCAAGATATAGAACTCTCAGCAACTACTTCAAGTATGCCTTCATGTCGCCATGCTTCCCACCATGATGATAATGGACTAAACCGAGTCTGAATTGTAAGCCAGTCTCAATTAAATGTTTTCTTTATAAGAGTTGTCATGGTCATAGGATCATGTCATAGCAATAGAAGCCCGAAGATGATTCCTGATTTATTATTATTATCAAATATTATTATTAGCATTGCTTCCAGATTTTTTTCAATTTAGGATAATATAGGCTGTGGAGTTGTTATACATACATTTACTATGTTGAAGTAGGTTCCCTCCAGTCGAACGCTCTCTAGAACTTTTATCATCTAATCATGTTTCCATGTTCATTTCTGATTATGCTGATTTGAGTCATTTCTTTCTTTAGCTAACTAAGCCAAAGGTTGATGGAGGAAGGTCATTGGCTAATAAAGGAACTGCCTTGGCCCATTTTATTGGTTAGGACGTAGGTAGGTGGAGTAAACAGAACAGAATGCCAGGAGGAAGAGGAAGTGAGCTCAGACTCCACAGCTCTCCTCTCGGGAGCAGACGCCTGAGAGAGACGCCATGCCCTGCTCCCAGGCAGACACATGCGATGAAGCTCCAACCTAGAATCTTCCCGGTAAGACCGGTGCTCACAGATTATTAGAGATGGGTTGATCGGTATATCAGAATTAGCCAGTAAGGGCTAAAGCTAAAGGGCCAAGCAGTGTTTAAATGAATACAGTGTCCATGTAATTGTTTCAGGGCATAAGCTAGCCAAGCAGGCGGCTGGGGTGTTGGGGACACAGCGCCGCCGCCACTCCCTTATTACTACAAATGGCGCCCATGTGGACAACTGAATCCACAGAAAGCCTGAAAAAGCTTGGGAATGAGTAAAGCATGTTTTCTGGATAGCAACAATTTCTCGGATCTACTCTGCTTGCTAGAGGCAAGCAAGCGTCTCATCTAAGAGAGGCTTCCTGACTCAGCTTTAGCTGCAGAACCCTGCAGCTCAGTAAGAGGTCCTGCCACGAAACACTTAAATGGTGTTGACGAAAAGTTGAATGCATGTTTTTCGGTTTTCAGCGGTAGCAGGAAAAAAGCTGCGCCATTTAAAAATGCCGGCTTTCTGGGCCATCCTGCCAGGGCTAACTCTGACTGTTTGAGGCAGGAGGGCCAGCTACTGAGAAAGGACTTGAGTGTTGTCTGCTGTAGCTCGCTTGCTGGCAGGGACCTTGAAATGCCATAGAGTTGTGGCCATAAACATGGCTACAGCCAGTACCTCAGCCATGAGGCTGGAAAGCTAAGGAATGGACTGGATCTAGCAGGCAAAGCCACAGCTTTAGTCCTACTGAGATTGCTTGGTAAATTAAAGACTTATGTGGTCAGAAAAAGAGAGATATACAGTAAAGAGAGATTCAAAGACAGAAAATTTCTGAATGGTTTACTGTGTGTTAAAAATATATGCAAGCTAAAAGTTGAAATTCTTAAAGTAAAAAAAAAGGAAGAGAGTTGTTGTGTGTGGTAGTACACACCTTTAATCCCAACACTTGGGAGGCAGAGGGAGATAGACCTCTGTGACTTCAAGGTGTGGTAGCACACGCCTTTAATCCCAATGCCTGGGAGGCAGAGACAGGCGGATCTCTGAGAGTTAAAAGACAGTCTGGTCTACAGAGTTATTCCAGGTCAAAGATATATGCCCAAAAAGCAAAAAGTTAACCTAGGAATGTCACAGATTAGATTCTTAAGCGCCTAGTGATTTAAAAGCGCAAATCAAAAGTGCTCCTGGATAGTAAAAAATTACAGATTCACAATAGGACAGATTCAGACCACTAAATGAGTCACACTGTTGGATGAATGTACGTAGGCTTGGGAGAGAGAAGAAAAAGAATATAGAAAATAAAATTAATGGTTAAAAAAAAGATAAAGTCTTTAAAGAGACAGAGTACAGATAGTTATAGATTAAGAGAAATAAAGTAAAAATAAGCCACATAAAAATGGAAAATTCACAGAGAGTCTGGATTATGTACATTGTGTTTTCTTTAAATTTTTTGACTGTGAAGGAGCTAAGTACAGAGAGACATTTCATTACATGGGCTGCCAAGCTAAACCAGAATGGATATAAGGGTATTATGATTTCAAAATTTGGGTCTAAGGACATGATGCTTTGGAAAGGAGTTTCTTATTTTGTTTTCACAGAGGATGAGACCCTGTTCATTTCTTCTATTCCGATTTGGTATGATGGACCCCGTCCTCCTGAAGGGTTGCTGTGAACATCTTCAGAAAATTGCTTCGCTCAACTGCCAACTGAGATGAAACTAGCATACAGGTTGTACCATGAAAGACCTAATTAACGATGCCCCCATTCAGCAGGAAGCAGTTTGGAGAGAAAAAACTGAGCCCATGTTCCCAAAATATTGTTTATAAATGTTCGTTTACATTTAAAGGGGGATATGATATAGATATGAACAATTTGCATTGATATGGATTTTAAGGTAAATTTTGTTATATGTATATGCATTTCTGATCTTTCTTAAGGTATTGTGATTGTGTAGTTAATTTTTAAAATGTAATGTATAATTAAGAAATATAGGTTAATGGATAATCATCAGTAATAGTCAAGCTTGTAGTCATGTTGGTTAGATTTTCTAGATATATAGAGATATATTTCAGATAGGCATTCTTCATATCTTTCAAAGACTGCAGAATATAGCCTTTAATGTTTCAATAACTTAGGACTTTTCATGACAATGAGACATGTCTGCTCCTGGCAGCACCAATCTACTTCAAGAAGAAGATGGGCATCGAAGAGGATCCTTATGGAGTTTGATAGCCATTTGGGCAAGAAACTGTTCTTGCCTGGACTGTTGCATAAACTGGACAAAGAGAAACCTCAGAGAGAGGACTGCTGAACTTGCCTAAAGGTGAGATGGTCTTTTTGGGGTTCCTGACTCATGAAAGTGTCTGCGAGACATTCTGCAGGACACATCAGAAAGTGACTGAACTGTCTTTGGAATTTCCTGCTTGATGAAAATGTCTGCTGGATACTATGGGCCTGAAGGCTGAAGATGGATGCCCCAACAGTACAAAGGAACTTTGGGTGACTGTCCAGGCAGCGAGATGTCTCTGTCATTTCTAGAGTTTTAAAAGTTGCTTTTTTCTTGTTTGCTTATGTAGTATTGTATCTTTCTGGAGTCTTTGATGGAGTTAAGAATAAATAGTTATAGTTATAGATTTCCTTAGTTATGATAAAGATTATTGTAACTTTTACTTGATAACTGTTTCGTTATATGTAATTTTGCTATGTTAAAGTTAAAGCCTTCCTCTTTTTTTTTTGTTTAAACTGAAAAAGGGGAAATGATGGAGGAAGGTCATTGGCTAATAGAGGAACTGCCTTGGCCCATTTTATTGGTTAGGACATAGGTAGGTGGAGTAAACAGAACAGAATGCCAGGAGGAAGAGGAAGTGTGCTCAGACTCCACAGCTCTCCTCTCGGGAGCAGACGCCTGAGAGAGACGCCATGCCCTGCTCCCAGGCAGACACATGCGATGAAGCTCCAACCTAGAATCTTCCCGGTAAGACCGGTGCTCACAGATTATTAGAGATGGGTTGATCGGTATATCAGAATTAGCCAGTAAGGGCTAAAGCTAAAGGGCCAAGCAGTGTTTAAATGAATACAGTGTCCGTGTAATTATTTCAGGGCATAAGCTAGCCAAGCAGGCGGCTGGGGTGTTGGGGACACAGCCCCGCCGCCACTCCCTATTACTACAAAAGGTCTATTGATTTTGTTTCTCATCTCAAAGAACCTTTGTATTGTTTTCTGTCTTTCTATTTCATTAATTTCTGCTTTAATGTTTTTTATTTCTTGCCATCTATGGGGAATGGGTTTGGTTTGTTCTTGTTTTTCCAAATTGTTGAAATAATTGGAGCGGTGGGGCTGCATCCCAGGCACCCCCGCAGCCTGCACGGCTAGCTTTAGCTTATGCCCCGAAATAATTACATGGAAACTGTATTATTTTAAACACCGCTTGGCCCATTATATCTAGCCTTTTCTCGGCTAACTTTCGCACCTGGACCAGCCCATTTCTTATAATCTATGTAGCCCAAGAGCTGGCTTACCAGGAATGATCTTAACCTGCATCTGCCTGGAGTGGGAGAATCATGGCGACTCCTGACTCAGCTTCTTTCTCCCAGCACTCTGTTCTGTTTACTCCACCCACCTATGTTTTAACCTATGAGGGCCAAAGCAGTTTCTTTATTGCTTAACCAATGAAATCAACAGATTGATATATGACACTCTCACATCACTTCCCCTTTTTCTGTTTAAACAAAAAAGGAAGGCTTTAACTTTAACATAGCAAAATTACATATAGCAAAACAGTTATCAAGCAAGAATTACAGTTACAATATTTATATCTATTTTATCTTTTATCATAACTAAGGAAAACTATAACTATCTATTCATTCTTCAACTCCATCAAAGACTCCAGAAGGATATAATACTACCTAAGTAAACAAGAAATAAGAAAACTCTAGAAATGACAGAGATATCTTGCTGCTTGTACAGTCACCCAACGTTCTTTTGTACCGTTGGGGCATCCATCTTTGGCCTACAGGCCCATAGTATCCAGCAGACATTTCCATGAAGCAGGAAATTTCAAAGGCAGTTCAGTCACTATCTGCTGTGTCCTGCAGAATGTCTTGCAGGCTCTTTCATGAAGTCAGGAACCTCGAAAAGACCATCTCACCTTTAGGCAAGTTCAGTAGTCCTCTCTCTGTGGGTTCTTTGTGTCCAGTTTATGCAACAGTCCAGGCAAGAGCAGTTTCTTGCCCAAATGGCTATCAAACTCCAGAAGGATCCTCTTCGATGCCCATCTTCCTCTTGAAGTAGATTGGTGCTGCCAGGAGCAGACATGTCTCATTGTCATGAAAAAACCTAAGTTATTAAAATATTTTAAATGCCATATTCTGCAGCCTTTGAGAGATGTGAAGAATGCCTATCTGAAATATATCTCTATATATCTAGAAAATCTAACTAACATGACTACAAGCTTTACTATTATCGATGATTATCCATTAACAACCTCTATTTCTTAATTATACAGTACATTTTTAAATGAACTACACAATCACAATACCTTAATAAAGATCAGAAATACATATACATATGACAAAATTGACCTTAAAATCCATACCAATGCAAATTATTCATATCTATATCATATCCCCCTTTAAATATAAAAGAACATTTATAAACAATATTTTGGGAACATGGGCACAGTTTTTTCTCTCCAAACTGCTTCCTGCTGAATGGGGGCACTGTTAATCAGATCATTTAGGGTGTAACCTGTGTGCCAGGTTTATCTCAGTTGGTAGTTGAGTGAAGTTATTTTGTTGAGGGTGTTCACAGGAACTTTTCAGGAGGGCATGGTCTATCATACCAAACTGGGATAGAAGAAATCCATAGAGTCTTATCCTCTGTGAAAACAAAAGAAGACTCTCTCCAAAGCATCATATCCTTAGACCCAAATTTTGAAGTCATACCCTCATGATATCCGTTCTGGATATTCTTGGCAGTCCATATAATGAAATGTCTCTCTGTACTTAGCTCCTTCACAGTCAAAAATTTTAAAGAAAACACAATGTACATCATCCAGACTCTCTGTGAATTTTTTATTTTTACGTGGCTTATTTTTACTTTATTTTTCTTAGTCTATAACTATCTGTACTCTGTCTCTTTAAAGACTTTACCTTTTTTTTTTAACCTTTAACTTTATTTTCTATATTTTTTTCTCTCTCAAGCCTACGTACATTCATCCAACAGTGTGGTCTTTTATGTCTGAATCTGTTTTATTGTGAATCTGTAACATTTTTTTACTATCCAGGAGCATTTCTTAAAATGTTAAGCAGTTCTTAAAAACTTAAGTTGCACCATGTACAGGTAATACCATACCGCCTGTGTCCTGCCCAGTGGAAACCTTAACTGCACTGTTTTTACAGTAATTACGGTAGTTCCTGCCTGAGACCAGCACAGTTCAGCATGGCGGAGCTGAGCCACTCCTGCCTCAGAGCCATTTGGTGCCCCTGAGCCACACAGAGTTCCACGCACACAGCAGTCCACATTGCCATCAACCAAGCCATAGCACTTTACTCCAAATGCTCTATTCAAAAGTTCTGTCTCCCGCCAGAGCCAGACAGAGATTGCAATGGCAGCATAGCCCAGAAATCCAGCATTTTAAAATGATGCAGCTTTTTTTTCTGGTGCTGTTGCTGAATCAGGAAATCTCTCTACAGCATGCCACTAACAAACAGCAAAAATCTGTGTTAAACTCTCTCTCCCTTATTTTTAAGCCTTCTCAGGTTTTTAAGTGGATTTAGCCCCATGTTGGGCGCCACTCTGTTGAAATAATTGGAGTGGCGGGGCTGCATCCCAGGCACCCCCACTGCCTGCATGGCTAGCTTTAGCTTATGCCCCGAAATAATTACATGGAAACTGTATTCTTTTAAACACCGCTTGGCCCATTATATCTAGCCTTTTCTCAGCTAACTTTTGCACCTGGACTAGCCCATTTCTTATAATCTATGTAGCCCAAGAGCTGGATTACCAGGAATGAGATATCTAAGAATGATTTTTAAAGATTTGAAGTAGAAAAAGAAGAAACACCAGAAGATTCAATCTTACAATTATCCTGTTAGAAATTGCAGAGTTAACCAAAGAGCAGGATTGCGGTAGAAGCCATAATACTCACTGAATAAGAAAAAAAACAGAGAGGGTTTATTTCTAAGCACTTCCATTCCTTCCATGACTGCTTATAATTGCAGGGAAAGGATCTTGCTACCACAGAGTAAAACCAAATTATTGTTCTGCATCACTGAGTCATTTGTTTGCACATTTTACTGGCCATTTGATGTAGGTAATTAGGGATATAAGGGCTCTAAACTTTTAGAACTACTTTGATGTGTCACAGAACTTTCATTAAATTGTGTTGTTTTAATTTTCATTTAGTTCCAGAAATATTTCATTCCTTTCTTGAATTTTTTCATTGACCCATCCATTAATTCATCAAGGAGTTTCTTAATCTCCATGAGTGTAGATACTTACTGGAGCTCTGTTTACTGTTGACTTTAAGTTTACTACATAATGACCAGATAAAATACATGAAATTATTCCATTTTTTTCTGTATTTGTTAAGGCTTGTTTTTTGACCTTGCATATGGCCTATTATAAAGAAGACAATGTGTACTACCAAGTAAAGTATATTCTTTGGTGTTTGGGTAAAATACTCTGCAGATATTCATTAGGTTCATTTGATATAAGATGTCATTTGCTGCTGAGTTTTCTGTGTTTAGCTTTGGTTCAGATGACCTATCTATTCTAGAAAGCAAGGTAGTGAAATCACCTTAAATTATGGGGTACATGCTAATCTGTGTCATTAAATCTATTATTATGCTATTTATAAAATTAGATGTGCCAGAATTTGGTGTATATCTTAATATTGTGATATTGTGGAGGTTCTTCAAGAAATTAAAAATAGAACTGTCTTATGATCTAACAATCTCATTAGTAGGTATATAAAATGAAATAAAATCTGTATGTTCAAGATGAGTTCTATATGCCTCAAATTTATTGTAGTGTTAATCATAACAGTCAAGTAGAATAAACTAAAGTGCCAAAATAAGCTATATGAATATAATACAATACTATAAAGGGAGAAATCCTGTCCATTATGATAATATATGGATCTAAAGGACTATTATGTAAAATGAGGCATGAAACATAGATATTGCAATCTCTATTCATATGTGGAAACTGAAAAGGTCTTCCACATAGAAGCTGAAAGTATAATAGAGGTTATTAAAGGGTAAGTAAAGTGAGGAGAGGATATTGAAGAAAATCATTCAGTAGTTACTGACTTGTAATGGTGTTAATTTGAAGGCAAAAAGAAAAGAATTTTCTATGGTGATATTCAAGATATTCATCAGTATGGTTATAGGATAGGGCAATTTCAGGTTCCCTCTCCTCAGCTGCCCAAGGAAATAACTGGGGACATCTCCCTGGACACCTGAGAGCCTCTCTAGAGTCAAGTCTCTTGCCAACCCTAAGATGGCTCCCTTAATTAAGATATATACTTCCCTGCTCCCATATCCACCGTTCCTTTATCCCAACCATCCCATTCTTTCACGCTCTCCCCATCCTCCCCTTCTCACTTTTCTCTCCCCATTTCCCCTTATCCCAATCCCACCCCACCCCCAAGTTTCCAATTTTTCCCGGCAATCTTGTCTACTTCCAATATCCAGGTGGATAACTATGTTTTTCCTTGGGTTCACCTTCTTATTTAGCTTCTCTAGGATCACAGATTATAGGTTCAATGTCTTTTATTTATGGCTAGAAACCAATTATGAGTGAGTACATCCCATGTTTATCTTTTTGGGTCTGGGTTACCTCACTCAGGATAGTGTTTTCTATTTCCATCCATTTGCATGCAAAATTCAAGATGTCATTGTTTTTTACCGCTGAGTAGTACCCTAATTAGAAACTTCATCTGGCCGCGGATGGAGATAGAGACAGAGACCCACATTGGAGAACCTGACTGAGCTTCCAAGGTCCAAATGAGGAGCAGAAGAAGGGAGAACATGAACAAGGAAGACAGGACCGCGAGGGGTGCACCCACCCACTGAGACAGAGGGGCTGATCACCTAGGCCAGCTGGACTGAAAATGAAAAACGCATGGAATAAAACCGGATTCACTGAACATGGCGGACAATGAGGGCTGATGAGAAGCCAAGGACAACGGCACTGGGTTTTGATCCTACTGTATGTACTGGCTGTGTGGGAGCCTAGCCTGTTTGGATGCTCAGCTTCCTAGACTTGGATGGAGGGGGCAGGACCTTGGACTTCCCAGAGGGCAGGGAACCCTGACTGCTCTTCTGAATGGAAAGGGACGGGGAGAAGAGAGGGGGGAGGGGAGAGGAGATAGGAGGTTGAGGGGGGAAATGGGAGGTGGGGAGGAGGCGGAAATTTTTTTCAATAGAAATATATATATATAATAAAAAAGACATTAAAAAGTCTTCAAACAATGAAGATGAGATAAACTGACAAGACTTTGATATATTTGTGTTTTGGGTTTTAAGTTGATCACAAAGCCGGCAATGTTTTGCATCTGTAATAAGACAAATGTTGTTGCAGATTCCATATATTCATATTCAAATGCTCATGATTGGTAAAGCTGTTGCTATGACTCTGTGCACCATATATCACGTATGACAATTAAAACATTATGTTAGTTAGAAAAAAGAAAAGAATTATCCTTAACTCTAAACACATACAACTAGATTTATAATACTTTTTAAAACGACATTAAGATGTTTCATATTGCTAATTGCTATAGACAAAAGAGTGGAGGTTCTTTAAATATATAATACATATATGCTATTTTCTAAAATAGCTTACTGCTGTGCATAATTATTTTATTTATTTGGTTAGCTTAGTTTTGTTTGTTGAGACAGAACCTTGTGTTGTAGCCCAGGTTGACCTTGAACTCTATAAATGATAAGGAATACCTTGTACTTCCCGCTTGCACTTCCTGAATGCTAAGATTACAGGCGTGCCCCACTATGACCAGTATATACTGCACTGAGGATCAAAGTTAGGGCTTCGTGCATGATAGGCAAGTACTCTCCCAACTAAGTCTCATCAATCCATAACATTTTTATTTGAACAAATCAGGCTATTCAGGCAAACAGTGATTATTATTTTCTCCCAAATCTTGCTTTAAATGTTCTTGCCTAATAGTTCATTTTATGAATATTTTAGTGATCAAATTATTACTTTCTATTCATACCGAGAACATAAAAGCTAAGTAAAAGATTCATTTATTGTTATAAATTAATGATTCTTACATAAATTTAACTTGACGTAAAAATTTTAAATACATATGGAAGATATATATTTCGCATAATTAAGAAATATTTAAGAAGCAATTATATTACCTTAGCTCTCTGAGTCATAGCATGGCTTGTTTCTATAATGCAGGATTTGCCCTTTTGCTATTATATTTTTTCAGGTTCAGTCTTTGACTGTCACTACCTCTGCATGAATCAAGGCAGAATAAGTTTTATACACAACAGTAGATATAGACAAAGACTTTGCAGCAAAGCTGACTTGGGTCTCACATAGGAGTGTGATATAAAGCATGGACATGTACTATCTCTGTCTGATAGTGTCAAAAAATCCTTCAATTTCTTTAACCCCTTCCGCACTGAACCTGGGGGTCTTATATGAGTTCTACCTAAGCTAAATACATAAATTTGCATGAAAACCTAGGCTTGCTCACAAATAATATTTGCATTATTGGTGTAAAATACACTTTGTTTTTATGATATTCAAAAATAGTTCCAACACTGCTTGTGACCTTATTGATAGGCTATTTGAATTTTCACTGTGTTCATAGAATCATGTTCAGATTTTGGTTTCTTGGAAACACAAGAGAGTCCTGTTACACCTTTGTGCTGTCTCCAATGCTATCTTGTTGAACTCAAATAGCAAGTGTCACAGAAATTTCCTCCATCTCTCCTCTAGTTATGTGTTGTCTGAGGTTTCTGTACTGCCCAGTTCCCACAGTTGTTAGGACCCAAAAAAATCACATAAAGGTCTATATTAATGATAAACTGATTGTCCCATTAGCTCAGGCTTCTTATTAACTCTTATAACTTATATTAACCCATTATTCTTATCTATGTTAGCCATATGGCTCAGTATTTTTTTTCAGCAGGCAGGTCACATCTTCCTTCTTTGGTGTCTGGGCAGAACTGGAAAGAAATGGGCTTCCTCCTTCCCAAAATTCTTTTGTTCTCATTGACCCACCTCTACTCCCTATTTGGTTGTCCAGCTATACTTCCTGCTTAGATACTGGCCAATCAGCATTTATTTAAAACATAATTGACAGAATACAGACCATTGTCTCACACCAATTATGCTTTTCATTCTTCCCTGCTTGGCTCTGTGTTCAGGAGGCTGTCTTTAACCTCTGGACTCTGCTTGAGAGAAGGTACCAATGAGAGGTTCCATGGGCAAATTGGAGAAGGAAGGGAGAGGAGATACACACTTTCTTTCCTCACCTCCCTGTCAGGAGCTAACTGATAGCACTGCATTTCCTCCACAGCTCTCTGGACTTAACTAACTACTCCTTTCCCTTGGCCTCCTGTCATGACCCTCAGTGGTGCTTCTTGTCAGAAGGCAGAATACTACCTTCAAACTTATTCTTCCATACTCTTTCTGTTGTTTTGACTGTCTACACACCATGTCAGTTACTAGGGTGAATACTTTTTTAGAAAAGAAGCTGTAACTTCTCTCCTATCAAGGTTATGAATACTGTTTTTGAAGACCCATTAATCATTGCATTCTCTTGATTCTAAGAAATGAAAAATATCCATTTATTAGATAGTAGGTGACTAGTTCTTTGTTTCAGATCAAGATCTAATCTAAGCATGTAATCAAATTGGACTCTCTGAATGTAGTTGATGGTGGAAGCTGATGGAGAAGCCAAGGACAATGGCGCTGCGTTTTGATTCTACTGCATGGATGGACTTTGTGGGAGCCTAGTCTGTTTGGATGCTCACTTTCCTGGACCTGGGGGGAGCATGGAGGACCTTGGACATCCCATATGTTAGGGAACCCTTACTGCTCCTTGGACTGGAGAGGGAGGGAGAAGGGGAGGGGTGGGGGGAGGTGGAAATTTTCAATAAAAAATAAATAAGTTAAAAAAAGATCTAATCTAAGTAGTTTCTGTAAGAAATTGTTTTATAACAATCACCTCCAGAATGTTCTAACAAAAAAAATTAGGTGAAAATGTTCATAACCATAATTAAATAGAACAAGTGTTCATAGTAACTCTAAAAGTCAAATAATTTGGGATTTCTATAATCACTTTTGGAAATAATTATTCAAATCAAATGAGACCACTGTGAAAAAAAGTAATTATGGTCTGTAGTAAGATACATAACTAGCTATCACTTACATTTATTAATGAACAGAATTAAGTATTTAATTGTTTAAAGTACAAACTAATTTTTTATATTTTTAAAGAAACTTTCTTAAGTACAATGAATCTAATTAAAACACATATACTTCTATCTCATGAGATTTATGAAGAATTCAAATTATTGTGTGATCATCTTATAATATCTAGTAACTAACACAGAAAATTGAAAGAAAACTTAAGATATAAATAGTAAAAAAAATGCTATTCCACATTGAATTATTTTTCCTATTCATCACACTTTAGTTAAGTCATAAGAACTTATTTGTGACTTAGGAAGAGAAAATTTCCAGGAATTGAGTCAAACAGAAATTTAATTTTCTATTATTTAAATCATAGAAGCACAACACCTGTGACTTTAACAAATGAAAATTAAGTACCAGATTTTGTGGGCTAGTCCACTCTCCTTCACAACCCATGGACCTGCAGAAAATGAGAAGGGTCATTACAATTTGAAAGACACATTCTTTTAAAGAATGAGTTCACCCCACCACAACCTCATCTCAGTCAAAAAAGCTAAGAAATAAGGGCTTTGTCTCAAATATAATCCTAGGTTTTCAGGAAAAGTGTGACCCAAGAAACTGAAGAGAACAGAAAGGTCATACTCACCCTGTAGTACAGCCATCACTCCTCTTTCTGTGCCATTGCAAGTTATGTTTAATCACTTTCAAAGAAAACTTCCAAGCCATATGAAAATTGAGTAAAATTTAAAGGCATTATCTCATCTCTACACCTCAGAAAGTATGATACCCCAGCCTGTAAAGTATAATTGAGTTACCATGGAAACAAATATGAGAATAAAATTCATAAGAATGATTGATATTGTTAATTTTAGAGTTGAAATATTTTCTTATAAATTAGAATCCATCTCATCACCCACAAACAAATAATTCTTACTGAAAAAGCTTTTAAAACAATCTCAAAATTTTACAATATAAATTTCAATTTTTTTCTTTTCTTCTTTTTTTTCTTAAGACAGGGTCTGATGTAGCCTGAAACTTAACTATGTAATCCAATATGGCCTCCTAACTCACAACACTCTACCTGCCTCTGCCTCCCAAGTGCTTATATAAAATGTATCTCCCACTAGACCTTGCAAAGCTGAAAAAACAGAGGCAATATAATTTCAAAAGTAGGTAATTGTAATAAATATTGACGATATGACAATGAATGCATATCCACAGTTCAACTATAAAGTTGAAAATGTATTCATTCTCACAGAATTTGTTACAATATATATTCACTTTACACAACTAATAATTCTAAAGAGTTATTATCAAATACTTTGTTCTTAGGCTATAATCCTCTTAAAATAATCACTAAATTTGTTTTATAAGTGACATATTTTAAAGATTTTAGGTGAGATAAATTGTTTATCAATTTTAAAATGCAAAAAGTGAAGAAGGACACTTAAAAGAAATCCCACACTAGTTCAGAATTGAGAATAATAGAGGGTTATTCATTTAGTTGTAGATTCACAAATCAGAATCCTCTGCTGGAATGGAGGACAGCAACTGAATCCCACAGCAAGAAAAGAGGCTGGACATGTGTCTTACATCAGCATAAATAGTATAAGAGTCCATGCCCAAGTGGGCCGGTAACTTAACAGCTTATGGTGGTAGGAATTTCTACAGCAAAAAAGTTTAAAGAACTGAAAAAAATGTTGTAATAAGCCACCCCAGGAAAAACAGTGTTTATACTTCAATGCTAATTGTTCTATTTGATTCCTGTCATTTTGATATTATGTCATCAATACTTCTTGTATCATAATTTATTAAAATACCACATGCACTAATACCCTTTGATTAAAACTTTGCCTGCATTTTTTAAACCCCATTAGGATTGAGTTGTGACACTGAGAGAATTAAAATCAGCATATTTTTAATATTCAGTTCACAGGAGATCCTTGATAAGAACCAAATAAATAGAATTATTAAAATATTGATTTTATGAGAGAAGAAAAATGGCCAAGTAGGGATAAACAGCACTCCCCTGAATACCTATAATTCCAAAAATGACATACAATCTGTTAGTGTAAGAAAAACATGAGAAGGAATATAGAAAGAAGCCTAAAATCAATAGTAGAGAGAGAAAGACTAGATGTAGGCATCAAATATTGACTACTAAATTCACAACAGAAACAATGTATCTCAACTTAGAACCCTGAACAAAATTATGAGAAAGGGGTACCTTTTTTTTAAACCACCCTTGCAAACAAAAAAATATCTTACAGTACAACAACAAAATTATAGTTGACAGGCACACAGGAAACAAAATCAGAATGATTTTATCAGGACTTAGATATCAATAATGAACACACAAAGGCAGAAATGAGGAATGCAATCCCACTGACAATATCTTCACAACAAACACATACACACACACACACACACACACACACACACAGACACACATATGTGTGTGCAAATATCAAGATGTCATTTTTTTACCACTGTGTAATATTGATTGTACAAATGTACCACATTTTCTTTATTTATTCTTTGGTTAAGGAGCACCTAAGTTGTTTCCAGGTTCTGGCTATTACAAATAATTCTGCCATGAACATATTTGAGCACATATCCTTGAGACAACACTAACAAAACAAGAGAAAGATCTGTTTGGCAAGAACTTTAAAACTTTGAAGAAAGAAATTGAAGACACTAGAAAATGGAAAGATATCTCATGCTCTTGGGTAAGCAGAATTTACATAGTAAAAACAACAATTTTACTAAAACTAACTTACAGATTCAGCGCAACACCCACCAAAATTCCAGCAATTTTCTTGCAGACCTTGAAAGAACAATACTCAACTTCATATCAAAAAACAAAAAGCTCAGGATAGCCTAAACAGTACTGTACAATAAATGGACTTCTGGAGGCATCACCTTCCCTGACTTTAAACTCTACTATAGAACTATAGTATTGGTATTGGCATAAAAACAAACAGAGGACCAGTGGAATAGAATCAAACACCTGGATATCAATCCACACACTTATGAACACCTGATTTTGACAAAGAAGACAAACTTATAAAATGGAAAAAAGAAAAACTATTCAACAAATTGTGTTGGCATAATTGGCTATCAGCATGTAGAAGAATACAAATTGATGTATATCTGTTGCCATGCACAAAACTCAAGTCCAAGCGGATCAAAGACCTCAACATAAAACCAACCACACTGAACCTAATAGAAGAGAAAGTGGGAAGTACACTTGAACACAACGGCATAGAAGAGCACTTCCTAAATATAACCCCCAGTAGCACAAACACTGAGGGCAATGATTAATAAATGGAACCTCCTGAAACTGAGAAACTTTTGTAAAGGTAAGGACACAGGACATAATCAATAAGACATAATGGCAACCTATGGATTGGGAGATCAAGGGGATACAAAATAGAAAGGAAGTCAAACTTTCACTATTTGCTGATTATATGATACTATACATAAGTGACTACAAAACTTCTACCAGGAAAGTTCTACAATGGATAAACTCCTAAAGTAAAATTTTAGAAAAGCTGGACATCATGAAAAGATGGAAACTAAGAATAATAGAAATAGAGCAAAGAGAAGAAACCCAGGTTAAAGGTACAGAACAAATTATCAACAAAATCATAGAAGAAAATTTTCCTAATCTGAAGAAGGAGGTAGAACAAAGATAGAAGAAGAATACAAAACACCAAATAGATTAGACCAGAACAGAAAGTACCTTTGGCACATAATAATCAAAACAATAAATATACAGAGCATATTAAAAGCTACAAAGGAAAATATTAAGGAACATGCAAAGGTAAATCATATTAGAATTATATGTGATTTCTCATTGGAGACTCTAAAAGCCATAAGGCCCTAATTAGATGTTCTTCAAACTATAAGAGACTACATATGCAACTCCAGCCTACTACATACTCAAGATTCAATTGCCATAGATGGAGAAAATATTTTTTTTATAAAGACAAACTTAATCAATGATTATCTATAAATCCAGTTATATAGAGGATGCTTGAAGAAAAACTCAGGCCTAAGGAGGTTAACTACAATCTAAAACATGGGGTATAAATATTCCCAAAACACCAAATCAAAGGATGAAACACACACACACTTATATATGCAATCACTGCAATATTCTGTCTCTTTAAGAGATAAGCCATGCCCACTCCATTCCTGCCTGCAGCCTTAGCCTCTCTCTCTCTCTCTTTCTCTCTCTCTCTCCTTCCCTCTTTCCCCTCTCTCTCGCCCCTCTTCTCCCCTTTTCCCTTCCCCTCCATAACCCACCTAATAAATGTCCAACTTTACTCTACATGGTGTGCCTATCTGTCTCTCTCGCCCACCCACCACCCACAAGGCTAGCCGCTGGAGACCAGCCACCTTTGGAGACCTGTCACATGGTCTCGTGCTCTGGCCCTGCCTGGGACTTGCTGCTCTCAAAACCCACTGCCCCATGCCTGCCAGAGATCCTGCAGCAAGTTACTTGGGAATCCACAGCAATTTTTAATAACCTATTACATTGGTGCTGAGACTCAAGAGGCTCTCCGACCCCAGTTTATCTCTGGGGTTTGGCATCCTGAACCAGGTATTTTCTCCACAACAATCACATGTTCCATATGCCTGAGAGCAATTGGTGAGTTTCCCTCATTCTGTTTTGGTCACTTCCCTTACCTAAAATTGTGTTTGGACTGACCCGGGGGCCAGTCTGCCCACATTAGCACTGTCCAGGGTCCGTCAGATTCTTCATTCTCTTTTTTTTCCATTACTTTTTTTTTACTTTTTTCCTTCATAAAAGGCTGCTCTGAGCAGCCTCTGACCTCTCTGGCTTCTGAGTCACTACCAGATCCAGCCAGGCCTTACCTTCCCACGCCTGTGCTGACCACTGGGAAAAACTGCCTTTCATCTAAGCTGAAGATCTCCAGATGTGGACAGCATTGCTGGAATGGGCAGCCTAGCTGCTCAGGTCAAGGTAGGCTTGTGTTCCTACATATTTTTTTATCCCACAGGATTTGCTGGAGAATGGCAGGCCCTGTGCTAAACAGCAAAAGGCAAATGCAACCTTCAGCAACCATGGAGGACCCTGGGGAGTAGTTCTGGGTGCCAAACAAGTAAGTTCTATGTCATTTTTTTTATCAGTAACTCAAGTAAAATTTCATCCTTCTCAAAGATCTCTGATGCAGTTTGACAGCTGAGAGGTTTTGTCAGTTTAAAAGGACAACCTCACCAAACAAATTTCAGTAAAATACAAATACAAGACCTGCAAGTTATAAAGGTGTGAGGGCAAATACGAGTTATCAAACTTCTTTCTCATGCTGTCTTCCATAGTCTTAAAAATGCTTTTCATTATACAAAAAATAATCTTTCACAGTTATTCTGACATAAATATGCTACTGTCTATATAATGTATATGTCTAAAACTTCTGTTTTCACAAACCCAAAGAATTCTTGTGAATTCCAGTGAGCCAAATTAAAGGATCAACCTTAAACAGGTCAGATACATCCCCCTCAATTCCCTAGTCCTAATTTTTTCCTTAATTTAACTTTGTCCTCTGTTCTGCCAAAACTTCAAACAGATATAAGAGACACCAGACATTTTCATACCATAAACATGAGACAGAGGCAAAGAGACCACCTATGCCAGGATGTGGCCACCACCCAGCCTTCTCAGGTTCCCCTCAAAATCTATGCCCACAAATAAGCAGGAAGTAGCCTTGAGAATCTGCTGACCCAATTCCTTTAACTTCTGGTGCCTAACCTCCCATCTTTTTATTATAAAAAAGAGATGGGAATATAATTATCTGTTCTGTTCCTTTAAGAGACAAGCCACACCACTCCCTTCCTGTTTGTAGCCTTAGCCTCTCCTCTCTCTCTCTCTCTCTCTCTCTCTCTCTCTCTCTCTCTCTCTCTTTCTCTCCCCTCTTCTCCTTTTTTCCCTTCCCCTCCATAACCTACCTAATAAATGTCTGACTTCACTCTGCATGGTGTACCTATCTGTCTCTCTTTCCCTCCCACTGCCCACATGGCTAGCTACTGGGGGCCAGCCACCTTTGGAGACCTGCCTGCCTGCCTGCCAGGGATCCAACAACAAGCTACTTGGGGATCTGCAGCAATTTTTAACTACCCCAACCAAAAAAAAATAACAAGAATTAACAATCATTGGTTATTGATACCTCTCAATATCTGTGGTCTCAATTTCCCAATAAAAATACAGAGGCTAACAGAATAAAAGTTAAAACAGGATCCATCATCTTGCTGCATACAGGAAACATAACTCAACATCAAAGATAGATATTACCTCAGGATAAAGGGTTAAAAAAAGATATTCCATGCAAATGCACCAAAAAAACAAACAACTTAAGGTATTGCCAAGATCACAATTTGCTCTCCACAAACTGGTAACTCCCATTGCTGAAGACAACACCCATACAACTCATTGAACATGGAAAGCTCAAATTGGTACCTACAAAGAACCTTTATGCCCATGTTCTAGTGTCTTTGAAATGGAAGGTAGTCAGCAGGCTACCAACAAAATAATGTAAACACCAACCCAACCACTAACCTTTGATCTACCATCTGTCCTGCCTTCAAAATATATCAGGGCAATAGTGGCATAATGCTGGTCAAAATAACTAACCAATGTCTTACTTGACTTAAGTACCACTCCACAAATGGAACCCATACTCAACACTGCTTTGCTGACCAAGAACCAGAGACTGAATACCCTAGGCATGCATATATATATATATATATATATATATATATTATATATATATATATATATATATATGTGTGTGTGTGTGTGTGTGTGTGTGTTGTATGTGTGTATGTATGTATGCATGTATGTATTTAAAGTAACAAATAAAATGACTCCTAACAATATTCTGCTATACTCAGATTGGTGCCTTATTTAGGAATCATTGAAGAGACTTCATCCTGTCACAGATGCAACAACATACAGATATCAACAACCAGACATTACACAAACACACACATGCTTGAGAGAGAGAGAGAGAGAGAGAGAGAGAGAGAGAGAGAGAGAGAGAGAGAACTTGAAAGGCACAGCTCTAAAAGAGATATCTCCATCAAATCTCTCCCCTCAGAGTTCAGGGAACTCTGTGGAAAAGGGGACAGAAGGAATTGGGGAGACCAAGAGGATAAAGAATACCAAGAGAATAAGACAATAAGACTCTCTAAAACAACTAAGTAAAGTTCATATGAACTGACAGAGATGGAAACAGTAATCCCAGAGCTTACACTGACCTGTTACAGGTCCTCTGAATGTATATACTATAGCTTTCAGTTTAGTGTTTTGATGGGACTCCTGAATGTGTAAACAAGTGGGTCCCTGATTCTTGTGTCTTCTTTTGGGACTCTAATTTTTCTGTTGACTTTTCTTGTTCAATTTTGATGTGATGGTGTTTTGTTTTATCTTATTATATTAAATTTGCCATGATTGGTCTGTATCTCTTAGAAGTCTGTTCTTTTCTAAAGAAAGACAGAAGTAGAGGCAGGGGCAAGTGGGAGGAGTAGAGGAAGGAGAAATTGCATTCAGATTATATTGTATGATAAAATAATCTATATTTAATAAAAAGGGTGAGCAAATAAAGAAAACTTAATAGGAGGAAGTGGTATGTTTCTTGATGATTATATTTCTTTTAAAATATTTTAATCATACTTATTTTACATGTGTATGTTTATATGGTAAAAGTGGCTACATCACGGAATGTATGGAGGTTGGAGAACAACTATCAGGAATCTGTTCTTGCCTTCCACCATATGGGTCTTAGGGATCAAACTCTGATCCCGATGCTTGGCAACAAGTGTTTTTTCCAGCTTAGCCATCTAACAAGCCCAATTTATTTCACTTCTAATAAAGGACTCCCAGGAACTTGAGAAAGACAGTCCTCAGTTCTAGGCTTACATGTCAAAGAGAATGAATGAATATACAATCATAAATTTTTGAAAGTAAACTGTCTGAGTCAAGAGGCAAAGCTAGATTCTGGAAGATCTGTGCAAAGTAGAAAGGAATATTAAGGACATCTTGTCACTCCTTCAAATATTTCTTGTAAATATATCTGTGTAGTAGCATGCATACATAGTTGTAGGTACCTACAGAGGTGAGAAGAGGGTGTTGGATCCTCTGGAGCTCGAATTATGCCAGACATAAAAGCCAAAAGTCAAACTCAGTCCTCTGGAAGAGCAACAAACACTTTCAACAGCAGAGTCATTTCTCCAGTCTCTTGTCACTCTTTATTGCTAAATAAGAACATTGCCTACCATAACAGATTTCTAGCTGTATTAGCATAAAGTCTTGAAAAGAAATAACTTGTTCTAAATAATAACTAATTTTTTCTTATCTCATGCTGATTGACTCTTTCTAATGAAATGTGAATGTACTTAGATACAACATATTTAACTTATTTTTCCTCCAGATCTCAGAGGTGTCAATACATGGTAGAACTTCCCATATGCATGATAACTAAGCCTTAAAAATAAGGCAACATTTGAGAGAGGTCATTACTCTCGTTTGAGTGCAAAGATGTAGAAACTTAACAAGTGGACATAGGAGACATTCTTATCATGTGAAAGTCACATTTCTTATCACATTTTTAACTCTATGTAATGAAAGCTACCCCAAAACCTAATTATATAGCCCAATAAACTCTACAGCAGTATGTGACTTCCAGCCACAGGTAACTAACCATTCCTACAAATGCATCTTCATTAAAGTGACAGCATTTTACCTAAAGAAATAAGAAAGTTATTATAAATGATAAAAAATGTCATGGGGAAAAGGCACAAGTTCTAGTTTCACCCTTGAAATCAGTATATCACCAAAATTATTTGGAAGTTCTTCTACTTAAAGATCAATTTTTATTCAAATTATACTCTGAAGATGAAGTGATCAGCATTTTCAGGATCAAACTTCAATACTTCAATATTTCTTTAGCCTGTCAAATTGTTTAAAGATTAAAATGTGACCAAAGCATTTGAAGTGCTTTGGAAATACAGGAACTTCACCCACATGTAAATTCCTATAATAAGCAACTGTAATATCCAAGTGACCACATGAGCAAACAACTTACTTATTTCCCTAATCTGTGACATTACCCCTGTGCAGAATCTGTACACCCTTATGGAAGTTCACCATTAATGGAGTGAACAGGTAATATGAGTTTTGTGTAGGGACATACAGACACAACCTTGCACAGTTCTACAACTTTGCTTGGAAACTTTAATATTTTCTAGTACTTTCTTCAAAGTGTACTTTGATTTATTATTGGAACATGACTATTGAATGATACAATGAAGCTTTTTAAAAAGATGATTTTTAATGATCTGGGACTAGCAAGCCTACGAATCCAATGCCATGGCAACCTATTATAAAGTAATAATTATACCTCAACCTCAAGTGAATTTCTCTTTTCCCTAAAAGCCCTTGCATTGGCTGTATCTTTCTTTTAAGCTTACATTATCACAACTGCAGCTATACATGATCTCAACCTCAGAGCTGCCCTGCTACAACCTTCTACTACCCCGTCTTCAAGTTTTGTCAAGCCTGCACATCCAGATCATATTACTACAAGTGTTGTATAACTAAAGCAAAATGCAGTCAAAAGCACAATGTGATGTCACTGTACCAGAAAGACAGAAAATGTAAATCAGTATCTGTGAAATATGTCTGTAATGTGGGAAGACAGATGTCTCATACGATTCCAAAGATGTGAACTGTGCAGAAGTCATTTTTACTAAAGCTGGCAAAATACAATCCTGAGAACATTTCCAAGTTAACAAAATAATCTCATAAATAGAACTTTACTCTCTAATAAAACTACAGACAATGTAAATAACCAGACTTCTAAAGTAAATAGCAACATATCTTTCATTTCAACATATCAACATACTATGCTGTAATATGATGTTATAGATTCAACTGTAATAGACTGCATTAAGTATGTATCAAGTATATTAAATTGAATAGTAAATATTCAGTTAACAATAAAAACATTAGGCAGTAATCTACTTTAGTCCTTGTCTGCACTTTCTTCTATCTTTCTTAGCATCTCTATCATCCCTTAGATGTGCAAACTTTATGCTCTCCTATTCTACTAGTTCTTGCTTTTCTCTCTTCTTTTTTGTACAAGTATGCATAAATTTGTTAATTGTTCTGTATGCTTTCTTTGTAAATCAAATGAATTTATTTGTAGATTAAATTTGAATATAAAGTAGTTTTGACATTCTTTGAAATTTGTCAATATAATTTAAATAATAATTCTAAATTCAGGCAAAAATTTATAAATTCAGTATTATAAACAAAAGTTCATATCTGTTCCAAATGAAGAAGAGATGTGTGTTTGCAAATTAGAGTCAGCATCTGCCATTAGTTTGACTGTTGATCCCTCTATATTCTTATGAATATAATAATATCAAACAGTTCCTGCTAGATCTTCTATCATTTAGTCCTGGCTTTAATCTTCATAAAATAATGTGAATCAATATACAGAATATTAGTACCCAAGGGTCTGATGCTTATAAATAGCCTATCTGTTCGTCATTTTATTTTTAGCTTGAAGTTCAAAGCATCTCTCATAACTCAAATATGACATCAAATAATACGTGCTGTCGAAATATACTTATTCATTAGTTTGAACTATTTGTATTGAATGTAAGTTGAACAATTTTAAAACTATCAGTTCCCCTAATCGTGACAGGAAATCAAATAACATATGCTTTACTGCAATGGGATAATGCAGTATAATTTTTTTGTCAACACATCTAAAGAATGTATTTTAGTTACACTGCTTACTCTGACTGCTTTTGCCTGTAATGAATCATTTCCAAAGTGTCCTGACATGTTGTCTTGTCAAATAATTCATCTATACTCTTCTTAAATGCTCACTGCAGCTTTACAAATCATTTTATGCCTAATGAAATACATTATGTAGCAAAGAGCCTGTTAACAGTGAACATACTTTATTATTGAGCATGCTGGACTTCAAGAAATACATCCTTTATGCTTCCTTCAACTGCCCAGCATGCATCAGGGACTGTGATTCCGGATGCAGGAGGAAAATTGAAAGCAAGAAGAATCTGTTCTTAGGCATCTGAGCAGGTATGTATTTGGGTGTGCAGTCGAAGTAAGGTTCCCTTGGTATATAAGGGCAGAGTTTCTAAATAGTTAAAAAGCATGATGGGTCTGTCCCAAACCAGGAAGTCTCTAGATATCCAGACTGTAACCCTGTTCTAAACACCAAATATTCCTCCACATACCATACTTTCTTTGGTTTATAAATCAAATAATGGCATCAGGGCATGCCAGTAATTCTGAATTTATTTTGAATGAAGAAATATTCTAAGGAATTTATCTCCTTCCAGAAATCTGAATTTATTAGCAAAGTCATTAGAGCAAAGTGCTTAAGCAGAATAATTACAAAGTTTGTGCCACTGATCTTTGAAAGATGCTAAAGGCCTTTTATATGGATTTAGTAATCCAATTAAAGGCTGCAGAGTTCGGTTTTATGGAAGTAAAACTTTTGCTCAAAATGTTTTGATTTGTCCCCTAGTGATAGAAGTTTGTGTTGAATATACTGTAGTCTTATACTGTGTGAATAGTATGAGTGAGTTAAAGATTGGCAGTGGAGGGGAAGGGAAGCTGCCTCTTATACATGCTTTGGGTGTATCACTATAATATTTTATTCATTCTTTGAGAATTTCATATATATGTATATATACATATATATATATATACATATATATATATAGTACTTTGATCAAATTCATCCCCTCCAACTACTCCACCAACCATTATGCTCTGAGTTTCATGTTCTTTTTATGTAGCTCAATAAGTCTAAATAGTGCTGTCCAAGTGGGCAACCAACCGTGGACACCCACCAGAGCATGATCAATCTACCAAGAGTGATAACCACAAAGAAAACTGACTTTTCCAGAAGCCATCAATGGTGTAACAATCTTTTGCTGTACTGCCATCTCACAAATAATGACATGGAGACTTATTAATAATTATGAAAGCTCAGCCTTAGCTTAGGCTTATCCCACTATCTCTTATAATTTGAATTAACTGATTTGTTTTGATCTACATTCTATCATGTGGCTCATTATCTCATCTTTCTATACGGGTCATGCTGCTTCCTCCATGTCTGGCTAGCAACTCCATCTTCTTCTTCCCTGAGTTCTCTCTCTGCCCTGAAGTCTCACCAATACCTCTTATCTTGCTGTTACTATTCAGCTTCTTATATACCAGTCACAGCAATAGATTTTCACACAGTGTACAAATATTCAAAAACACAACTGTCAATAATTTTCCTAAAAAAAGTCAAGAGCTCAAAAACCCCTTCCCATTCCATGCAAGAATGATGACTGGCGTGGTTTTGTGCAGATCTTGTGAAGGCAACCATGACAGTTGTGACCTTATGAGTGCAGCAGTTCTGTCATGCACAGAAGATACCTTCTGTCCTGGTCTTCCCAAAGCAGTGGGTCTTACAGTATTTTCATATCCTCTTTCATAATGGTTCCTGAACATTATGAACCTTGGGAAGAGGATTTGTGTTATAGAGATCCGTTTATAGCTGAGCACACCACACACTCAGAAGGTATTTTATTTCTCCTTCCCAAGGAAATGCTGAGAAGAAAAAATGTTCTATAAATATCTTTTTTCTATAAATATCTTTTAGGTTCATTTGGTTTATAACATCAGTTAGTGCTGTCATATCTGTGTTTAGTTTTTTTTCTGGATGACCTGTCCATTGGTGAGTGTGGAATACTAAAGTCTCCCACTATGAGAGTGTGAGGCTCAATATTTGATTTAAGCTTTAGAAGTGTTTCTTTTACAAATATTGGTGGTCTTTTGTTTGAGACACAGATATTAAGAATTGAAAAATTATCTTGGTGGCTCTTTTCTTTGATAGTGTCCTGCCCTATTTCTTTTGTTTAATTTTGGCTTAAAGTCCATGTTGTTAGATAATAGGATGGCTACACCAGCTTGTTTCTTAGGTTCATTTTCATGGAAGATCTTTTTCCTACCCTTTAGTCAAAGTTAAGGTTTATTTTTGGTGTTGACATGTGTTTCTTGTATGCAGCAAAAGGATGTATCCTGTTTTCACATACATTCTGTTAGTCTGTGTTTTTTTATTGGAGAATTGAACCTATCAATATTGAGAATTATCGATAACCAATAGTTGCTAATTCCTCATATTTTTTGTTGTTATTGATTTTGGTGCTGTGTGTGTGTGTGTTTCTTCTTTTGGTGTTGCTGGTAAAATATTACTTATTTCCTGTGTTTTTATGAGTGTAATTAACCTGGAAATAGCACTAGTGGTTTTAATCCAAAGTCATTTTGGGTCCCTAAGCTTCTACTATAACTCAAAGCATTGATATTACTTCTCTTTCTACAGTGAGGATTTCAGTACAGATTACAAACATATCATTATCATATTAGGTGGTAATTCTAATATATCAGAAACTTATCTCTTTGTGTAAACTTAAAATAATTTTGTAAGCTTCAATGACTTGACTTGAATGCACCACCTCTCGAAGGTTAAATAAACTCCAGATAAGTACTATCAATTAGTAGCCTCTTTCTCCACCTTCCTATTCTGCTTATTCCTGAGAGCAGGATCCACACCCCATTCCTGGTCTTAGAAGTACAACTACCAGAACCATGGATCTAAAAATTTCAAATATACAACTAAGAAAAAGAATTTCCCCTAAGTACCTTAACATTAATTTTTGTCCTATATTTCAGCAGATTTTCAAATATTAAAGACTGAAAATTACTGCAATGCAGCCTGCATTTGCAAGTCCCAGATGGTCCTGCAGAGTCTAGACAGCAACATGCTCTTCCCATCTTTGGCCAGTATTCCAGCTTTCTTGGCTCCCACAAAATGTTGAAGCCCCCAGACAATAGCAAGCAGCCTAAAGAGCATGGTAGCCTCACTCCTACCTTACCAGTCACCCCTTCTTATTTCCTTACCTTTTATAATACACAAAGGAGAGGAATGTTAGAACCACCTACATTCCAGAACCAGGTACTCCCCTATCCCCACCCCACCTTACTAAAGAGCAAACATGCATTTCCATTTCACCACTGTCACATATTTTCCCTGTGTCCATGTCCATGCTCTATATCCCCATAAAGCCAAGGTTTTCACGCTCTATGTCTCTTTCTCTGTCTCTCTCTGTCTCTCTGTCTCTCCTCTCTCTCTCTCTCTCTCTCTCTCTCTCTCTCTCTCTCTCTCTCTCTCTCTCTCTCTCTCTCTCTCTGTGTGTGTGTGTGTGTGTGTGTGTGTGTGTGTGTGTGTATCTCCCATTCCTGCTCAGAGGCAGCCTTTCGAGTCCCCCCAAATATCTTGTATGAGGTCTATTGTGCGGTGTCATTTTTATTGCATCCCTTGGCGCTCTAATTGCCAGGATAACACTTACAATATGTGCTTTCCTATTTTCCATTCCACTATTCCCCTGTGCTTCATTCTGAATATTGTCTCCTGACTTACCTTCCAGTTTATCAATTCTCTCTCAAGCTGTAATAAATCTGTTGATAAACTCCTCAATCAGTTCTTGGTTTCAGATATTTCTAATTTCATAAAATATTTATCATCTTTTTCAAAGTTCTACTTCTCTACTGAAACCATTATGTTTTATGCTAAGTCATATTAATCATATTAATCATTTATTTTACCTCCCAATTTTTATAATTTTGTAAATTTGATTCTTCAGTGAAAGAGGTCCTGCTTTCCAGCGATTTTTGCTTTATTGGCCATCATTCAATTATCTTTATACACATGTAGATATTTTAGGGTAGTGCCAAATACTTACAAAGCTCTCAGTTGTGTTCTTCTCGCCAGAAAGGATTTACAACTGCTTTTGGCAAGGAACTAGTCTGGAGAAAGATAACTATAATTTATTCAGGCACTGAACAAACTTGACTGAACATTCATCATCTGGAGGGCTTTTTGTTTTGTTTAGTTTTTGTTTTTTATTAGTACATTGTCAATCTTAGAGATTCCTGCTCTGGGCACTCAACTAAACCTTCAGGTAAATATTATGATTCTCCTCTTCTTTCAAGAGCTCCACCTCTAGAGATTCTAAAAATCTCTGCTTAGCATCTGACTTTCTAACCAAGCTTTTAACTTGTTTTCTCAGAAGCAACCATTTTTGAATCAATAGGTACCTCAAGGGAAACGCTGATGTCAAATATAGAACTCATTTCTAGCTGTTTCCTTATGTATTCACACTACCTTGATGCTTCACTGATAGTAAATGTTTTTGATTTTGTTCTCATGACAGCTATAATGGTTCTCAGCAGGAGTACTGGTCAAAACCGAACTACTCACTCATCACTGTCTTCAAAGTGGCTTATTCCTATTGATATTTGCCTGTAAAAACATTTTCTGTTCACAAGGATTTTCTTACTATAAAGTCCACTCTTTTATTCTCCTTATCTGGTACATAACAGATATTATTAAAATCATGTAAAATTATATGCATGTGTTAATATTTTTTTTAAAAACTGTTTCACCAGTTAAAATGTAAATTCCATTGAAGAACATGACTCCCTTCCTTAATACTGCATTGCACGGCCTTTGCAATGACTAAAGTACACAATAAACAGTATGTGAGTGGATCACTGGGTGAATAAATAGACAACCAGCCAGCAGATTAGGAAAAAGTGCTTTTATGGAAGAGGTGAATAAATATGAAACTTTAAGAACATAAGTAAAATACTGTTAGTTGAATGGTAGAATTCTTCTACCATTGGGGATGTTATAATTTAGAGAAATGATAACTGTCCCCCATGTCAATCATTTAAGTTGTATTTGGTAAGTGGTTGTTTTACTCTGTGGTAGCAAGATCCTTTCCCTGCAATTATAAGCAGTCATGGAAGGAATGGAAGTGCTTAGAAATAAACCCTCTCTGGTTTTTTTCTTACTCAGTGAGTATTATGGCTACTACCACAATCCTGCTCTTTGGTTAACGCTGCAATTTCTAACAGGATAATTGCAAGATTGAATCTTCTGGTGTTTCTTCTTTTTCTATTTCAAATCTTTAAAAATCATTCTTAGATATCTCATTTACATGTCATTCTTATAGTCTTTTGAATTATTTTTCATGTACAGTGGTGCAAAGGAGCTATGGATTCAGTAGACATTGTACTTTTGAATTATGATCGTTTTCCAAACTAGCAATGTGCAGAATTTTTGCTCCCTTAATTCCAACCAGTGTTAGGATGCTTCAGTTACTAGTTGGTCATGAGATTATGAGAAGCAACAAATACCCTGTGTCACCATGTTGTTAATCTGTGATGTTACGCAAGTGAGGGGTATTAAGTATATTGCTATTGATGACGTTTTCAACTTGCAGTGAATTCATCAGGTTGTGGCCTAGCATAAGTTAAGGATCATTTTTGTGTTCGTTCCTGTGCTTTCTGTAACTCTCTTTTACTACCAGGTGTGTGTGTGTATGTAAAGAAAGAGAGAGAGAGAAATGGATAGAGAGTCTCAAATGAAGACAGACACTGTTACTGCTAAATTCATTTTAACTCGACTATGTATTCAATCTGCCTGAACCTCTGAACTGTATCCAAAACAACAATGGCATGCTAATGTAAGTTTTGTTTCTTTACTATTCTGATATTCAGGGAAAAGTATAACCCGCAGCTAACCTGAAACTTTGTAGTGTAAAACTCATGAAGAGTTTATTCTTTGAGACTTATAAGACTCATTTCAGGGTGGGCTCTGACAGCTAGGATAAAGCTCTGAAAATTAATACCTAATCAGTGCCTCAGAGAACTCTTCTGCACCAAAGGGAAGTGCCTTAATTGCAACACAGACACAGATCTTTCCAGATGCTGTACTCTAAACACCCCTTCCATACTGTGGATTTCTTGTTTTCCAGCAGGTTAGATAGTATCCTCTAGCCTCTAGGTGTGTACTAAGGGAAGGTGGTGGAATGGATCCATTGGTACCAATAAAGGGAGAGGATGTGCACAATTCCTGTCCCTTGCAGCCAGCTTCAAAGTCATTAAAGATAAATATTCATCTAATGGAACATAGGTTAGAAATCATATTTTAAATAGTCAAAAATGGGCCCTATGATCTGAACTTATAGACGCAGAGTTTTGATTGACTGACATAGTGTCCTTAAAAACTTGAATGAGTGTGGTCCTGGTGCACCCAGGGTCTGTGTTGATGTCCTTGGACCATCTTGCCGCCAGGGCCCATGTGGATGCCTAGGGTCTGGGTCATAGCCTGTGATCATGTTCGTGTTCAGGGATTGTGCCGCTTCCATTGCCAAGTTGATTTGAGTGGCCATGGCTATCATCTAGGGTCATGGAATCATCTAGACCAGGGCTGTGGCCTAGCATCATGTCTTAGGCCATGGCCCTACAACAACAAGGTCTGTGTTGATGTCTGTGGCTCTGAGACAATCGAAGGCTGTGACAATGTCAGGGGTCTAGGTTTCTACTGGGGGCCATGTTAGTATCCAAGGGCCAAACTGTTGCAGGAAGCATGGTGGTCCAGATGGCCTGCATCATGGAGATATATGGGTCCAGGCTGCTGCATAAGACTATGACTGGCTCTGTGGTCCTACCATAGTCAGGGTTTGTACTGATGCCAGTGCTCCATGTTGCCACCAAAGGCAACATAGATTCCTGGGGTCTGGGCCACAACTTGTGGCTACAAGGGTGTTTGAGGACCATGCTGCTACCGACATCTTGATCAGAGTAGCCTGTACTGTCACCCATGGTCATGGTGTCTTCTGAGCCAGGACTGTTGAAAAGGACCATGCTGGGATCCATGACCCCACAGCAGCCAGGGTCTGAGTTGATGTCTATTGTCACCAAGGGCCATGTGGAGGACCAGACTCTGGTCAACCACCTAAGACCATGTCAGTGTCCGTGGATCATGCCATGCCCAGGGCCATGGTGATCTGGATGTCTGGTGCTACCAGCCAGTACCAATGGGCTGTGGCCTATGGCCATGTCTGGGTCTGTGGTCCTATGGAGGCCATTTTCTGGGGTGTTTTCCGTTGCTTCAGTTGCTACTGAAGGTTATAAGGATGCCAGGAGTCTGGCCAGTCACCTCATACCATGTTGATGCCCAGAGACCATGATACTGCTGGGACCATGCTGAACTGAGCTGCCTGTGCTGCCACCAGAGCCAAGGTGGTGTCTGGGACTGAGATGCTGCTGAGAACTACGTCTGGGTCGATGGTCCTACTTCAGCTGGGGGTCTGTGGTGATGTCCGTGGTCAGTGTTCACACAGGGATCATTGGAACTGTGCTGTGCTGAGCCATCCCAGCCCTTCACTGGTTCTGGAATGGCTGGTCCTACTCCTCACTGGATGTTGCAGCAGGAGAACTTGCCTTCTTAGGGTAAAAGTCAAGTAAAAACAACCAATACCTGAGCAGGAAACCAACCAATCCCTGAGGCACCCTGACTCTGAACCCAGAGTCAGTAAAAGAAACACACCCAGGATGTGAAATCTGAGCCAGGGAAAGAATCGCTTTTAACCCTGAACTCAGAACCAATGAAATACACCCCGACTCTGAAACCAGTGCCAAAGAAATACATTTTGTCCCTAGAATCAGAGCCAGTGAAAGAAATATGCCATGGCCCTAAAATTAGAACCAAAGACTAAAAAGAACCAGTATAAGAAACAAAGTTTAGCCCTGAAATCAGAGCCATTTTCCTCTTGACCAACTGAAACACAAACCAACCAATCCCTGAGCAGAAAAACTAACCAATCCCTCCCTGAGCAGGAAACCAACCAATTCCTGAGCACCCTGACTCTGAACCTAGAGTTAGGGAAAGAAACATATCTAAGATCTGAGCCAGTGAGAAAAGCACCTTATCCCTGAACCCAGAACCAAAGAAACACACCCTGACTCTGAAACCAGGGCTAAAGAAATAGACTTTGTTTCTAGAATCAGAGCCAGTGAAAACAATATGGCCTGACCGTAAAATTAGAGCTACAGGACTAAAAAGGACCAGTGAAAGAAACAGAGTTTGGCCCTGACCCACTAAACTAACCAATCCCTGAACAGAAAAGCTTCTCCCTGGGAAAACTCCACCCCTAAGAAGCCGGATAGAAGCCCCTCTACCTATTCAGTTGCAGGCTGTCCTTTCCCACCTTGGCAAAGACAGCCATTCTTCTGTCTCTTCCTAAATAAATCTCTTCCCCAAAAGAATCTTAAGTGAAAAAGAATCTTCATTTGTCAGTGCAGAATAAAAGTACTTTGCTGGGACATCCCTTCCGGGACTAAGAGGGAAAAACCATGCTGAGGCATCCCCTTAGTGGGCCTGAGCAAGACTAAGCCAAAACAGTAACGATTTTTCACAGGAGCATGAAGAGATTGCTACATTTCTGCAGGGGCTTCCCTTTAGCAGAGTGTAGACTAGGATAGCTTCTCTAAAACGTTCCTTAGAGGAGCAGAGGAAAGTTCAGCTGTAGTAGCTTTCTGAGAGAAAAGCAGGATTGTTATTTCCTGGAGGGAGATTATCCCCCCGCTGCACCCCATCTTCAAATAGCCTGGCTTCCTAACAAGTCAGGACACCTTTCCCTTTAGGGCTGAGCGGTCCTATTGCAGTTGCAACCTCCAGAGCTGTCTATTGTGGCTCTACTTCTCCAGAGCTGTCCAACTGTGGCTCTGCCCCTCCAGAGCTGTCCTATCATGTCTCTATCCAGCCAAAGCTGTTCTATTGTGGCTCTTCCCTTCCAGAGCTGTCTTACTGTTATTCTTCCCCTCCAGAGCTGTCCTATTATGGCTCTATCCCTCTAGAACTGTCCTACTGCAGCTCTAGGTGTAGCCTGGTTTCCTAATAAGCTAAGATATCTTTGTGGCTCCAGAGCTACATCACTCACACTTGCTTGCATCCCTACCCCTCAAGGAAGAGCTTGTCCCATTCCTCACCATAATCAACTACCTCACCTTGGAAGCACACTAGAACTAACCCTGTTTGGGGGATCACAGGTAAGTCAGCTCTAAGTGTATGAGAGCAACAGAGCTGACCCTGACCCCTTTGCCATTTGGTGGCATGGATGAGGGAAAGATGCCTCCCCACTCTATCCCTTGCTAACTGTGGCAGGAAATAGAGCTGTCCCAGGGGCACAAGAATAAGAGAACGACCCCTGCCCTACACTAGTTATAACACACAGTAGAGCTAAACCTGAACCCTACCTGGGCCACACACTAGAGCTGACCTTATTACTTGGTTGCAGGTGCACCAGCCCTGAGAGGTGAGAGTAGGGATCCACCATCTGCTCATAAGGCCCCTACAGCAATCGGGGGAGAGTGCCTTACACCTTGCCTGGGCAAGACATTAAGTTGGCCTTGGCATTATGAGTGAGGGGGGCCCAGACCCAAAAGCCCAAGAGCAGGAAAACTTGCCCCAACTCCTTGCTGTAGGTTGCATTGGTGAGCTAGGCGAGGTAGTGCTAGCTAGGTAGTGATGATAAAAGAATGCTAGTGAGCTGACCAGAACCTAGGCACAGAACCAGGGCTGAATTGGCCCGCCCGAACATCCACCGAATCTATGAACTGTTGTCGCATGTAAAGGGAACACACCTACAGATACAAAATATCAGTATCTCCTTGACATGGGATAACAGCAGGATATCCAAGAGAGATCCTAGTGAAAGTCTATTATCAGTGTTGTAGCAGAAACCAGAGGCCTGGAGCCAGACCAATGACTGGTGGTAATGAACATTTGCAAATAAAGATGAACAGACTAAAGGGTAAATTATGTACCTCAAGAGGTCAAACTACAGCTTCCACAGCAAGATTCTTTTTGTTGTTTCTGTCTTTGTTTTGTTTTTCTTTTTCTTTTAATTTTTGTTTTGTTTTGGGGAGAGGTTGCAAGGGCAGAGGAAAGATGCAAGGGGACAGGGAGATAAGAGGGATTAGAATGCATGATGTGAAATCCACAAAGACTGAATAAAAATAAAAATTGAATTAAACGCCTTCATGTTAATAAAAGGGAACCTCACATTTCCTTAACAGATAACCACAAAATCTCAGTAGTCAAGTAGGATACACCAAACACGTATGCTAGGTAGTCTCTGATTGACTGAATGTTCTGCTGTCTCATCTGGGCTCCATGGCATCAGTCATGTGCCTGCTAGCAAGTCAAGTAGAAATAGCCTGGTCAAACCTACCTGGGACAACTAGTCTACCCCGCTCCAATAGGTTATTCGAGTGGAATAACCTGTGGAAGTATAGTTCCAAAAGGAAAAGTCCATAAGTTTGCCTGAGGTTCAGGCTCCGAGACAGCAGCAGCCCAGGGGAACTTACTAAAGTATCTCTAAGGACAGCAGAGAAAGAATGTTTCATGAAAATTAAAATTGCAAATCTATGGTTACATGGAGGAATGGGAAAATAAGTCCAATTTTCAAGCCAATCTATTACAGTAGCATTTTAAAATAAAAAAATCAAATGAATGAACAAAAACTTTTGCAATATATCTCAAGATTCTATAAAATAATTGATGTGCCCAACAAACTTCTTCGTAATATTATGATTTAATAGCACAAAATTACTATATTGCCATATGGCTTAATGAATCATGGTCTAAGATTATATTTGAGGTTCTATGACTTTTAATCTCACATAATATAGTGACTAAAAGGCTGGAAAAATCAAAATAATTCAGCAAATTAATCAGAAATAGATATTTTCTTATAGATTTTTCCTCAATAATCACTGTGGTCTCTATTAGACCTTCTTGGTATTTTTTCTCGTTAATATATGTTAAATTCTAGTAGGCATGATAATTCTACCACTACAATCACCATAAACTTATTGTTGCAAATTGTTAATCAGTTTATAGTTTTGACATAACTAGCCCAAATATTCAATTAGTCCCTAATAGATTTTTTTAAAATAAAAATGAAGAATTTTTGAAAGAAAGATTTCCTGTTGTAATTATATGTAAACTGAAAGCAAATGTGTACTTATAATTTAAATTCCCAAACTATTAGTATCTGACTAGGAAAAGAAAAGGGAAGCTAGATAGCAAGCCTACTGCCAATATAACATCTTCAGAATGGACTTCACTGTCTGTGCTCTCAGGGATTTATTTCTCCAATGTCTATTGAATACCAATCAATCTGCTGGGCACAAAACCCAGTCCCTGCCCTTGAGGAACTTACACAGAAAAATAAACAAGCATGCCTCTTAGCTATAGCACTGCAGGAACCATGGAGAAGAAACTATCTCAGTGTTCCTTTTCATTAAATAGGAACTTCAATTTCATCCTTGGTGAGAACCTGTGCCTTCACTGAAATACTTCATTTTTTTTCTGAGACACTTTGCTCTTGACTAGCTTGTCAATAGTTTAAAATTGGTCTTTGATGCTGTCCTATCCTGAGAGTTCTTGCTTATTTACATGCACACTTCTCAATATTACTCCATGATCTCTGTGAGATAGATAATAGATCTGCAGCAGCCAATAGACGCTAATCTTGCTCCATTTCAGGGTTCTGAGAAAGCCTACAGGAAGGGATACTGCCCTAACTTTGCCAAAGACTCCAGGAAATGACACTTCCTACTTGTTTTGCTCTTTCATCACTCAGTTACCTATTCATGAATTGTTATTTATAACTCAAATTCTGATAAGCATATTATGTTTAATCATAATTATTTAGGATTTTAATAGTAAGTAACTAATAAAATGTCCAGAATTGGAGAAAAATCAATGCCACTTGGACACATACACATACAATTTGTTGTAGTGCTGACTACCAATTTTTATTAGTAATTTTAGTTTTCTACTCTCTTTAAACAACCTGAGACAACTATAGAAAACCACAACCAATAAAAATTCAGAGTTGTGGATCCCAAAATACATAGTTATACATACCAGTACAGATGATATAGCTACAACAGAACTCTTGCACCTAAGGCTCAAGGATTGCTGTAAAAATGGGGGAAGAAACGCTCTAAACCTAATGTGGGATGCCCCTCTCTATGTTGTGAATATAATTTTATTACCTTTGAACTGCTCTGACATAAAGGAACTGCTCTGACATATGGCAGGGCAAAATAGAGCCAGGCAGGAAATCCAAACTGAATACAGGGAGAAAGAAGGTAGAATTGAAGAAGATGTAAGCAGCTGCCAGTGAAGCAAGATTTGAGGTAACAAGCCACAAGCCTCATGGTAAAATATAAACTAATAAAAATATGTTAATTTAAGTGGTGGAGATAGCTAGTAATAAGCCTGAGCTAATAGGTCAAACAGTATGTAATTAATATTAAGCCTCTGAGTGGATTTTTAAAAGCTGCTGTGGTTCCATGAGGGACAAGAAACCTCCAGTTACATGAACCAGAGGATCGAGGAGTTTTGTGATTACATTTCACTCATATTTTAATAAATAAAACATGCCTGATGATCAGAAAAGTAAAACAGCCACACTGGCCAGTCTTACAGGCCAGGCAGCAATAACATACACTGTTAATCCCAGCAACCATAATAATTTGATTAAAAACTGGGTGGTATATGCTTTTTATCCCAAAAGTGCACGCTTTTAAACCCAGTCCTAGAGAGGATTATAAAACAGAAGGAGACAGCTCTCAGGTAGAGTCTCATTCTGAGATTCCTAGAGGCAGAATTGCCATTTTCAGACTGAGATAGAGCTAAGAGCCAGTGGCTAGCTATTTTGTTTTACTGACCTTCAGGTTGAACCCAAATTTTTGTCTCTGAGTTTTGATTAATCATGCTTCAGAGTTTGCAGTGAGATTGTGTCTCCTGAGAATTTGTGTATATCACAAATTCACATTACCAATACTGAGCTGAGTAAATGGGGACACCAATATATATGCTTATGTGGTGTAGGGGCAGGGTGAAAACTCAGGGGTTCTCAACCTTGCATAAGAACCAAGAATGCTAAGCATAGGAGATATAGTGATACAATTTTCTTGAGGGAAGAACACACCAATAGGTTGTACAAAAATAAATGGTCAGCCCTTAATCTACATGTTATAAGATATTTGATTACACAGTGTAAAGACATACTAATATGATTGGTTTAATAAAAAGCTAAAGAGCCAATAGTTAGGCAGGAGGTATAGGTGGAACTCCCAGACAGAGAGAGCTCTGGGAAGAAGAGAGGGGGAGTTGCCTGCTAGATACAGAAGAAGAAGGACATGCAGGAGGAGAGTTAAAAGTCATGAGCCATGTGACAGCACACAGATGAATAGAAATGGGTAATTTAAGTTATAAGAGCTAATTATACACAAGCCTAAGATAAGGCCAAGCTTTTACAATTAATAAGAAGTTTTCTTGTGGTTATTTAGGAACTGGCAGGCAGGACAGAGAAAGACTGGTTAGACACACACACACACACACACACACACACACACACACACACACACACTTGTATATTCCTAAATACAAAAGTACAACCTGCTCTATAAAAACTTTTTAACTAAATAATATGCAAACCAACGACTGTAGAAGCTCCTGAAAATATATACATATACACACATATAAAAAATTGAAATGACGTTACCTTTAAAAGGGATGGCAGTATTCCTACTAGCTCGCACAGGTTAACAAATGGCAATCATGGTTCTAAAATGGGTTACCTCTTTGAGAGTTGTTGGTCAGCGAAGTCCCATAGACACTTCCAAATAGTGCATCTATTTCTATTTCTCTTAGTTACCCTCCTACAGTGTAGCAATTTCCTCCTAGATAAAACTATTCTTTTTTGAAGGAAGCTTATTAAGACACAGGATCTTAAAAGGGAGATAAACAGCAGGATGTTCTAAAGGAAGCTTAAACAATGCATCCTTCAGTATAGTAAGAGCTGCGGGCCTCTTCCCACAGCCCAGCTCCTGGCCGCCTGGCTAGCTTATGCCCCAAAATAACAACACACAAACTGTATTCTTTTAAACACTGCTTGGCCCATTAGCTCTAGCCCTTACTGGCTAATTCTCATATCCCGATCAACCCAACTCTAATAATCTGTGTAGCACCGGTCTTACCTGGAAAGATTCAGCATGTCTGACCTGGCGGCTTGCTTCATCGCATCTGCCCAGGAGAGGGGAGCATGGCGTCTGAGCTCACTTCCTCTTCCTCCCAGCATTCTGTTCTGTTTACTCCACCCACCTATGCTCTAACCTATCAGGGCCAAGCAGTTTCTTTATTAACTAACCAATGATCTTCCTCTATCACTTCAGGGATGCTCCTTAAGCCCAGGAAGTAAACAGTTCAAAGCAGCTTCAAGAAATCCCTGAAACTGACCAGATTCACAAGGTCCTTCTTTCCGCACAAATATATGAGAAGTAATAACAGATGTGAGGCATTCTAAGACAAGCTGAGCTGCCTGAAACTAGACGTAAGACAAGTTTCTAGGGAAGGGCACTCTCTAACCTCTTGAATGGTTTCCAGCTTCTGTGAGCTGTCACCCATGCTAAGGTGGGTTTGGGTGATGCAGCTGTCTTTGATTTATTTTTGTCCTGTAACTAAATCCTCACACATATTCCTGTAAGCAACATCAATAAAATTTATTCACTCACTAAATTTCACTTCAGTGGAATCTGTACTTTGACCTATCTGGAGTAAATTAACATCTCCCCAGAACGAGTGTCACGCAAACACCCTCAACCCCTAGACTCTATAGCAAGACCTTATTGCTAAAGACACAACACACTTGACTCATAAAACATGGAGATATCTGGTACTGAGGAAGACGTTTGATCTCTACTATATAGCTTTCATGGTACTAGAAAGTGCTATTCACACTACTAGGGAAGAAAAATGATGATCAGTCTTACCCAGCTGTGAATCCTATAAGCTTCAAAAATTGCTGGTCTGGTGAGACATGCTTAATTGTGTAATCATGGTAACTCAGTCAGTGTTCTATTGCTGTGAAGAGATCATGACCATGGCAACTTTAAAAAAAAAAGGAAAGCATGTAATTGGAGCTTGTTTATAGTTTCAGGTATTTAGTCTGTCATGATTACAGCTGAGAGCATGACAACATGTAGGTAGACATAATGCTAGATAAATTGCTGACAGTTCTACATTCAGATCTGCAGGCAGCCAGAAGAAAGAGTAACTGGGCCTGGTTTGGGTTCTTGAAACCACAAAGAGCACTGCCCCCAGCAACACTCTTCCTCCAACAAAGTCAGAACTCCTATTTCTTAGTGTCACTCCCTGCTAACCAAGTATGAAATATATATGAGCCTGTGGGGGCTTTCTTATTCAAACCACCACAAGTGGCATAATGTCATGAAACTAAACAACCACTTTGTGATTATAGTTAAGGTCTATTTCACAAGATCAAACCCATACCTGGACCCTATCAGGGCTAAAAGTCAGTGGCCAAACTGTTGTGCCCAGATTATGACCCCCAGAGAGAGACCACCAAAGAGGCACAGACTATAATAAGCAAGGTTAAATCAGCATAATACAAACATGTTTGGAACTCATCTCCATCCCCGTCACAAGATAGAGAGGAGTTGTATCTCCTCTGTGGAGTAAACTTTTAAAGGCATAACTACAAAGAGAATCTTTGAAGATGCTTTGGCATGGTTACAAGGACTTTGGCTCCCTCCCATTCTGTTAAGTTAGCTTTTTCCTTGTTCTTAGAGCAAGGCTATTGTTCTTGATTTAGGCCATCTTTATCAGCCTGTACCAGGTGGCTGGCTGGGCTGAGCTAAGTGACCTTGTGCTCAGAATCTCCTGGGTGGGAGAGGGGAAGGCCACTATCTTCCTGGGAAAACATTCTGCTAGGCTTGCCCCTTTGAGAATAAGGAGTGAGGGTCCCACAAAACAAGTCATAAACTACCACTATTATTCTTCTGAATGGACAGAATATTAAATGACTTATTAATATACCCATATATAAGTACTCTGTCAACCTTCATCTGAGAAACTTCCTTTTACAATAGATGGTGATTATAAAAAGATTCACAATTGTTCAACATGGATAAAATAAAAGACTAGAGAAATTCTCAATTCTAAAAGGGACATCTATATCATAACCCCTCCTCCCAAGGCTTATGGATCATTGGGAAAGACAAGAAAAAAAGACTATAACAGCAAGAGAGAATGTATTAAGACAATGAAACTGTTTTCCAGACACTGTAAGGCAGTTGCATATATGGATTCACAGAAGTTGAAACAGTGTTTATAAGACCTGTTTATGCTCAAGCCAGGCAGAATTCCAGCGTAGACAAGAGAGTTGAATATGAAGTTTCACCCCTCTCTGAGAAGTTCTTTACATTGATAGCTATTGGGAGAGGGAGAATCGGTTTTCTTAATGGGTGTGGACCTTAGTAAACAGACAGTAGTACTCTGGTGGAAGACCAATAAACCAAGAATTGGCACCAAATGTATTTTTGTGGGCATTTCAAATTTGACCAATATTCCCTTCAAAGTAATCATTTTAGATTCTATAGTTTCCTATACTACTCCTGGTCTATAGCTCTCATCAAGTTGTAGTAACAAATTTAAATAACATCTCTAATGACATAATTTAAGTAAGCAAATTTCTAAACTTTCTCTCTCTCTGTCTTTCCCTGCCCCCACGCACACCTTTCAAACTTAAATTCTTTGGAATTCAATCCCAGTATTTTTATTAAAATTTTTATTATTTTACATACTAATCACAGTTTTGTCTTCCTTCTAACCTCCTGTTTCCTCCCCTACCTCCTTTCTACCCCTCCACCCACTCCTCAGAAAGGATAAGGCCTCCTATGGAGAGTCAACTAAGCCTTGTGTATTAAGTTAAGTCAGGATCATGCTCCTACCCTTTGCATCAAAGCTGAGCAAGGCATCCCACCCACCATAAGGAATGGGTTCCAAAAAACCAGCTCATGCACCAGGGATAGATCCTGGTCCCAGTGACAGGGGCTCCTCAAACAGACCAAGCTATACAACTGTTGTCCCCATGCAGAAGGCCTAGTTAGGTCCCATGCATACTCTCTAGCTATCAGTCTAGTGTATATGAGCTCCCAGGAGCTCAGATCAGCTGTCTGTGTGGGTTTCCCCTTCATGATCTTGACACATTCCCATTGCTCATATAATGTCTTCTTCCACTTTTCAACTTGACTCGGGAGCTAGGCCCAGGACTTGGTTGTGAATTTTTGCATTCAGTTACTAAATGAAGGTTTTATTATGACAATTAGGGTAATCACCAATCTGTTTACAAGAGAATCCCAGTATTATTTGTTCTTCAGTAAATATTGCCTTACATTGTCCTCAGAGCATTTACTACTATATAGATATGGAAATGCCCTAAGCCCAGCAGGCAAATTCTCTGCTGACTTCCAAATACAATGCCTCCTTGATTTCAGTCTTGCCCAAGCTCCCTCAAACTGTACTTGTCAGTTATTGAGTTTATTTCCTTTCCCCTCAGTCTTGATCTTATGCATTCCTTCCAGGTTTACAAATTCACTGTCATCTCAGACACTAGAAAAAAAAAACATAGACAGACACCCAAAGATGTTAAGTATACTCTGTGTTAGTCCCATAAAACCTATTTATTTTCATTTGTCCTAGAATCCTGTTGTAGTTCAAGTCCTCATTATGGCCCGTTTAAAATACAATGACAATTTCCCAACAGGTTTTTCTGTTTCCAGGATGTCAGTATCCAGCACAAAAATGCTTAAATGATGCTTAGAAAGGCATTCAAATACAGGACTCGATTCTGTAAGACACTTCAAGTGGTTCTCCAAGTCCTTCAGGTTAAGGTCTCTTTTCTGCCCCTATGTGCAAGTTCATCTTTTGTTAGGTCTAACATCCTCCTATTCTTTAGTTGTACCTCATCAATGAAAGAATGTACTGTTTTACATCTCAACTTTTAAACTTTTCAAACAATGGTTTGTTTGGTGCCCAGGAAAATGACAAGGATGTAAAAACATAAGTACGACATACAGCAGATACTTTCATTTACTTTCAGCAAGCATCTAAGCTATTAGCATATTCAAAGCAGTTTGGCAGTATCCTACTCTATGTCTTATAGTAAAATACAAGTGATTTCCATTTTATGAAGCAGAGTATATTAAAACCTGATCTTCCAGCTTCAAGAAGATCTAACTATAGAAATAAGAATGACAAGAGCAATAAATTGAAGTTTAACTAAAATTTTATGAGAAGAAATATTCTTAAATATGTGATATTCTAAGTATGTTGAAAGTATCATATACTCTAAAAATAGAAACAAGCACTTTAAACAACTGAACTTGGAAACTTTTCATTACAATGAGGTGTTTAGCATCTCCTTCAAGAACCACAAAATGTAAGTTATTAAAAAGAAGGCTAAAAGCTTGAAGCATAGATGAGAAAGAAATGGTCCTAAGAAGAAAAGCTGTTACTGAGAATGACCTCAGAGTAACCCTGGCCCTCCATGAGTCCTCATTAAAGATTCCTGTTTTAATGTTTTGTGTGTGTGTGTGCTTTGTTTTGTTTTTTTCTGTTTTTTCTTCCTTTTTTATACAAAAGACATATTAAAGGTCAGTTTGTTATAAGAACAAATTAAATATAGATGATCTTCATATTCAATTGTGATGAGGTCTTGGATCACTTTTTCAAAAATAATAAGTTCACTGCTTTGGAGAAAAGAAGTAATATTGCTAGCATCCTGCTGAAGTTTTGTTGATGAATCAGGTAGAAATCCATGCTGGGAGACTATGAGTGATAGACAGATGATGCACTAATATAACCAGAATGTTCAGAGAGAGATAGATGCTGAGGCATCTGCTGACCCCCTGGCTGGCACATCCAAATCCACATGATGTCAGCTAAATGAGGACAAGAAGTGCTGACTCTGCCTTCTTTCTTAAACTAACCCTACACATCCTCATCCCCACCATGGGATGACCTACTTTCATTCCGTAAGACATGAGTTTCAACAAAGCTTTTAGATGCTGGGCTGACACACAGTTATTTTTAAACAAGGTTTATCAGAAATACAGACTCCAAATTTTATACAGATCATATAAAATTAAGTCCTACAATTAGTGTTGATTTTTTATATATTTTCATGGCTTCATTAAGTATTCATAATACTCAAATGCTCTTTGGTTTTGAAAGTGTAGATTTGAAGTTGCATTTGTTAATAAACAAATCACTGAAAATGAAAACTGTAAGGTAATAGCCTGGATACCAAATTCTAGTAGCAAACTGCTTAAACAGGAGCCCATTTTCAGCTTTGCTCACAAAGAAAACCATACATAAATTATGAAGCACAGAATTATCAGTGATCTGACAAGACAGAACAAAAGATTTGAACACAAATCCTTTCTACTTTCAAAGGAAAATGCACCATCATACATAGACATTGATGTAAACCACTATAAGTGCTCAGAAGGTTGCTAACATGTCTGGGATATGGATAGAAGATGTAAATATGTTTCCTGTTGGTGTTCTTTACCCTGTCTGTCTAGATCAGATTACTTCATTGCTAACATAATTTAGGAGTTATCTTGTGGTAATCTCTGAATAACAGGAATAAATTATTCTGTATTTTAAGTGGAGTAGGAAACACAGATATTACTTAAAATAATTGTTAGCATTGGCAAGTCAGTGCAATACAGAAGTCCAGCTCTCACTAAGCTTGGCTATTGTTATGATTTTGCTTGCTGGTCCCAAGCAGTTCGTGGCGAATCGGGTGACTGGTCCCAAGCAGTGGGTTCCTGAACGGGAGAGCCACCAGCCCTGGGCAGGGCCCAGCCATGCAGTGCTGGGCTGGTCCCAGTGACAGTGAGTCCCCGGAAGGTGCAGTTTCCCAGCAGCGAACGGCTGGTGGGAGGCACATGGACAGACACATCATAAGAATAGAATTGGATATTTATTACTTAGAGGAGAGAGGGGGAGAAGGAGAAGAAGACAGAGGGGGAGAGACAGAGAAAGTGGATTGGAGAAGTAAGGAGAGAGGCAGAAGCAAAGCTGACTCTCTGACAGGAAGATGGAAAAGAGAGCGAGCTCAGGCCAGAAGCTGAAGATCAGCCTGCCCTAGCAGATGGGGGAGGGAGTGGGCGTGGCTTGTACGAACAATCATAACAGCTATAGAGTTTGCTTTGTTTTTTACTTTTTACTATTTATTATATGAAAATTCTGTATTTGTATACAATGTATTTTGATCATATCCACATTCTACTGTCTTCCAGCTCCTCAAAAAAAAACCCATATCATGCCTCCCTCTTAACTTCATGATTCTCTTATTTTAACCCATGGAGTCCATTTAGTGCTGCTCTTATGAGCATGGAAGTAGGCCATTCACTAAAATCATTCACTAAAATCATACTCTCCTTCTCCCAGAAGCCAGAAACTAACAATAGCTTTTCAACCAGGGATGGGCTTGTTTTGAATTTTGACTTTTTCCAAATTTGGTGTTATGTCTTCACTACACAAGGAAAAAATTATATAATACACACACACACACACACACATATAAATTCCATAGTACACAGATTATATATATATTCAAATATATATATGAAAATGTTACAAAAGAGATGAGTGATACATTTGGGAGCAGGGGAGCTGGATAGAGGAACTGAGGCATGTATATGAGCAAGAAATATGTTATACATATGTGAAATTATTTTAAAATGTATTCAAAGAGGAAAGAAATTCAAATTAGGCCAAGAAAATATTTTTCTTCAGGATACTATATGTATTATTGCCATTTTTAAACATATGTGGTTTTCTTACATTCTCATTGTGGAAGGGAGAAGTTTCTGATGACCTCTAATCCCATCCCCTTTGTAGATAAGGTGACCATCATCTCTTGGGTTGGCATATGGGCAGAATCTGTAACTAGATTATGTTATATGGAATGCATTTAAGAATTTTCCAGATACAATCAAAGTCTCTAAAAAATAAACTTAGCTAAAAAAGGGACTGTCCAAAGTGCACATGACCAAAGCAGATAGGAGCTTTATGAAGAAACACAAAGTGGATAAAATAGTTGCTATGCAGGCATGAGGACTAGAGTTTAGACCCCTAGTGCCCATACAAAAAGTCAGGTTTGGTGGTGTGGACCTGTAGTCCCAGCATTGGGAAACCAAAAGGGTGTCCTGAGGGCTTGCTAGCTATCAAATCTGGACAATCCATCACTTTCAGTTTGAGTGAGAGATCATGTCTCAAAAAGTAAGGAGGGAATCAATAAAAGACATACCTAACATTGGTCCTTGACCTCAATACATATATGTGCGCCACCCCCACACACACACGAGAGAGAGAGAGAGAGAGAGAGAGAGAGAGAGAGAGAGAGAGAGAGAGAAGAAATTTTCAAGAATGAGGTACAGATGTAGACAGAAGTCACAGGGATCTGAAGCAACGAAAACCACAAAAAAGGCCTAGGAGAAGCACAGTATATCATGAACAGTACTGTTCCCAAAGACAGTTATAGAAGCCAAGGCCTCATTCCTATCACCTCATTAACAGAATTCTGCCAACAACTTGAGTGAGTGGGGAAAAAAAGTCAAGCCTCAGATATAACTGCAACCTAAATCTATACCCTGACTTCAATCCAGAAAAAAACATCAATTTTGATGTAATGTTAATAAGAATGCAATAAATCATTAGATGGCAATAATACACAATACAACCAGTAAATTGACAATTGTGTCTAGTCTAATCGTATATTATTGAATTCGCTAATGGAGAAAAGCTATCTCTTGGTTAAAGTAGGTGTCTTCATGGTTTCTTTTACTACTAATTTCAGAGTTAGTCAAAGGAATTAATGCAATGTACCTAAAGAACTGGTACTATAATGTGCTCATTTGATTACTTTTCATGCTTATCCATGTGAATAGAACCAATATAGACAGATGGCAACCATGAGGCATAAAATGGCTTGCTTTGGAATGCACAAAAGAATATTGTATTTATTTCCATTTAGCAGGCTCAGAAGCAGGCTTGCAACTTACTTGTCCAATTTAGCTCGTCATATGACCATTGATAAGAATCTGAGTACTGGATTGATGTGGGAGTGTCATATATCAATCTGTTGATTTCATTGGCTAAGCAATAAAGAAACTGCTAGGCCCATTTGATAGGCCCACCCTTAGGTGGGAGGAGTAAACAGAACAGAACGCTGGGAGGAAGAGGAAGTGAGGTCAGACTCGACAGCTCTCCTCTCCAGAGCAGACGCTTCAGAGAGAGACGCCATGCTACCTGCTCCAGGGAAGACGCACGCTATGAAGCTCTGACCCAGGATGGACTTAGGCTAGAATCTTCCCGGTAAGACCGGTGCTATATAGATGATAAGAAATGGGCTAGTCCAGGTGCGAGAGTTAGCCTAAAAGAGGCTGGGTAGAAATGAGCCAAGCGGTGTTTAAATGAATACAGTGTCTGTGTAATTATTTCGGGTAAAGCTAGCCAGGCAGGCGGCTGGGGTTTTGGGGACACAGCCCCGCCACCGCCCATATTACTACACTGGATGTGAGAACATTCTAAATTATCAATATGTGGGAACTTATAAATTCCATACCTGTAGAATAGCAGAAGAGTTAGAGGTATGTTCTTTCTCTATTTCTGATTCATGTGTCATCTCAAGCAATGCCTGAATCTCCCTACAGAATTGAAAAACTATGAGAATTATCAGAAAAATCACCCCAAAGGAAATAGCACAGGTGGAGTGGTTTGAATATAATTGGCCCCCATAATTTCAAAGGTAGGGGCACTATTAGAAAATGTGGCCTTGTTGGAGTAAGTGTGCCCTTATTGAAGAAAGTATGTTACTGTAGGGGCAGGCTTTGTGGTCTCCTACCCTCAAACTATGCCATGTGGCACAGTTCATTTCCTGCTGCTTGTAGATTAAGATGTAAACTCTCAGCTCCTTCTCCAGCACCATGATTGCCTCCACACCACCATGCCTTGCCATGATTATAATGGAATAAACCTGTGAAACTATGAGCCAGCCCCAACTAAATGTTTTAAGAGTTGCCATGGTTATGATGTCCCTTGACAGCAATAGAAATCCTGAATAAAACAACAGGTGTTCTAAGATGTTCATACATATACACTACTTAATGTGGAGTGTTCCAATACTGACCAAAACAAATGATGACTTTGTTCTATTCACTGATAATTTCTTTCCTTTTAATGATTTCTATGTGAAGTCTATCAATTCTACATCAGCTAATACTTCAGGCCAGAGAAGAGAGAAAAAAAATGAAGACCTAAAAGCATGTGGGCACCCATGCTTTGTTGATTCCCAAGGGAAACCTTACTCCATCTGAATAAAGGTGGAGGAAAAGTAGATGGAGGATAGAAAAGATGTGAGGGAGAAAACGGAAAGAAAAGAGGGAAAATAAACTAGGTTGGTATATAAAATAAAATAAAGGACAAAAAAGCATGTGGACAAAGGAATAAAAACATTTAAGAAAACTTGGAATAAAGAAAACATAGACTGTGAAAGTGGTACCTAGAAATGCACAGGGCCACCAAATTCCCTAAACATATCGTTTTCAAAGAAGAAATTTCAAAACCTAAATACTCTTGACTTTCACGTACTTAATGTAATTCCTGAAAAAAAATCTATAAATTCTCTACAAGGGGAACTTAGACTGTCTCTAGAATGTTGGCTGTTAACGCTATACAAATAACTACAAACAACTAGTTATCTAATACTGAATTAATAGCCCTGTAAACATACATATAAGTAACATTATGTATACTAAGCAGATTATATTTAGGAGTATATATGTACATACATACATGCCTGAGAAAAAATTAATGAAAAAAGAGATCATAGCTATGAAGTAGAGCAAAGAAAGTTATGTAAGAAGGTTTGGAGGGTAGGAAGAGAAGAGAGAAATATTGGGATTATATTACAATCTCGAAATTAACCACCAAATTTTAAAAAACCTTTGAATTTCTTTTTTTTTTTTCTTTTTTTTTTCTTTTTTTTTTAATTTATTTATTTATTAAAGATTTCTGTCTCTTCCCCGCCACCGCCTCCCATTTCCCTCCCCCTCCCCCAATTAAGTCTCCCCCCAGCCCGAAAAGCAATCAGGGTTCCCTGTCCTGTGGGAAGTCCTGGGAACCCCCACCTCCATCCAGGTCTAGTAAGTTGAGCATCCAACCTGCCTAGGCTCCCACAAAGCCAGTGCGTGCAGTAGGATCAGAAACCCATTGCCATTGTTCTTGAGTTCTCAGTAGTCCTCATTGTCCGCTATGTTCAGAGAGTCCGGTTTTATCCCAGGCTTTTCCAGACCCAGGCCAGCTGGCCTTGGTGAGTTCCCAATAGAACATCCCCATTGTCTCAGTGTGTGGGTGCACCCCTCGCGGTCCTGAGTTCCATGCTCATGCTCTCTCTCCTTCTGCTCCTGATTTGGACCTTGAGATTTCAGTCCTGTGCTCCAATTTGGGTCTCTGTCTCCTTTCATCGCTTGCTGAAGGTTAATATTCAGGAGGATGCCTATATGTTTTTCTTTGGGTTCTCCTTATTTAGCTTCTCTAGGATCACTAATTATAAGCTCAATGTCCTTGGTTTATGGCTAGAAACCAAATATGAGTGAGTACATCCCATGTTCCTCTTTTTGGGTCTGGCCTGGAGGGATGGCTCAGCCGTTAAAGGCTAGGCTCACAACCAAAACCTTTGAATTTCATGTATAATAATAGATGAAGAATTTTATTCTCTGTGGGTGCTCTCACCTTACTAAGATGCCAGAAAACAGGTGAGGAGGAAATAATTTTATGAGTTCTCTAGAACTGGCTCCTACCAAATAAATTTTCATAATCACATTGAGGAATTGTTGACCTATTGGGATGTCTGCAATACAATTCAAAAAAAAAATAACTCAGCTGCCTGTCTCTGTTGAACACAAGTAAATACATCTTTAAGAGTATGAAAACATTTCCAAACTGAACAAATGTCCTTACAATAATCATGATGCCCCTTAATTATATCTAGCTGTCTGTGTGCTTCCCAGGGCATGTGAATTAAAAGCAAACTACCTGATTTCTTCATAGGCATCAATTTCAAAAGATCTGCTAACTAAAAGGGAAAAACTTCTCTTCAATCTGGTTAGCAAATGTCTCGCTGGGAAGGCTATGGAAGACATGATTCATATAACCTACAACATCGGGTTCTTCTTGAAGTAAAGAATAAGTCGGGGGTGCTGAAATACACATAGTAACAATATTATGAAGAACCAAGACAAAATTTTGAACCTTACAGTGCCAATCAAAAACAAAATTCAATAGAGGGAAAACTGTTATTTCCTTCTTACTTTAACCTCTCTCTCCATAGCAGATAAGAGTAAGAGCTATATTGAGACAGTCTTTTGTTCAAGATGGTGCTAAATCTCCAATTATATCTTAGGAAAAACTCAGTACTTACTTACCCACCACAGAAAGTGACACATATTTGAGATCAAGAGTCAGCTACCTGCATGGTTCATAGAGCAAAAGAAAGATTTTAAAAATCTATCCTGTGTTCTGCAATAATACAAGTTTGATAAGAAAAATGATAGAGAAGATTAATACAGAGCATAACCGCATGCTCAAAGCTCAGATTAATGGCCCTCACAGTTCCTTTCAGGTTCTCTCATGAGAGTCCAAAAGAAGTTCTTTTGAATTCTATAAAATATCTTGCTGCATTTGGGGATCCTAAGGCAAAACTATATAATAATTTTACAGGCTATTTTTAGTTTTACACAAAATAGTTTTATCTGCATGGAAATACATACATATGTGTATATTTGCACACATATTTTCCACAAAATTTTATCATTCTTACCATGTGTGGTGTGTGTGTATATGTCTACATCTACATATTTTCTCATTGCAGTAACTTTAATCATACACTAACTTATGAAACAAATCACAATCTGTCAGGTGTGGCACTGAGTAGCTTACAGTTATTAGTTTGGGTTGGATGCTTGCAGCCTGAGGAACAAAGGCGTTATAGTCTATGCACATTTAAAAAGCAATTCCATAGGTTTAAAATGCCAGCAGTTTCCCATAAATGTTGCAGTAATTATTTTAAATCACTAATATATCAGGGAAAAGGGAGTGACCTATCTATGCTATGCTCAAATCCACTGAGAAAACATCACAGCCTAGAGCTGCACGGCCGTTTCTTTTAGTTTTTCTTTTATACTCAAGATGCCTGTCATGGTTTAATTGTTATTATAGTTTTCAAGAAGCCATCTTTATACAGGAATAAAAGAGATTCAATTTATTTGAAGAATACTGAGTAATATGGAAGATTGACAGAGGGAGAAGATAAACAAGTATTCTTTTGTGGGCCAAAAATCTCTAACCTGAATCATAACTATCACCATGGGAAAATCAGAAAAGATTAGTGCACATTCAAATCAGTTACCATTTCATTCGCGGCCTTTATACTGCTTCCTCCAGCAACCCCATCTTCACAAGGGAAAATAATGAGAAAATGTGATCTATGCAAATGTGAAGAAAAAGTCCAGAGCAATGATCTCCTCAAGTCTTTTATTCATAAAAGCATCAGAACTTCTGAATAATAGAGCCTATATTCATCTCAAAGCAATCACACACTTTGATGTACAGTATTTTGTTGTTTATGAAGAATTTTCACTATTGTGTAAATAGTGACAGTAGATAAAAGTGTTTGGATAGCTCTTGTACACTCTATTTTAGAATTTTCTTTACAAGCATGACATGTACTATCCATACGCATAGGCAATGGTTTTAACCCCTGAGTTTTCAGTGTTGAAGAGTCCCAGAAAGAAATAAGAGCTCTCAGCCTAGGCTTATCTGGTCAAAGTACATTACGTGATACAAATTATGTTCTCTCTAATAGTTTAAAAATCAAGTTTGTGCCTTTTGTCCCCGGATCATTGGGCTACCAGGCGGCCCTGTTTAGGTGCTGATGAGTTCCATCTGGACGTGTGACTGTGTGCTATCCAGGGGAGGATTGTCCCTGAAGAGAGCACAAACCCCCTTCCCCCAGCTCCTTCTGCAGGGCTGTCTTTCTTACACACGACCCCCAACCCCCCAAACCTGCGTTTTCTGCTAGGTCCTTTGCTCAGGAACAGTTTTCTGCTCCTACACTAAGGCTACCCACCCAGAGGGGTAAGTGCCTGCCTACCGGGCAGGCCTCAAGGAGCCCCGAAAGGGAGCCCAGGCACCTTCAGCTTTTGCGGCAGGGTGTCCTGTGTTCTACTCGTCCCCGCCCTGTCCCCAAATTCCCCCTTTTGTCCGAAGGTCATTGGACTACCAGGCGTCCATGTTTTGGTGCTGAGGAGTTCCATCTGGACAGGACAGCTCCTGCTTCTACACTGAAGAGATACACCCAGAGAGTCAGTCACAGCAAAGACTGGACCAAGACACCAGGCCTCTCCTGGCTCCATTTGAAGGAAGAGATGGGAAGGCACCAATGCAAGAATTCCTCCAACACCCTGAAAGGTAACATGACATCACCAGAATCCAGGGATCCCGAAATAAGAAGAATTGTACACCCTACTCCAGAAGAATTAGAAGAAAGCGACTCAAAAGTGAATTATATGAAAATAATAGAAGACCTTAAACAGGAGGTGAAAAACTGCCATAAACAATTAGAGATTACAAACAAAAAGGTAGAGGAAATGAATAAATCGCTCAAAGATACCCAAGAAAACCAAGAGAAACAAGAAAAAAGCAATCAAACAGGTAAGGGAAGCGGTTCAAGACTTAAAGAATGAAATGGAAATAATGAAGAAAACACAAACCGAGGGAAGAATGGAGATGGAAAATCTGGGCAAATGAACAGGAACTACAGAGACAAGTACTACCAACAGATTACAAGAGATAGAAGAAAGAATTTCAGACACTGAAGATACCATAGAGAAAATAAACACACTGATCAAAGAAAACAGCAAAACCAACAAATTCTCATCACAAAACATTCAGGAAATCTGGGACACAATAAAAAGACCAAACCTAAGAATAATTGGGATAGAAGAAGGAGAAGAAGTACAGCTCAACGGTCCAGAAAATATATTTAATAAAATTATAGAAGAAAACTTTCCCAACCTAAAGAAAGATATTCCTTTGAAGGTTCAAGAAGCATACAGAACACCGAATAGACTGGACCAAAAAAAACCCATCTCCTCGCCATATAATAATCAAAAAAAACATACAGAATAAAGAAAGAATATTAAGAGCTGCAAAGGAAAAAGTTCAAGTTACTTATAAAGGTAAACCTATCAGACTTACACCTGATTTCTCTATGGAAACAATGAAAGCCAGAATGTCCTGGATAGATGTACTGCAGAAACTAAGAAACCATGGCTACAAGCCCAGACTACTATACCCAGCCAAGCTTTCGTTCACTATAAATGGAGAAAACAAAATTTTACAGGATAAAAACAAATTTAAACAATACGTAGCCACAAATCCAGCCTTACAGAAAGTAATAGAAGGAAAATCACAAACCAAGGAGTCCAACAATGACCACAATAACTCAAACATCTAGAGACCCTTCACCAGCACAACTCAAAGAAGGGAAACACACAAACTCTACTATATACCAAAGTTAAACCAGGACCAGGTGAACAATCTAAATAGACCTGCTAATAGCAAAGAATTAGAAGCTGTTATCAAAAACCTCCCTACCAAAAAAAAAGCCCAGGACCAGATGGTTTCAATGCAGAATTCTACCAGAACTTCCAAGAAGACCTAATACCTATACTCCTTAATGCATTTCACAATATAGAAACAGAAGAGTCATTGCCAAATTCCTTTTATGAAGCTACAGTTACTCTGATACCAAAACCACACAAAGACTCAACCAGGAAAGAGAATTACAGGCCAATCTCACTCATGAACATCGACGCAAAAATCCTCAACAAAATACTTGCAAACCGAATCCAAGAACACATTAGAAAAATTATCCATTATGATCAAGTAGGCTTCATCCCAGAGATGCAGGGCTGGTTCAACATACGAAAATCTATCATTGTAATCCATCATATAAATAAACTGAAAGAAAAAAACCATATGATCGTTTCATTAGATGCTGAGAAAGCATTTGACAAAATTCAACATCCCTTTATGATAAAGGTCTTGGAGAGATTAGGGCTACAAGGGTCATACCTAAATATAATAAAAGCTATTTACAGCAAGCCGACAGCTAACATCAAATTAAATGGAGAGAAACTCAAAGCCATCCCACTAAAATCAGGAACATGGCAAGGCTGTCCACTCTCTCCATACCTCTTCAATATAGTGCTTGAAGTTCTAGCAATAGCAATAAGACAGCATAAGGGGATCAAGTGGATTCGAATTGGAAAGGAAGAAGTTAAACTTTTGTTATTTGCAGATGATATGATAGTGTACATAAACGACCCCCAAAACTCCACCAAAGAACTCCTACAGCTGATAAACACCTTTAGTAATGTGGCAGGATACAAGATCAACTCCAAAAAATCAGTCACCCTCTTATCCACAAGGATATGGAAGCAGAGAGGGAAATCAGAGAAGCTTCACCTTTCACAATAACTTGGTAACTCTAACCAAGGTAGTGAAAGATCTATTGACAAGAACTTTAAGGCAATGAAGAAAGAAATTGAAGAGTATACCAGAAAATGGAAGGATCTCCCTTGCTCTTGGATTGGGAGGATCAACATAGTAAAAATGGCAATTCAACCAAAGGCAATTTATAGATTCAATGCAATCCCCATCAAGGTCCCATCAAAATTCTTCACAGATCTTGAGAGGACAATAATCAACTTTATATGGAAAACCAAAAAACCCAGGATAGCCAAAACAATCTTATACAATAAAGGAACTTCTGGAGGCATTACAATCTCTGACTTCAAACTCTATTACAGAGCTACAGTAATAAAAACAGTGTGGTACTGGCATAAAAACAGAGAAGTCGATGAATGGAATTGTATAGAAAACCCAGTTTTCAGCCCACAAACCTATGAACACCTCGTTTTCCATAAAGGTGCTTTGTGTTCTTTTACAGCCTGAATGACTGGTAACCTTTGTACCAGTACCTTATGATATGCTTTCCAGAAATATGAGTTCCTAGGACTGCAGGAATGTTAATCTGGGTATTCCGTTGCTGCAACAGGTCATGACCCCATAAATTTACTGCAATATTAGCCTCATATGGCCTCAGCTTCCCTCTTTGACCTTTTGGCCCAAACCAGTCAGCCCATCTCATGCATTGTTTAACTTGAGATATGGTTCCAATTCCTAGTAATTGAATATCTGCCTCTTGAAGAGGCCAATTTGGATGTGAATATTCTGGAGTAATGATACTCACATCTGCACCTGTGCCTATCAAACAAACCATTACAATGTCATTTATATGCACTCTTAGCTTTGGTCTTTTATCATGTATAGAAGTTTGCCAGAATATACATTTTCTATTTCCTATTAAAAGTTTTGATTCATCCTCCATGCTTATTTCATCATCTAGAACAGTATGGTTTTTTACAGAAGGCTCTAGATATTTTAATTTTCCTGGAGAGACATGTCCTCCACAGTGACTGGGAAGGACTGGGCCACTTTTTCCTTGGGAACCTGCAAGAGACCTCCCAAGGAATTTCCCAATGGTATCAGGTTGCCTTGTCTGTTTTTTGTTGATCTGCATTCATTGATCCAGTGTTGGTCTTTGCCACACCTTCTACATATACCTAAAGGCTGAGTTCTCCTATTCTTGCCATTCCCAGAAAAAAAAAAACATTATTCCTAGGAATTCCTTGTTTACCATCAGATGCTCAGATGTCCTATTGTATCATAATTAATACATTTGGCATTTTGATGTCTCCTCATACCTTTGGAAATTGCTTCTCCTACCTAAAATTCAGTATTATAGTCAACTGTCTCAATGTTCATTGTATGCAGGAACCATTAATCCATTGGTGATGATCTAACTTTTAAAGGCCCAAGTAACTTTTTGCATTCTATGTTGGCAATTTCAAAAGCCAGAGATCCAGTAAGTACTTGTCTAGCATCTGGGTCTGTTACTCCTATTTGTACAACCTTAATTAGTCTGTGCCAAAATTAACTAAAGGGTTCTCTCTGGTCCTGTTTAACCCTGGTATATGATTTAATTCATTTTCTTAGTTCTTGAATCCTGTCCCAAGCATTTAAGGCAGCTTTGTGGCATAGGGACAGGATTTGTTCATTGTGAAGAGCTTAAGCCATAAATGCCTTCACCAAGAATTTGATCTTGGGAAGTCTCAAGTCCTTTTGATTTTCCCTGTTGTTCTACAATTTTAACCTCTTCTCTGAAATGGCATTTAAACATCAGTTGAAGCCCATCACCCAGGACTGCTGAAGCCAGTCATATGGCATTGCTTTAATGCTAGAAGTCGTGTCTTTATTATCTCCCTAACAAATGCAGAATTCAAGCCATAAGTTACCACAACTTGCTTAATTTCTTTTAGATCACTCATTCCAATAGGTATCCTTCTACCTTCTGTGGATACTTCTAGGCCTTTAGAACTTGATGCTTTGTCAGAGTAGATTACAGGGTAGGAAGCTAAAATCCTGAACAAGTCATCTCTGACAGCTACTGGCAATGTTGAAGCCTATTCTTGTGCCTCCTTTCCCTGTTCATCAGATCCAATAATTTCCTCAATCATTTCAAATCTTTTTACTATTGTCTTTTGTAAATCCTGAATCCCTTGGACTGTATATATATTTCTAGTGATTTCATTGAGGCACCTAGCCTCTGGTCCTCATTCTGCATATATGCTTCCAAGGTCTGAAGTTTTTCCTTTAAAGATAACACCTTATGCTTAGGTATTATTTGGATAGTGTGCAGATTGCCATCCTGGAAATATACTCTATCTGCTAACCTATCATAACTTTGTAACAAATTTTAATTGTCATATTCAAACGTATAAATTCTTTCAGATAATTTTTCAGTACCCTTAGATATGTATTTAATTTTTCTGTCAAATTAATGTTACCTTTTTCAATAGTATTAATTTTTTCACATAACTTTTGATTTTTGATGGTATTAATACTGTCAGTTAGCTGTATTAATAAATTAATAAATGATAAAGACTATATCATTTCTAAAAGTGTCTCATTCTTGGCTCTGCTATCAAACAATTTTCTTAAAGATATAATATGAAGAAAAAAACCTTGTGTTCCAATATCCAGTAAATGGATGTATCACAATAACCATATCAGCCTTGCAGAATACAATCCATCGTATTAGCAAAAAACGTGCTAAAAGTTTCAATGATAATGTTGTCTACAATTATATAACTTTCAAGTTTATTGATCTATTAATTAATAAAGTATTTACCTAGTATGAGGTATAGTAAATTGTTTTAGGTGTAATAATCCTTATTGTCCAGCAGGTGTCGTGGTTTCAGTGTCACAAATAGCGGTGCAACATGGTTCCAGGAACAGTCCTGAGCCGCTTTGGCTTTCTCACAGTGGTGCTGGTTAAATATGCTTTGTGTGACAAATTAAAAGCAATTAAATCAATTCTGTACATGGAGCAAAAGTCCAGAACTCATGGGCAAGGAGCACAAACTGGAAGTTGTGCATGTTGCACGCTGCAGGGTGCAGTGGGAAATTTCCAAGTCACCACACAAAGTTAGATCTGCTGTGGCAGGGGTTCTACAAAAAACTGCTTAGGTAAAAGCAAGTCAAGCATGGGGAGGTGGCAGACTTTCTGGGCTGTGAACCTAGGCTTTTAAGCCGGTCTACCCAGTAGGTGTGGAGTCCGGATCCATGTGGCTACCAGATGAAGAAGGATGCTAAAATAGAAATCCCATACTACCTCAGAATTGAGTATAATAAAAGGTTATTAATTTAGGGGTAGACTCACAGATTATAATCCTCTGCTCGAACGGGAACAGCAACCGAATTCAGCAGCCAGAAAAGACGTTGGACATGTGCTTTACATTGGCATATATAGTATAAGAGGCCATGCCATAGTAGGCGGGTAATTTAAAGGCTACTAGCCTAGATCCCTGACTGACCTGATCTCAGATTTTTGGCCACCAGAGCAGTGTCAAGGATGAGCTCTATCTCATACAGTGGACCATAAATCAAATAAATCTTGGTGTATTACTTTTACATGTTTTGTGCCACTATTTCCTCTAGTGTATCTTGAAGGCAGGTCATCTTTAATAGATGTGAAAGCACTAAATAGGAACAAATTAAACTTCTCCATCTTCAATGAGTTCTGTAGGTATTACATTCTACAGTAGGTTCTTACCATTAGTTTGTGAAGAACAACTCATAGCATTAGCAATAACCTGGGGCTGGGAGGGGTTTACACACATGTACACACACACACACACACACACACACACACGTACATACACATGCATATGAAACACCATCATACTGATTTTCATATGGCTGTATAAGTTTTCAGTCCTTTATGTCCTCAACAGCATGAATTGTCATTGTTTTGTTGTTGTTATTGTTGTTTTCTTTTGATCTTTGCTATTCTGAGAGGTGTAAGATGAAATCTCAAAGTGGTTTGGATTTGATTCCATTTCTCTGATGATAATTGATGTTGAATATTTTTAAGTACTTCTCAGCTATTTGTGCTTCCTCTTTTGAGAATGTTCTCTTTATATCTGCACCCTATTTTTAAATAGAGTTGTTCTCTTGATTTCTAGTTTTTTGTGCTCTTTATATATTTCAGATATTAGCCCTCTGTCAGCATATGTAGTTGCTAAATATCTTTACCCATTCTGTAGTCTGTTACTTTGTCTAAATGACAAAGTAATGAGGTCCCATTTCCTTTATTCTTGACAATTACGTGCAAGTACAGAATTCTGTGATCATATCTGACCCCTGTCCTTTGCTTCTTGTTTTTCATTTCTCACTCATATTCTCTTCTAATTAGTCTCCTTCTTTCCCTTCTGTCGTGTGTGTGTGTGTGTGTGTGTGTGTGTGTGTGTGTGTGTGTGTGTGCAAGTCTTTTCCAGGTAGGCACATCTGTATTTATGATATTTATGATGCAGCAGCCTTGTCAAGCCCTTAGAGGTCCTTTCCATCTTCCAGTTACTTCAGTCGTTCCAACCCTAGCCCCGTAATATTCCTTGAGTCCCATATTGAGTGACATAGAAGTCTCATTTAGGACTGAGTGCTTGACAGTCACTTATTCTCAGGACATACACAAAATATGTGTCTTTGCATTAACCATTGCTTTCTGGAAAAAGATGCTTCTCTGACATAAGGTAATAACACAATTACATGAGTGTAAGCCTAAATGTTTAGAGTCATTTTAGATTCTTATCCATTTAACAAAACATCAGTAGTACATCCTTCCTTTTATTCTGTGACCTCTCTAGCCATAGGATTTTGGCCAGGTTTGAAGCAAAAGGCATTTGTTCATATAGAATGGGCCTCAACTCTAATCAGGAAATAAGTTGGCTTATAAAATATAATAGTTGTGTCATTATTTTATCAGAGGGCATATCTTGCCTGCTTTGTGGAATCTATAGCAAATAGGCAAATGACAGGAAGTTTACTGATGAGTTTTCAACCAGAAAAGAAACCTGCATTGCATCTCCATTTTTCCAAAAAATAAGACAGAATGTAAAAGTGACTGCATGACATCTGTCCTGTACCATTGGTCATGAGGGATGATTCGGCAGATGTGGCTACTTCATTGCATGTCATCTTCCTCCATCAGCTCTCCATGTGTATCCCTCCTGAAACTGCACATGACGTTGAAGGATGACCTTTTGCAGTGGAGGAGGCCTGGCCTTCAGTCAAAGATATATGAGTAGCTATAGTCTCTGATAGAACCTACACAAAAAAGCACTGAGAGTAAAAAGACAAAGATAGAGATTTAAGCAACCAAAAACTATAGAATTAATAAAAATTATCCTGTAAATCAATGAAAAATAGAAATTAGAAAAAGAATAATGCATATTGGCATATTTTACTCACATGCAGATAAAAATCATCTTTTGAATGAAGAGTATTCTCAAAAATAAGTCCTAAGACACTCAATAGATCCTCCTCAGGAAAAAATAAATAAGTCTCAAATCTTATCATGTATATATACTGTAAAATATTTACCTTAAAATAGATAGAAATGAAGGTAAAATCTAAAATTATATAACTTCAAGAAGAGACTATTAAAAAATTTCTAAATTTTTGAGTAGTCAGTGACTTCTGGGGTTAGTGAGACAACAATGAACCACAACAGAAAAGTTGATAAAGTTTAAAACTTGTCACTGAAAAGAAAAATCTATGACTAAAAGAAGGTTAAATTAATGTCTAGACATGGGCAGGGGAAGGGACTTGGTCCTGCCTCAAGTGATGTGACAGACTGAAGAGGCTCATTTACAGTTTCAGAGATTCAGTCCATTATCATCATGGTGGGGAGCATGGCAGCATGTAGGCATATGGGGTGCTGAAACTGAGAGTCCTACATCTTGATTCAGAGGCAACAGGAAGTCAACTGACTCCTTGGGCAGTATTCTGAGCACAGGAAACCTCAACGTTCATTGCCACAATTCATGACACAATTTTTTAAACAAGACCATACCAACTCCAACAACCTCCTAATAGTGGCACTCCCTATGAGCTTATGGAGGTCAAATATATTCCAATTACCACAGCATAGAAGGTATTTTAAATGACATCATTAGTATGTAAATAATACTTTGGCTAACTTGAAAAAAAATGAATATTTTTTTGCAAACATATATTATCTATTGTAAATTTACCATATTCTTGGCATTTATGAACATATGCACATGGAACATTGTTGACTAAAAATATAGGAAATCAGCAAGGTAAAAAATAGTAACACCTCACTAAATGAGACACATCCTGGAAATGCAATGCCAACTCAATATTCAGATGTAGCAGTGTGATTCAACGTGTTTACAAAGAATAGTAATCTACCTTACCAAGTTATACAGAATAGAAATTTGACAAAATGCATCCATTTATAACCTCTTAACAAGTCCATAACAGGACTTTTCTTTTCTAATACACAGCATTTGCAAATAATAAAATATTGGCTGCTGTCCTCTAAGACAAGAAACAAGATCTGAACAATATTTTCATTTATTAAAATACATTCATTATTTCATATGTGTTTGTGTGTGTGTGTGTGTGTGTTCTTTAGAAAACAGCTCTTACTTGTATTCAAGGGTCTTTTCTTATACTCCACAGTTTTATTTGTTGAATTATATTTCAACAACATCTTCTCTACTTATTCATTTCAAATAATAGAACTCTCCTTTCTACTTCCAGCCTTATCTTGAAGCCTTTTTATTATTTTTTTCATGCAGGAAAAATCTTTTGCAGTAATTTTGCTGCTGTCGTTGTAATTCTTTGCTATTGAGCATATAACGTGGGATATGACAGCGAATTTTGTAATTTCTCCTCCCTGTCAGATTTAAGTTTCTAAAACAAAAGAAAATAACTTTAATGTCTTCTCCATAGCACTCAACTGAGCATATTGAGTTAAATTCATTATTATTTATTATTTCTTAACAAGAATATAAATGTTTTACTGAATATCAGAGTTTTTCTTATTACCTGACATCTATTAAGCATGGAATCTTGCTCATTTCATTCATTCGGTGAACATCTTTCTATATAGGGCACCTTCTATTGACATAGTTGTTGAAATCCAAATGAAACATTAATTAACTAACACACAGTTCCAAGTGTGTGTTATCTTAGTGACAGTGCATAAAAGAAAAACTGTAGTTGTTCAGTGAGCAAATAAGGCACTTTTCCAAAGAAAAACTACAACCAGTAGTGTCTCCTCTGCCATAAATGAAATTAAAAAAAACCAGAGAAATTGTTAAGCTGATGTATCACAAAATTGTGCACCATCAGAACCCAAGAAGAATCGTGGGGATGTAGGAACAGACAACACATAATTTTCTCTATTCATCTCACAGACTGATAAGGTGTGTCTTTGTGTGCATCAGAAATAGAGCTCAGAAACTAGAAAAAGAAGATGATTTCTTTATAATAAACTTCAAAGAAAAATTCATAGGCTCATGCCAAGCACACCTCTAAATATTCTTTGTAGTTACTATACACAGAATTTTTGAGAATGAACCAATATATGCAAAAAATGATAAAAGACTTTAACAATGAATAAACGCTTTTCCAAAATAATGTTATCACGGTTATTATCAGAAACCTTTGCAGTTTATACTACAATTCCACTGTCCTACACAGAAAGTATGTGGACTCAAAATTTGCTAAATAGATAACATAAAATTGTTTTTCATATATTTAGCAAATGTAATCTGCAGTGATCTTTTAATGAAATTAAAGTGTTTAATTAAAATTAAGATGTTTTCTTAATACACACCATACTCTCGGAAAAGAAAAGGAACTAAGAAAAGTTTTAGCACCCGACCAAGTAAACAGTGCACTGACATTAGTGAAGGAAGAGAAGAAGAAAATAAAAAATGGATCAAATAAATTCAAAACAGATACTTTGAAGTACAGTCATAAATAAAAATAAGTCACTGAAAATGAAAGGCCCTATTTGGAATGAAGAAAACTCTTCACAGAATGCATAAATTAATATCTGTTCCTTCATTTCAGATTCCTCTAAATGATTTCTTTTTATCTCAAATAAGCCTCTTCAAGTTTGAGACAACTTTGGGGTTTTTTTTTCCATTTTTTACACTTTGTCCTTCAGTCATAGTATTTTCACTGATTTTTCCTTGTAGGTTGCTCTGGAATGACAAAATGTTAGATTGACTCTCTACCTATCATCATTTCACAAAATCACTAGGTTGTACAGAGAACTTCCTCTGCTAGTTACAGAAATTGAGATTGTACGGTTCTGTTCTATTGAACTATTTGGTTTCAAGACTTTTGAATAATTGGAAATGATTTCAGATGAACACTGATATTAGCAAAATTAAAAAAAATGGTAATGGAGGCAAAGGTTTAGAAAAATGAGGGGTCTTCATTCTACAGAATCAGGAAGATGTCTCTGCCACAAGGAGGAATGGGCCTGGCTAGGGTTTTTATCTCTGTGTCTTTTTCCTGACACCTTAAGATGCCAAGTTTACTTAGCCACCATCTGACCTAAATACAATTTCCCAAACAGATGTCTTTACGGGAAAGACAATGCCCAGTGTGGCCTAAAATAACAGCAGCAGTATCAATAGCAAGAACATGTCATTATAAAGGACGTTTTCTTTCTGGAACATTAATCTTGCAGGACTGGGGTGTATATTTTTTATAGGACAACTTACTGTTCTGTTCAATGACCTAGTCATTCAAATCTTGGGACTCCAGACAAAAGAAAGAAAATCTAAATAACAGAAATTAACACCCTGTCTTTCTTGGCTATCAGCCCTTTGTTTTTTTCATTTAATGTACAGCAACGGTTTCCTTTGGTGATAAGACCAAGTGTCAACAGTTCTTTTGAAATCACATGTGCAAAAGTGTATTTGACAGCTGGAGAGATGGCTCAGCAGTTCAGAGCATGTACTTCTCTTTAAAGGACTTGAGTTTGGTTCCTAGCATCCGTACATATTAGGTTGCTTACAACTGCTTGTCACTCCAGCTCCTACAGGTCCTATACCCTCTTGTGACCCCTTTGCACGTTGTGTTCAAAAGCACAAACACACACATAAACATAGAATTTAAAATGAAAATAAAATATTTTAAAGTATATTTGAAGATGCCCTTAAATTTTTCATGCTTTAATACTACAATGACTATAGTTGCGTGGACTGATTTTTGTAAAGACAAGTTAGAAGACTTTGGGTGAAAGCACAGATTCTACTATGGCCAGAAGCAAGTGCTAAAATCAATATCCCCCTCAAAATGCCTTATATGCAACCACATAAAAGTTTGCCACAGTAACACTTGCTATTCATTTTGGTTTACCCAAAAACATACAAAAATTTTATACTCACTTAGGAATTTATCTTACCTTTACACCAGTCAACTATAAGCAATAGGAAAGTCTTATATAAGTACAGAACTAGAGAAATAACTGGTACATAAATAAAATCAAGTATTATGCAGCCATAAAAGAGAGAAGATCTTTATGTTATGCTTTGGAGTAATTTTTATGATCTTTCATTAAGCAGAACCATTCTGTCACACTTGCATCAGATACTCAAACCATATCTCAACCTGGGGACCTACAATCAGAAACTGACACAGGGGTTTCAAAGTCCAACCTGCCACTCCATCCACCAGGAAACTCTTGAGCTGTGTAGCTCTCTTCGCCCAGACCCAAAATAGGAACCCCACTTGACATTCACTCATGATCCTCTTATCTAAGGACTGTGTAGCATCCTGCAATCTACCTTCATGAAACATTAGACATTTCAACTATGGCTTCCAGATCTCTTACCCAAAATCTTCCTTTAGGACTCATTTAGCCCTTCATAGGTTTTTGAGAGTCAGAAAATGGAATTTTCTAAGCCTATACAATGTTTGATAAAGGGATAGGAAGCTGCACCTATCCCTAGAAAAGCTAAGACCACTTCTGACAGGCCAATTGCACATCAGCAGAGTAGCCCCAAGACTGAACTCTAAGTATCATTCTTTTGCCCCATAACCTGACAAGTGGAGGTAAGAAGAAACAAAGATCCATGCACACACTCAACAAAAACCAGATATTTATACCAAAAATACTACTAGAAAGTTAACCCCAGATGCCCATATTCCATTGCAAATCCACAAAAAACTTATAACTAAGATAATATATTTTCCTTCAGAAATTACCAACCCTACAATATTTTCTTCAGAAAACAATTTAGAAAATATGTAAGACAATGATTTCAAAACAACAGTAACAAATATGTTCAAGGAATTCAAAGAGGATATAAATAAATTCTCAAATAAAGATTCGAAAATGCAAATAGAGAAAGAATGAGTGGAGAGGAAGATGAGAGTGGATCTGGGAGGAGATGGGGGAGAGGTGCCTATAATGATAATATATTACAAAATTTTCAAATATTTAATAAAATATTCTTTACAAATTGTATATACTACTCGAGAGTTGCTGGTTACTGCCAAGGTATGTGTGCCACTATTACATTAGGTTTATCTTGTCAGTCATTGTTGTGATCATAGCTAGATAGGACTAATATATACTATATGGATTTTTAGGTAAGTGAACTGCATGACTCCTTACAACTTTCTCAGCCGTCTTTACTGTCATTTTACCCTCCTCCTTCCTTCTTCCATATTTATCTCCCTTCCTGCTCATCAAATAAAGCTCTCCCCTATTCTCCCCATTTCCTTTTTAGAACACTTGTATCCTGTTAATCCTCTTGCTGTTGTTCAACTTCTCATTATGCTACCTGCTTTAGTGGGCTATCATTGCTGTGATGAAACCCCACCATCAAGACCAAAAGCAACTTATGGAGGAGAGGGTTTATTTGGCTTACAATTTCATATCACTTTTAATCACCATAGAAATTCTGGACAGGAGTTCAAACAGGACAGGAACCTGTAGGTATGAGCTGATGCAGAGGCCATGGAAAAGTTCTGCTTACAACTTGATACCCATGACTTATGTACAGCCTGATTTCTTATAACAACCATGACCATTATCCCAGGTATGAAACCACCCACAAAAGTCCCATCAGTCAGTACTTAAGAAAATGCCTTAGAGTAGGATCTTATGGAGGCATTTTCTCAATTAAGTTTATTTCCTTTTGGATAACCCCAGCTTTTGTCAAGTTGATAGAAAATTGGCCAACACAACTGACCCCTTGTGAATTTGGCATACAAACACATCACTGTTAAGCCATGTCTTCATGAGTATTCTATTATTGCCATGAAGAGACACCATAACCACGGCAACTCTTAACAAAGAAAGTATTTAATTGAAATGTGTTTATAGTTTCAGAGGTTTATTCCATTATCACCATGGTGAGAAGTATGGCCATATGTAGGTATACATGGTGCTGGAAAAGTAGATGAGAGTTCTACATACATATCCACAGGTAACAGGAAAGGAGATTCTGAACTTTGAATGGGCTTTAGAAACATAAAAGACCACTCTCAGTGACATACTTCCTCCAGCAAGGCTACACCTCCTAATTCTTTCAAATAGTGCCACTCTCTGATGACAAAGCATTCAAATCTATGAGCTTATGACTGTTATTCTTACTCAAACCACCAGAAGCCACAACCTTTTCTTTCTTGTTCTTCTCTAAAATCATAAATTACATCAACTTTACAGTATGAAATAGTCAACACAGTACCCTTTTACCTTCCTGGTTTCTGATGTTTCTCTGGGTTATATATACATATCAAAAGATTTGGAGCTCAGAACTGCAGATGAATGAGAACATATGGTACTTCTCTTTCTGGCTCTGGTATGTTACTCAAGATAATCTTTTCCAGGTCTCCATTTAGCTGAAAATTTCATTATTTCATCATTTGTTTTTATAGCTGGATAGACTCCCACAGTGTATATGTACCACATTTTCATTATTCATTAGTCAATTTAAAAACAGTTTGTTTCTATTTCCTAGCTATTGTGAATAGGGCAGTAATGAACACGCCACTGAGCAAATATCTGTGGGGTAGGATTTTGAGTCTTTTGGACATATGCCAAACAGTGGTACAGTTGCTCATATAGGAGATTTGGTTTTGTTTTGTTTTGTTTGAGAATTCTTCATGTTGATTGCCAGAGTGAATGGATCAATTTACAGTCCCACCAAAATTTTATAGGGGTTTCTTTTTCAACACATCATCTTCAGCATTTTCTGTCAGTTGTTTTGTTAATTTTGCCATCCAGAATGGAATAAAATGAAATTCCAAAGTTGTTTTTATTGTGCTTTCCTGATTGATAAAAGAATTTAAGGTATTTCTTAGCCATTTTAATTTCTTTTTGTGACAATTCTCTGCCCATATCGATTTTATATGGATCAATAGTGGTCATCCATGAGATCCTATATATACAGACTACATTGTATAACCTGTTGCACTTACGTATTTAAGAATATGTATATTATTTTATAAAGGACATTGAGCCTATAATTAGTGATCCTAAAGAAGCTAAATAAGAAGGAGAACCCAAAGAAAAACATAAAGGCATCCTCCTGAATATTAGCCTTTATCAGGCGATGAAAGGAGACAGAGACAGAGACCCATATTGGAGCACCGGAGAGAAATCTCAAGGTCCAAATCAGGAGCAGAAGGAGAGAGAGCACGAGAGAGGAACTCAGGACTGCGAGGGGTGCACCCACACACTGAGACAATGGGGATGTTCTATGGGGAACTCGCCAAGGCTAGCTGGCCTGGGTCTGAAAAAGCCTGGGATAAAACCGGACTTGCTGAACATAGCGGACAATGAGGACTACTGAGAACTCAAGAACAATGGCAACGGGTTTTTGATCCTACTGCACGTACTGGTTTTGTGGGAGCCTAGGCAGTTTGGATGCTCACCTTACTAGACCTGGATGGAGGTGGGTGGTCCTTGGACTTCCCACAGGGCAGGGAACCCTGATTGTTCTTTGAGCTGACAAGGGAGGGGGACTTGATTAGGGGAGGGAGAAGGAAACGGGAGGCGATGGCAGGGAAGAGACAGAAATCTTTAATAAATAAAAAAAAGAATATGGGGGGCTGGAGAGATGGCTCAGTGGTTAAGAGCATTGCCTGCTCTTCCAAAGGTCCTGAGTTCAATTCCCAGCAACAACATGGTGGCTCACAACCATCTGTAATAAGGTCTGGTGCCCTCTTCTGGCCTGCAGGCATATGCTCAGACAGAATACTGTATACATAATAAATAAATAAATATTTAAAAAAAGAATATATATAAAAGAATATTAAAGAATAAGAAGCCATCAATTTTTAAGAGGGCAAAGTAGAGTGCATAGAGGAGTTGGAAGAAGAAAAGGAAAGGAGAGAAACATAATTTTAGCACATAAAGATGCTGTTAAAATATATATAATTAAATAGTCAAATAAAAAATACCTACAAGTTGAAGAGAAGAATAAGTAAAAAAAACTGTTTAAAATGGCCACTATTTATAAGTGGTAAAATGGTGAAAACATTTTATGAAATTAACATTTGTTCTAATGTATTACACTGTAGAATTTGTGTTTGTAATCAACAAATGTTTTAATGTCAAATATAATATCAAAATATGTTTACATATCAAAAAATTTTAAAGATAGTGTCTTCCATAAAAATTCAGACATCACATATTCTGTCAAGATAATGACATAATCATAAGAAATATTAAATAACTTTAGAAAGTAGACTATTAGCTAGAAATTCTCATTAAGAATTGAGAATAAGAATAAGTAGAATTTACTAACAGATAATATTTTTCCTTATGCCTTGCTGCATAAGACAATTTCCAAACTTAAAAAATTAAACATGTTTCTCATCTGAGGGAACAAAAATCACTTTCTACAAAATTACTAGTAAATCCAGTTGTGGAAAACATAAAGTAAACTATAATTTTACTCAAATCAAATTTCCATGAGAAAGCTTGTTTTGTATTAGTGTGTGCCATCTTTTGAAAGCAGTTTTCTAATCAGGGGAACTCCAGAAGCTTTGAGCATTTTCATCTTTGATGGACTCCTGCATTATCTAGAAAGAACTCACTGTCCAAAAGAATTACTTTTGAAGTCCACTATATTTACGAAAACAGAACAAAATTACATGTTTTAGAGTCAATTTCTAAGAAAGGAAAAAAATAACTTAAAAATCAATTTCAAATAACTTGAAAATAAATTTCTTGAGTGTTCAACTAAGTCAGCTGTCACAAGAAAGCTCTTATAATGTAGGTCTTTACAAAAGAATTATCTGAAAGATTTTAAAAGCTCAGTTGATAATCATTTATTTTTCAGTGTAGAAAAAGATTTTACAAACACACAGTTGTCAAAGTGAATGTTTATTAAGGGGCACCATCAAACCTATCACTGCAATCAATTGAGTATTGCACCATTATAGTGGTTGTGGCTCAGTTCCTTGTAATACACTAGGAATAAGGGAATAAAAAGTCAGGAGTACATTTCAAGGAAGTCATGCTCATTATGACCAAAAGGCATGCTGCATCTGTAAGTAAGGTCACATGTTGTCAGAACTGAAAATCAAAAGGTAACAGAAAGAAAATAACTTTGTAATCAGGAAAAACAAAATTTTCTCTGAATCTGAGATATAAAATGTAAACGAGTAAGAGGCAGTTGGTTAGGTGGTTGAGCACAGCTAGAAAATGAACCAAAGGAAAATAGCAGGACAGACACAGGCTGCCAATGGCTTGTCAACTCTAGATGAAAGTAGACATTAATGGTGTCTAAAATCATGAATGAAGTAAAAATTCACAAGTGTTTTTCTGTAAAAATCATTTTGTGTAATGTAAACACTAAAGTAAATACTCTGTAGATGAGGAAATAGTCAATTTCACGAAGATGAGTATATAAATTTGGTACTATCTTGGCCCTGTCTTGGCTTGCACAGATAGAAATTCCACTAATTCTAATCCCAGAAAGATCAGATTAATTCTCATAGAAGAAATGTTCTTCTTACTCTAAGCTAGATCACATCAGTCTCTGCCTAACAGCAGTCTCCACCCAGGGGTTATTTTCAAGATATTTCCCCACAAATGTCATTGATTTCAATAAGTTGAAACACTGTCTTGAAAGTAACCCCAAACCAAATTTTGAGGTCAGACTAGTTGGAGGGTCCAAGGGATATGGGCTATTTATCACAATATTAGAGTAAACTGATATTCAAGTTCAATGATAAGTAGATGGCTAAGCATGAGATGTGAAATGCACCACTTGTACCTGCTGCTCCAACCAGCCGTTCAAAGCAGCTGGATTTTGTAGTCCTCACGATACTCATAATGAGAATTACTGAGTACTACAATTATTTTAAGTGGTTATACTGAATAGTTAGACAGAATGTCTCTTTTTGAACTTTTGTTCCATGGCACCATGCACATTTATTACTTATATGCTTGTTACTTATATATTTGTTTGTTACATTGTAATGTAGAGTTCCCCTCTGTATGCTGTGAATGCCATTGGTTAATCAAGAAGCTACTTTGGGCCTATTGCACTGCAGAATAGGGTAAGGTAGAATTCCCAAGCAGATAGAGGAGGAGAAAGAAGGCAGAGTCTCAGAGACACCATGTAGCCACTACAGGAGATAGACACCAGATCCCAGATGAAACCTTACCAGTAGGAACCACATGGCAATACACAGATTAATAGATATGGGTTAATTTAAGATATAGGAGCTAGCTAGCAATAAGCCTAAGTGATTGGTTAAGCAATATTTTAATTAATATAATTTCTGTGTGGTTATTTCAGGTCTGAGTGGCCAGGAAATAAAGAAGCAGCCTCCAATTACAACATTGTTGTAAAATACCTTTAATCTCTGGCCAGTTAAAATACCTTAAAAAGTAAAAATTTCCAAATGGTGAAATCTTAGAAGGATAAATGTTGAAGTTAATTCTGAACATGAGGTAAAAATTAAGATAGTGAACAAAACTGATGAGTTCAACAGACGTTAAAGAGATATGATTGATGATGTCTATTGATAGCCTGGATATAGAAGTTAACAACTGTAGTGTTCTAGAAAAAGTTTGGTTTTGGTTACGTAACTTTCTGCATAGTAGTCCTATAGAAATATGTATCTTGAAACCTAATTTGGAGGCATTCATAATGAGGATACACAATTTTGTTTCATTTAATTTTGAAGTATTTTTGAGCTATATCTCTGTAGAAATTTCTAACATGTAGTATATATTATAGAGGAGAAATTAAGTCTAAATATATTTTTTCTGTTTTATTGAGGCACAAACTATGAAGTACATTCATTGTAAATGCGTCATTCAAAATTTCCCAAATGTTTGCATTTTTAAAATCCAACTTTAGAAAATATTCACTGTTGGCCCTTGCAGATATTGATTTTAATTCTGTCTATACAGTTTTAGAGAATGTGCACAGTTGTACAAAACACATAATTCTTTGCCTTCTTTCATTCACCATATTGATTTTGAGTAGAGAGTCACTTACCTTGTTTCTATAAGCAATTCATTTATTATCATTATTGAGTTGCATTTTACTTAATAAATACACTATTTATCTAGTTTCATGATGATGGCATTTGACTATTTGGCTATGATAAATATTTGTCCACTCTTTTTGGCTGAAATTATTTTCATTACTCTTGGAAAATACATAGATTATAATGGCTAATGTGTAAAATGGAATATAATTGACTTTTAAATAATTTTTGAAGTTCATTCACCAAATGTTACTTTGTATTTCTACCAGTAACATAGGAAAATAGAAACATGCATTTAATTACCATCTATATATAAGCATTAGCATAAATAATGTATAAGAAGCAGTGATTATTCTACATATTTGACCATACAAGCTAGACTATGACAGAAAAACAAGAAACTTTAGGGTCACAGTGGCCTTTAATAGCAAATTTTACTGCTTACTAATGTAAAATGTCCAACAAGGTTGGTATAACGTTACGGTTTTGCATCTCCATTCTGGAACTGATGGAGCAAGTTCTGAGTGGATTAGTTGTCCCTAATTGATGGAGGAAGGTCATTGGTTAATTAAATAAACTGCTTGCCCTGATAGGTTAGAACATAGGTGGGTGGAGTAAACAGAACAGAATGCTGGGAGGAAGAGGAAGTGAGCTCAGAGACATCCTGCTCGCCTCTCCAGGGCAGATGAGATAGCTCTGCTCTCTGAGGCACATGCGATGAAGCTCTGACCCAGGATGGACGTAGGCTAGAATCTTCCCAGTAAGCACACCTAGTGGTGCTACACAGATGATTAGAAATGGGCTAAATTAATATGTGAGAATAAGCCTAGAAGAGGCTAGATAGAAATGGGCCAAGCAGTGTTTAAATGAAGACAGTTTGTGTGTTGTTATTTCGGGCATAAGCTAGCAGGCGGCCAGGGTGCTGGGGATGCAGCCCCACCGCTCTTAATACTATACCTAATAATAATGATTACTAAAGGAATGTACCAAAATTCAGTCTGGTCTTAAAGATTCTGATTAAGAATGGAACATTGGTGTAGGAGGTCCTTTTGTAATTGTGTTGCTTTCTCATTATTGAATAAAGGTATGTAATAGGCTTAAAAGAGAAAAGAAATAAAAAATATGAAAAGTCATAAAATGCATTTAAAAAAGGATAAAATCTTTAAAGAGACAGAGTACAAATAGTCATTGAAAAAATAAAAATAAACCACATAAAAATGGAAAATTCACAGATAGTCTGGATGATGTGTATTATTGTGTTTTCTTTACAATTTTTGACTGTAAAGGAGCTAAGTACAGAGTATACATTGTATGGGCTATGCTAAACCAGCATGTATATTATAAAGGTATCTTGACTTCAGAATTTGAGTTGAAGGATATGATGATTTGAAAAAGAGGTTCTTCTTTCATTTTCACAGGATGAGACTCTGAGGATTGCTTCTAGACCAATATGGTATGATAGACCATGCCCTCCTGAAAGTTGCCATAAACACCCTCAGAAAATTACTTCATTCTTTCATTGTATACTTTTAACTCTTTTATTGAAAATCAAGTGTTCATAGGCTTGTGGGTAAAAATCACTCTTCTATTCAATTCCATTGGTCAAATTCTCTGTTTTTATGCCAACACCAAGTTGTTTTCAATACTGTAGCTCAGAGATGGAGTTTGAAGTCAGGGATGGTAATGCCTCCAGAAGTTCGTTTATTGTATAAGATTGTTTTGGCTATCCTGGGTTTTTTTTTTCCATATAAAGTTGATTATTGTTCTCTCAGCATCTGGGAAGAATTTTGATGGGATTTTTATGGATATTGCATTGAATCTATAGATTGCTTTTGGTAGAATTGCCATTTTTACTAGGTTGATCCTCCCAATCCATGAGCAAAGGAGATCCTTCCATTTTCTGGTATCCTCTTCAATTTCTTTCTTCAAAGACTTAAAGTTCTTGTCAAATAGATCTGTCACTTCCTTGGTGAGAGTTACCCCAAGATATTTTATACTATTTGTGGCTATCGTGAAAGGTGATGCTTCTCTGATTTCCCTCTCTGCTTCTTTATCCTTTGTGTAAAGGAGGGAAACTGATTTTTTGGAGTTGATCTTGTATCCTTCCACATTACTAAAGTTGTTTATTAGCTGTAGGAGATCTTTGGTAAAGATTTTGGGGTCGCTTATGTACAGTATCATATCATCTGCAAATAAGAAAAGTATATAATGGAAGAAAAAAAATCTTCAACAAATGGTGCTGGCATAACTGGATGTCAATCTGTAGAAGAATGAAAATAGATCCATATCTATCACCATGCACAAAACTCAAGTCCAAATGGATCAAGGACCTCAATATCAATCTGAACACACTGAACCTGACAAAAGACAAAGTGGGAAGTACTCTACAACACATGGGCACAGGTGGCGACTTCCTAAGAATAACCCCAGCAGCACAGACATTAAGAACAACATTGAATAAATGGGACCTCCTGAAACTGAGAAGCATCTGTAAAGCAAAGGACACTGTCACTAAGACAAAAAGGCAACCTACTGACTGGGAGAAGATCTTCACCAACCCCGCAACAGACAAAGGTCTGATCTCCAAAATATATAAAGAACTCAATAAACTAGACCTTAAAATGCTAATTAACCCAATTTAAAATATGGGGCACTGAAAAAAAATGGGGCTCTGAACTGAACAGAGAATTCTCAACAGCAGAAGTTCAAATGGCCAAAAGACACTTAAGGTCATGTTCGACCTCCTTAGCAATCAGGGAAATTCAAATCAAAACAACTTTGAAATACCATCTTAACACCTATCAGAATGGTTAAAATCAAAAACACCATTGATAGCCTTTGCTGGAGAGGATGTGGAGGAAGGGGTACACTCATCCATCTCTGGTGGGAATGAAAACTAGTGCAACCACTTTGGAAATCAGTGTGCTGGTTTCTCAGGAAATTCGGGATCAACCTACCCCAGGATCCAGCAATACTACTCTTGGGAATATACCCAAGAGATGCCCTATCATATAACAAAAGCATTTGTTCAACTATGTTCATAACAGCATTATTGTAATAGCCAGAACCTGGAAACAACCTAGATGGCCATCAATGGAAGAATGGATAAAGAAAGTGTGGAATATTAGAGTAGTACTCAATGGTAAAAAACAATGACATTTTGAATTTTGCATGAAAACTGATGGAAATAGAAAACACTATCCTGGGTGAAGTAGCCCAGGTCCAAAAAGATAAACATGGGACATACTCACTCATAATTGGTTTCTAGCTATAAATTAAGGACATTGAGCCTATAATTCGTGATCCTACAGAAGCAAATTAAAAGGTGAACCCAAAGAAAAACATACAGTTATCCTCCTGGATATTGGAGGTAGACATGATTGCTGGGCAAAAATTGGAAACTTCGGGGTGTGGGTGGGAGGGCAATAAGAGGAGATGGGGAGAGAAAAGTGAGAAGGGGAGGATGGGGAGAGCTTGGGGAATAAGATGTTGGGATGGAGGAAGGGTGGATATGGGAGCAGGGAAGTGTATTTTTTAATTAAGGGAGCCATCTTAGGGTTGGAAAGAGACTTGACTCTAGAGGGGTTCCCAGGTGTCCAAGGAGATGTTCCCAGCTAGTTCCTTGGGCAGCTGAGGAGAGGGAGCCTGAAATGTCCCTATCCTATAGCCATACTGATGAATATCTTGCATATCACCATAGAACCTTCCTCTGGTGATGGATGGAGATAGAGTTAGAGACCCACATTGGAGCACTGGACTGAGCTCCCAAGGTCCAAATGAAGAGCAGAAAGAGGGAAAACATGAGCAAGGAAGTCAAGACCATGAGAAGTGTACCCACCCTCTGAGACAGTGGAGCTGAGCTACTGGGAGCTCACCAAGGCCAGCTGTACTGGGACTGAAAAAGCATGGGATCAAACCAGACTCTCTGAACATGGTGGACAATGAGGGCTGGCTGAGAAGCCAAGGACAATGGCACTGGGTTTTGACCCTACTGCATGTACTGGCTTTGTGTGAGCCTAGTCTGTTTGGATGCGCACCTTCCTCGACTTGGATGGAGAGGGGAGGACCTTGGACTTTCCACAGGCAGGGAACCCTGACAGCTCTCTGGACTTGAAATGGGAGGTGGAAATTTTTAATAAAAAAAAAAAGAAAATTACTCATCTGCCGACTGAGATGAACCTAGCACACAGGATACAACATGAAAGACCTGATTAACAGTGCCCCATACAGCAGAAAGCAGTTTAAAGAGAAAAATAGTCTGCCCATATTCCCAAATATTGTTTAGAAATGTTCTTTTATATTTAAAGGGGGAGATGATATAGACATAATTAATTTGCATTGGTATGAATCTTGGTTTGTTGATATAAATTTAAGGTCAATTTTGTTATATGTATATGTATTTCTGATCTTGATTAAGGTATTTTGATTGTGTAGTTCATTTAAAAATGTAATGTATAATTTGAAAATATAGGTTGTTAATGGATAATCATCGATAATAGTAAAGCTTGTAGTCATGTTAGTTAGATATTCTAGATGTATAGAGATATATTTCAGTTCGATATGCATTATTCATATCTTTCAAAGACTACAGGATATGGCATTTAATGTTTTAATAACTTAGGGCTTTTCATGACAATGAGACACATCTGCTCCGGGCAACAACAAGCTACTTCAGAGGAAGATGGACATCAAAGAGGCTCTTTATGGAGTTGGTTAGCCATTTGGGCAAAAAACTGCTCTTATCTGGACTGTTGCATAAATTGGACACAAAGAACCCACAGAGAGAGGACTGCTAAACTTGTCTAAAGGTGAGATGATTCTTTGGGATTCCTGATTCATGAAAGAGTCTGTGTGGCATATTCCAAGAAGAAATGGCACTTTTTCTAATTCTTAGCTTGGGTTTGAACTCTATCCCCCATTCAGTTCAGCGATTCTTTCATAGCCACTGTTCTTAGAATCACAGGACTGCCTTGGTCATTCTACATGTTTCAAACATAAATGTCATTTCCCATGTTTTTAATGGATTTTGTAAAAATATTTGTTATTATTAATAAAATGGACTTTTATAGTTGATGTATATTGAGTCAATTATCTGAATCAGGATTAATGAAAATTAGACATTAGCATAAAACTTTGTAAAATATCACACAAAAGATTGACTTCAGAAGTGCATAAACAGCCTACAGATTTCTAAATATCCCCTGGAAAAGACTGTTTTCCCTAGCAGACACAGAGATCAAGGTGCAGAAAATAAACCAAAGCCTTCATTATGAGATTGACTATATTAGAGCAAAAAGTCAAGTCCCAGCCTCAGAAGGTGTCAACAGTTAAAGTAAAGGCATTGATTGGTAAAGAATGGGATCCTGTAACTTGGAATTGAGATATGTGGAAGGATCCTATGGAAGCTGAGAACTTTGAGCCTTCAGATCTCAAGGATTTATGTCACCTGAGAAAATACAGAATGGTAGTAGAGAAAGGTAGTGATAATTACCAGCTAAGGTCACATAGGCAGGATTATAATAGACAAGAGCATTTCATTTGGATTTTGTTAAGAAGGTATTTGTATGGATAATTGTGTTTTCTTTCCTCAATTTCTTTATCATGTAATGTAACATCAATTAAGAGAATATCAGTAGTTTTCCTATTTAAGTTTGAGATATTAAAATGTACCTAAAGCAACATTGCCATCTAGTCTAAGTTTATATTGTGTTTTCAGTTGAAAAAAAATGGTTATGTCATCTTACGCATACTTATGACCTGGTTAAAGGTATAATGTGCTTGTGATTGTATGTTGAATAGTTAAATCATGTTATGCATAATTATTACCTGATTATTGTTTTCATTTGGAAATTAAACATGACACAAGAAGATATGAATGTGTGTCAAATTGACATAGGATGGACTTGTGATGGACATTCTTGGTTGTCAACTTCTGGAATTAAATAAAACCCAAATGACTGGGCATACCTGTGAGAGTTTTTGTTTAATTGAACCACTTGAAGTGAGAAGACGCACTTCTAGTCCAGATCTTTGAGGTAAGAAGATACAACATTAGCCCAGATATTTTGAGTTAGAAGATGCACTTTTAATTATAGCCACACTTTTTCTGGCAGTCTGTATAAAGGGCATGGAATAAGTAAGCTGGCTCTCTTTTTGCCTGATTTCTCTCACTTCACTAACAAGTTCATTGCTTCACTAATGTTAGAGACTACTTCTTCAGAATTCTGGAATATGCTGAAAACCATGTAAGACATCTAGCCCTGTGGACTAAACAACTATTGGATTCTTGACTATTCCATTGGTAAAGAGTCATTGTTGGATGATGTGGACCCCACCCTGTAATCTATTCTAATGAATCATCTTTTCATTCATATATATATATATATATGGAGAGAGAAAGAGATTCATTGTGTAAGTACTTTTCCTATAGAGATCTCTGACTAATACACTCTGCAAACTTTAACTTTTGGGTATCTAAGGCACTAGAATATCCATAAACATATACTGATTCTTTATTGTCAAAATTATTTTATTAATACTAATGGAAGTTATGAGAGAAGCAGTTTAAAAATAAGCTAAAAGTCTACAACTAAAGATATCAAAGTATAGGCAAAAAATCATCTTAAGCTATGTATTATAGATGTTTCAGAAGAATGATGATGGCTTATGGTGAAGTTTTGAAACATAATTAAAAAGTTGAGACCAAATCAGTATATTTACCTTTTTTCTCAGCTAAAGATTTTGAGTTCTGTTTCCTTTGTTACTTTTACTTTCCTGAAGCCATAATTTCCAGTGACAACATTAAAAACCTTTTCTGTACCAGTCACCTGTGATACCTCAAACAGGAGTACTCTTTGAGATTTGAAAAAGGTAGCAGAAAATGATTTTCAAAATTGTTTTAAATCCTTGTAAAGAACTTAACAGAAAAAATTCAGAGAACATAACAGATAAAGAGAAATGACCTCGGATGGACTGTCTCATTTTCCTGAAGTGATTCTATGGGTTCTTATTAGAAGAGTTTCTCAGCACATGATCAGCCAGAATTCATCCTAGATAGTAGGGCAAAATTTTATGGTACAGAGATTGGAGGACCCAATAAATGTTTAAAACTTATAAAGCATATCTCTCCCAACTACAAAAATCATATGAAATATATAGTTTTTTAAACACTATTGAAAAGTGACCACATATAAAATAAGTGGATAAATAAATACAGTAAAAGTGAAATATATTTTCATTCTCCATTAAGCTATATGTTGTCTGTGTATATAAATGAGTGTTTAACGGTGCTGGAACTGGCAGACTTGACAACAGCAACTTTATGTGTAACAAAACGTGAAATAATTTGGAATAGGGAAGCATTTAAATTATGTTTAGATGGTTATATTATTAAGTAATAAAATTTCAAGTTAATAACTGTTGCTCAAAAGTAATTTTTCATAAAACCCGTGCTATAGAACAACCCAGTCTCACTAGAACACTAACAATACCTATATGACTACAAGACTGAGAAGAGATAATGCATGTGAAAATACTTTGTGAGTAAGAATTGTTCACATTAGAGTGGGACATCATTATCGGAATTCTAGCATTTTTTAAGAAAATATTTTATGCAACCTCTTGATTTTGACACTTCCCATCAAAAACACAGGTTATTTTCCTCTTTATTTACTTGAAAAATATTTTCATTTTTATCTTGAATGCTACATCTCATGAGAATATCATGGGGAGTATGCTACAAGAAGCAAGATCTATTCACTTCTTATTTACCTTATCTAAAAAAATCTTATAATTTATTCACCTTGAAATTTTAGAAAAATACAAAACCAAAACAGAATGTGTAACAGTAAGAAAGTAAACTGAGAACTTCATGAACTGTTAAGGTAGGGCTATAGGTAACAAAGGCATGATACCTGTGATGTGGGAGGTCCTTCTGTCTATGTTTTGCTCTTATTGGTTAATGAATAAAGAAGCTGGCTTGGCCTATGTGTTAGAGTAGAATAGAGCTAGGTGGGGAAAACTAAACTGAATGGTGGAAGAAAGAAGCCATGTAGCCCTGCCAGAGATGGATGCCAGAACTTTACCTGGTATGCCACAGGCTCATGGTGATGTACATATTAATGGAGATGGGTTACTTTAAGATATGAGTTAGCCAGAAATACATTTAAGCTATTGGCCAAACAGTATAATATGGTTTCTGTGTGATTATTTCGGGGCTGACCAGCTGGGAACAAACAAGCAGCCCTCCTTACAACAAATTGGTGCGCCTATTTGGCCAACTAAATCCACTCAAAACCTGAGAGAGTTTGGGAAGAAATTCTAGGCGAAAACAAACAAAACAAAAACAGTGTTGAACATGGTGTAATGTCATGGCTCTTTTAAGAGAGGTTTTCCTTATTCAGTGGTAGCAGAAAAAAGGCCACATGGTTTTAAAATGGTGGCTTCCTGGGTCCTAGTGCCAGCGCAAACTCTGGCTCTTTCAGAAGACCAAGCACTTAAATTGGGTTTGTGAGCAACTTGCTACAACTTACTTAATAGCAAGTTAGACCTGCTGACTACTTAGAACTGGGGCAGTGTGCATGGCTTTCAGAGGCATTGAACATGCCTCCACTATGCTGGACTGGGTGGAGTAAGCAGGCAGGGCCATGTTTGCCCTAGCCATGGCCACTCAGTATTAAAAAACAAGCAGTTCTTATCAGAAAAGGACTACAGATACACAATAAAACAAATTCATATGGAAAGACCTATAAATGGGGCACAGTGTTGGATAAATGTACATAGGCTTGGAAGAGAGAAGAAAAAGAATATAGACAGTTATAAATAGAAGTAAATGGTTTTTAAAAAGAAAGGGTAAAATCTTTAAAGAGACAGAATACAGATAGACATTGACTAAAAAGAGTAAAGAAAAAATAAGCCATATAAGAATGGAAAATACACAAAGTATGGATTATGTATATTATTGTGTGTTCTTTGAATTTTTTTGACTGTGAAGGAGCTAAGTACAGAGAGACTATTTATTGTATGGGCTGCTAAGCCAAACCGGCATAGATATTTTCAAGGTATGTCTTCAGGATTTGGGTCTAAAAATTTGTTGCTTTGGAAAAAGAGGTTTCTCTTTTGTTTCCACACAGGATGAGAACCTGTGGAATCTTTTTATATTAATGTTGTTTGATGGAGCAAGACCACCCAAAAAGTCTCCGTGAACCCCCCAAAAATTACTTCACCCAACTACTAATTGAGATAAATCTAGCACACAGGATACCCCATGAAATACCTGATTAAGAGCACTCCCAATCAACAGGAAGTAGTCTAGAAAACTATGTCCAAATTCCCAAATATTGTTTATAAAAGTTTATTTACATACATTTAAAGGGAGATATGCTATAGAGATTTGCATTGGTTTGGATCTTGGTTTATTGATGCAAGTTTAAGGTAGATAGATGATAGATAGATAGATAGATAGATAGATAGATAGATAGATAGATAGATAGATAGATAGATAGATGATAGATACATAGATGATAGATAGATAGATAGATAGATAGATAGATAGATAGATAGATAGATAGATAGATAGATAAAGGTATTATGCTTATGCAGCTCATTTAAAAATGTAATGTAAAAAAATAAAAATGTAATGTATAATTTAAAAATATAGTTTAATAGACAGTCATCCATAATAGTCAAACTTGTAGTCATATTAGTTAGGTTATCTAGATATATAGAGATATATTTCAGTTAGATAGGTATTCTTCAAATTTTTCAGACACCTTCAGAATATGGAATTTAAATGTTTTAAGAACTTAGAACTTTTCATAACAATGAGGTACATCTGCTCCTGGCAACACCAATCTACTTCAAGAGGATGATGGTCATTGAAGAGGCTCCTTATGGAGTTTGCTAGACATTTGGGCAAGAAACTGCTATTGCCTGGACTGCTTTGATGCTATGCTATATAAACTGGACATGCGTGACCCACAGAGAAGTGACTGCTGAACTTGCCTACGGGTGAGACAATCCTTCGGAGTTTCTGCTTCATGAAAGAGTCTGCCTGATATTCTGCAGGACACAGAAGAAAGCAACTAATGGACTGTGCGATTACAAGGCAGAACAGATCTTCAAATTTCCTGCTTCATTGAAAAAAGTCTTCATTGAAAAAAGTTCAGCTATGGGCCTGTAGGCTGAAGATGGATGCCCCACCGGTACAGAAGAACTTTGAGTGACTGTCCAGGCAACAAGCAGTCTCTGTCAATTCTGGAGTTTTGGAAGTTGTTTACAATACCCTTCCTGTTAACTTAGGTAATAATTTATCATTCTGGAGTCTTCGATGGAGTTAAAGAATTTATAGTTATAGTTTTCCTTAATTATGATAAAAGATATAGCAGATATAAATATTGTAGCTGTAATTCTTGCTTGATACCTGTTTTGTTATATGTAATTTTACCATGTTAAAATTAAAGACTTCCTTTTTATTTAAGCAGGAAAAGAGAAATGATGTAGGAGGTTCTTCTATGTGTTTCTTTTATTGGTTAATGAATAAAGAAGCTGTTTTGGCCTGTGTGAAAGGGCAGAGTAGAGCTAGGTGGGAAAAACTAAACTAAATGCTGGGAGAAAGAAGACTAAGTCAAGAGAAGCCATGCAGCCCCACTGAAGATGGACACTGGGATTTTATCTGGTAAGCCTGAACCTTGTGGGGATACACAGATTAATGGAGATGGGTTAATTTAAAATATGAGTTATCCAGAAATATGCTTAAGCTATTGGCCAAACAGTATTGCAAATAATATGGTTTCTGTGTGATTATTTTGGGGCTGAGCAACCAGGAACAAACAAGCAGCTCTCTTACTACATACCAAAATGTGTGTGAGACTCTTGGAATTTCCCACTTGAAAGACTCTAAGCAGAAATATTTATCTGTGAACTCTGTTTGCTATTAAGTAGTTTCTAAGAGCATTGTGTCCCTCCTACTTTTGACTTGTGATTGTATAGGACTGAGGGAGCTTCTACTGCATTAGAACCAGTTCTAGGGTAGAAAGTGAATCTTTGAAGCTGAATGCCACCAGGGTGAGGTAAGTCTGGCCCTCAGCAATATGTACCATTTTACTTAGTACACAATTTATTATCATGAACAGCAGCTTAAAACAATACCCCTTTTTATTAGGTCATCATTTCTAAATTTCCAGAAGTCTAAACATGGCTAACTACATTCTTTTTCAATGTTTTCCTGGTCTGGATTTAAGATATTAGCCAGAGTTGTGGTTAAAATCTGGACTCAAGATCTCTTTCAAGCTCCTTGTGTGTTTTCAGAATTATCTCTTGATGATTCATTTGCCTCCCTCACTGGCAGCTGAAAACTGCTCTCAGTAAACAAAGGCTATATCCTTCCAGCACATTCTTTGGCCCCAGGTACTAGGCAATTGATGTTGTCTTTCTTCCAAGCCAGAAGAAGCCAATCTCTCTATTTCTCTTCTTCCACAAGTGTAAATACTTCAGTATTAAAGAATACAGATAGTTAACTCGGATAAGTTTCCTTTCTTAAAGTCACCTCATTGAGAATTTAATAGAACCTGCAAAATCTCTCTTCAGAACACCTTTGTTAGTGTTTAACTAACTAAATAATTCACATGAGTATGAATATCTGGGGTTGTCTTGGTAGCTCTTCTATTGCTATGAAGAAACACCATGAACAAAGCAATGTGTAAAGAAAGCTTTTAATTAGGAGTTTGTTTATGATTTCAGAGGGGTAGTCCATGATCAGCATGGCAGGGAGCATGGAAGCATATAGAAAGCATGGTGCTGGAGCTGAGAATTTATATTTTATCCACATATAGCAGATAGAAAGAGAACCTGGGCCTGGAGAGGGCTTTTCAAACTCCCAATAATATACTTCCTCCAATGGGGTCACACCTCTTAATTCTTCCCAAATAGTTAACAAGTTGGAAGCCAAATGTTTAACTATATGAGCCTATGGGGGCCATTCTTATTCAAACCACTAGGAGGGTATCTTAGTTAAGGTTTTCATTTCTATGACAAAACACCATGAACAGAAGAAACTTGTAGAGGGAAGGATTTATTTCAGTTTTATAGCATTTATGTCATACTCCATTGCTGAGGGTAGACAGGACAGAAACACAAGCAAGGAAGGCACTTGGAGGCAGGAGCTACTAGAGGCCACAGAGGAGGGCTGCTTACTAGTTTGCCTTTCCTGTCTTACCGAGCCTGCTGTCTTAGCACCCAAAATCACTGTCCCAGGAGTGGTCTCTCCCACAATGAGCTGAACCCTCCTACATTAATCATTAATCAAGAAAATTAACCATGGGCTTGCCCAAAGGCCAATATGGTAATGATGATTTAAGTGACACTAAAGTGTTTTAAGTTGCATTAAAAGTAGTCAGCACAAAGAACAATGAGTTTGAGAAACACCTTAGAATTCTGCTTATCCCAAATTAGTCAGAAGTCAGCATGGAAAATGGGGTATCTGCTATACCAATTTTTTTAAAGTTGCCTTGTATTTTTATTCAACTTTAATGAAGGATAAGCAAGATGATTCTAAATTAAGAATTAGCCCCTTGAATTTAGTTAAGCAAATTGATGGCTTGTATTCTGCTAATACCTACAATAAAAGGAAAAAAAAAGAAAAAAAAAGAATAGAGTTTGAGATTCATCATGATCTGTGTTTTCAGTCATTTTCTATGCTCTCTTGTACATACCATCCTTAAATAAGTATGGCTCTCTAAGGACCCAAGAATTGCTGATGAAGACCCAAGTCTCAAGTAGTAAATAAAAACAAAGGATGTTTATTCTGCAGAAACAACCAGCATGCACAGTCAACCACTTGTACTAAATGGCAACCACAAAAGGAACATTCAGGCTCATTTAAAGCATAGCTAGGTGAATTCAAGGAACAATCAAGTTATCTCAGACATGATTGGTTAAACAAGTAGAAGTTATATTGGTACATTTTGATTGGCTAAGATTTTAGTCTTTCCATCTTTGGGTATGCTTGGGCACATCTGAGCATATTTCAGGAGGGAAATTACAGGGACCATCCTTTTATGGTCATCACCTTGAGACAGTGTGGGTCAACTCAGACCTTGTATGTGTTCCCTCCCTCATCCCTGCCGTTAGGAAAATTGTTGAATAATGGATCTATGTTTGAAATAAATCTTGTTTGCTCTTAAAGAAACTGAAACTTAGGTCTGATTGTAAAATGGAGGGAGTTTCGAGCCATCAGCTCTTTGATAAGGATTATGCCATAAGACTGTTCCAACTGTGTAACTACCAAATGCAATAAAACATGGACTTCTAATAGACTTGCTCCCCATTTATCCTGTATTATGAACATTATTTGAGTGAACTAAAACAGACTCAATTAATTTTTTTCATATGTAAGTGTTATATTCTTATCTAGTCTATTAAATCTAACATTTAAACTAAACACACTGTTACCAGAAATTAAATACCTGCTACTTTTATGGATATAGGCACATATGTATTTTATTTTGAAAGATGAGCCATGAAGATTGTAAGAAAATGAGCTATATGTAGAAGCACATTACTAGAGGTGGCTATTTAAATTTCAGCTCTGGATAAAATTATGGCTTGGTGGGAGCCTAGCCAGTTTGGATGTTCACCTTCCTTGAAATGGACGGAGGGGGGAGGACCTAGGACTTACCACTGGGCAGGGAACCCTGACTGCTCTTTGGACTGGAGAGGGAGGGGGAGAGGAGTGGGGGGAGGGGAAGAAGGGTGGGAGGAGGGGGAGAAGAGTGGGAGGAGGGGGGGGGAATGGGAGGCTCGGAGGAGGTGGAAATTTTTTTTATTCTCCTTTTATCAATAAAAAAAGTTATGATTGTTGACAGGATCTAGAAAAAAAATATTTTTCCATTTTTTTTAAAAAATTGATTTTATTGAGCTATACAATTTTCTCTGCTCCTCTCCCTTCCTATCCCCTCCCCTTCTACCCTCTCCCACTGTTTCCATGCTCCCAATTTACTCAGACGATCTTGTCTTTTTCTACTACCCATATAGATTAGATCCATGTATGTGTCTCTTAGGATCCTCATTATTGTCTAGGTTCTCTAGGATTATGAGCTGTATAGTGGTTTTATTTACTTTATGTCTAAAAGCCACTTATGTGTAAGTACATATAATATTTGTCTTTCTGGGTGTGGGTTACCTCAGTCAATATGTTGTTTTCTAGATCCATCCATTTGCTTGAAAATTTCAAGATGTCATTATTTTTTCTGCTGTGTAGTACTCTATTGCATAAATGTATGACAGTTTCCTTATTCATTCTTCAGTCGAGGGGCTAGCTGATAATTGCCATTTTTTTTTAAAACAATGGTAGTACTTAAGATGTGGTTACTGACCCACAATAATAACATGTTAACCTTTCTGAATACATTCCCAACTTTGGAAGGCATCCCTGGTCATCTTTCCTCTGGTTTTCTGAGCAACTGTGCTTTGTTGATGGACTAAGGAAAAGCAAATGAGAATATAAACTCTAGGAGTCTCCTCCTTATTCTGTATATACCCTGCTCATTTTCAATTTTTCAGGCTTATTTACTGTGTGCTAACTACTATATTGAAAACGTTATTTGTTTTATCCTCATCTAATCTTCAGAAAAACTTTATGTAATAGGCAATAGCAATATCCTTATATTATAGATGAGCTGCAAATCAGATTGTGTGGCTTACATATGGCAAATAAATTCATATAGCTAGTAATAAAAAAAATAAAGATTCAAACCCAGGCAGCCTCATGCCATGTCCATTATTCTGAACCTTCTGCACAACCATGATGAAGGTGTGACTAAATTAACTTCACATGATTGCTACTTAGGACTTGCAGAAATTAGATGAATTGTCCCCCAGGACTTTAAAGCCAAGATGATGGAAGCCAACAATTTATAAAATTGATGGAGGTCATTGGTAAATAAAGAAACTGCCTTGGCCCATTTAACAGGAGAGCCCTTAGGTGGGTGGAGTAGACAGAAAGAATGCTGGGAGGAAGTGAGGCAATCACCATGCCTCTCCTCTCTGGGCAGACACAATGAAGCTCCAGCCCAAGATGGACACACACTAGAATCTTCCTGGTAAGCCACCACCTCGTGGTGCTACACAGATTATTAGATATGGGTTAGTCAAGATGTGAGAGTTAGCCAAGAAGAGGCTAGATATAATGGGTCAAGCAATGTTTAAAAGAATACAGTTTGTGTGTTGTTATTTTGGGGCATAAGCTACCCAGGCAGATGGGAGCCAGGCAGCCGAAATGCAGCCCACTGCTCCTTCTACATAAAATACTATAAAATGTTGTCAGAGCCCATTGATGTGTATCCATTCCACCTTGACCAAAGGTCAGAGAATTGAAAACTATTCTTTGTTTTTCAAGGTTTGACCCAGGGAGGAGCTGCCTATAAGATGCTTGGCATAAGGTGTGGACAGTGCATGTCCTGCCTAAACAACAGAATACTTAACTCAGGATACAGTTATTTGTTGTTTTGCAGATTAAGAAGGTAATTATTCTGTCTGTTCTTTGTATTGTGTTAAAGCAGTCTTTTGCCTTCTTTCCACCTTTTTGAATTGGGGTATAAAAGTATATGGAAAATAAACATGAGTGAATTTCATATTCAATGGGTTGCCCTCCTGACTCTATTTTGTGTCTCTGTCTATTTCTTTCGCGTCTCTGGTCTTTCTGTTTAACACTTCTAATCCACATGCCCCTATCCTGGAATGTACAAACACATTAAAGCTGGACCCCAATAGATGTCACCCAATGTGGGGCAACAACAAAATGTTGTACTTAAATATACTAACAAGTACACTTTAATATGAAGCATTTAAAAAGTTCAACGTTCCTGCTGTCCTATACAACATGTTTTTATTGTGTATCAAAAGTTGTAAATTAAATATTGATTCCTCAAATGAAAAAAAGACTCAAATGAAAATTAGATTTTAAATAAAAACAATGAACACCAGAGCCACTTCCTCAGGACCAGGTTTTTCTACTCAATTTTTAAGTGCCAGCTGTTTTTGAAAAATGAATTTAAAAATATTTCATATCTCATTGAATGAATGATCTATTCAGTAGAGTTCAGATATCTCAGTCCTAGTCTTCCAAGCTTTCCAGTCAGTTCTCAATTTCTACAGAAAGGATTTGGGTGGGTTTGAAGAACGATCATTCACAGAAGCAAAATTGTGGGAAACTATTACCATGTGAAATTATTATCTGTCACAAAAATTATCCTCTTGAAGCCTGGTTCTTATATTTTAGAGGGAACAAAGTATCCTCAAGAATTAAAACGTTTTGATCTGATCTAGGCACCAGGAGAGCCATCATTGGGGTGAGTTTTGGACCCTCGGCAGCAGCCCGGGACACGGAAGTCAGACGTTCCTCATCCTCCCTATACTTCCTGGGATTCCTGCTGGGCGTTTACTCCCAGCATACTGCCTCTCTCTTCCTATCCCACCCAATTTGCATCCAGAACCCTCCTCCCTTCTGCCTCCTTTCCCCCTTCGGAGCGCTGGGGCCGAATCACGAGGGCAACCTAGCAGGCGGGAGCTCCTTTCTTTCAATAGCCTGCCTGCAGCAAGCAAGATAGGTGCTTTGTTTACGAGCTACCCATCCAGCATGGAGATCTGATCTCGGCACCAGGAGAAACATCACTTGAGCACCAGGAGAGCCATCACTGGGAAGTGCCAACACTAGGAAGGTACATCAGTAGGAAAAGAGACCTGATCCTGTAAAAGAGGATTCATAGGGAAGCATTCGGAGGAAGAGATGAGCAGGCACCAATGCAAGAATTCACCCAACAATCTGAAAAACACCATGAAACCACCAGAACCCAGCGACTTCACAAGAGGAGGACAGGAACACCTTAATCAAGAAGAAGTAGAAAAAATTGATATTATGAAAGTGATTGACACCCTTAAACAGCATGTAAAAAAATGCCCATATAGAAATGGATGAGCAGTATAACAGAAAGTTTGAGGAATTGAATAAATCAGTGAATGATACCCTAGGAAACCAAGGTAAAACAATCAAACAGATAATGGAAAGAGTTCAAGACTTGAAAACTGAAATGGAGGCAAAGAAGAAAACACAAACAGAGGGTCAGTTGGACATGGAAAATCTAAGTAAATTATAGAGACAACAGAAACAAGCATAACCAGCAGAATCCAAGAGATAGAAGAAAGAATCTCAGATTCTGAAGATACCATAGAGAAAATAAACGCACTGATCAAAGAAAACAGCAAGTACAAGAAACACTCATCACGAAACATTCAGGAAATATGGGACACAATAAAAAGACCAAACCTAAGAATAATAGGAGTAGAAGAAGGAGAAGCAGTACAGCTCAACAGTCCAGAAAATATATTTAATAAAATTATACAAGAAAACTTTCCCAATCTAAAGAAAGATGTACCTATGAAGGTTCAAGAAGCATACAGAACACCAAATAGACTGGATTAAAAAAACCATCCCCTCGCCATATAATAATCAAAACACAAAATATACAGATTAAAGAAAGAATATTAAGAGCTGCAAAGGACAAAGGCCAAGTAACTTATAAAAATAAACCTACCAGACTTACACCTGACTTCTCTATGGAAACCATGAAAGCCAGAAGGTCCTGGATAGATGTACTTCAGAAATTAAGAGACCATGGATGCAAGCCTAGACTACTATACCCAGCCAAGCTTTCATTCACTATAAATGGAGAAAATAAAATTTTACAGGATACAAACAAATTTAAGCAATACGTAGCCACAAATCCAGCCTTACAGAAAGTAATAGAAGGAAAATCACAAACCAAGGAGTCCAACAATGACCACAATCACTCAGACATCTAGAGACCCTTCACCAGCGCAACTCAAAGAAGGGAAACACACAAACCCTACTAATAAAAAAGTGAACGGAGTTAACAACCACTGGTCATTAATATCACTTAATGTCAGTGGACTCAACTCACCTATAAAAAGGCACAGGCAAAGAGAGTGGATACGAAAACAAGATCCGACATTCTGCTGTTTAGAAGAAACACACCTCAACCACAAAGACAGGTACCTACTCAGAATAAAGGACTGGGAAAAGGCTTATCAAGCAAATGGACCGAAGAAACAAGCAGGTGTGGCCATACTAATTTCTAACAAAGTTGACTTCAAACTTAAATCAATCAGAAGAGATAGAGAGGGACATTTTATACTCATAACAGGAACAATTCATCAGGATGAAGTCTCAATCCTGAATATCTATGCGCCTAATATAAAAGCACCCACTAACGAAAAAGAAACATTACTAAAACTCAAGGCAGCCATCAAACCGCACACACTAATAGTAAGAGACTTCAAAACTCCTCTCTTACCAATGGACAGATCAATCAGACAGAAGCCTAACAGAGAAATTAGAGAATTAATGGAGGTAATGAATCAATTGGACTTAACAGACATCTATAGAACATTCCACCCAAATAGGAAAGAATATACCTTCTTCTCTGCAGCACATGGAACCTTCTCAGAAATTGACCAAATACTCGGTAACAAAGTAAACATCCACAGTTACAAAAAAATATTAGTAACCTCCTGTGTCTTATCAGATCACCATGGATTAAAGTTAGAATTCAACAACAATGCTACCCCAAAAAATCCTACAAACTCATGGAAACTGAACAGTCAACTACTGAACCATACCTGGATTAAAAAGAAATAAAGAAAGAAATTAAAGTCTTCCTTGAATTTAATGAAAATAAAGAAACAACCTACTCAAACCTATGAGACACTATGAAATCAGTCCTAAGAGGAAAGTTCATAGCACTAAGTGCCCACATAAAGAAAACAGAGAAAGCACACATTGGAGACTTAACAGCCCACCTGAAAGCTCTAGAAAAAAAAAGAAGCAGACTCACTTTGGAGGAGTAGAAGACTGGAAATAATCAAACTGAGGGCTGAAATCAACAAAATAGAAACACAGAAAACAATCCAAAGTATCAATGAAATAAAAAACTGGTTCCTGGAGAAAATCAACAAGATTGATAAATCCCTATCCAAACTAATCATACGGCAGAGAGAGAATATGCAAATTAATAAGATCAGAAATGAAAAGGGGAACATAACCACAGACATAGAGGAAATTCAGATAATTATTAGATCTTACTACAAAAGCTTGTATGCCACAAAACTGGAAAATGTAAAAGAAATGGACAGTTTTTTAGATAAATACCATATACCAAAGCTAAATCAGGACCAGGTGAACAATCTAAATAGATCTGTTAGTCGCGAAGAATTAGAAGAGGTTATCAAAAACCTCCCTACCAAAAAAAGCCCTGGACCAGATGATTTCAATGCAGTATTCTACCAGAACTTCCAAGAAGACCTAATACCTATACTCCTTGATGTATTTCACAATATAGAAACAGAAGAGTCATTGCCAAATTCCTTTTATGAAGCTACAGTGACTCTGATACCAAAACCACACAAAGACTCAACCAGGAAAGAGAATTACAGGCCAATCTCACTTATGAACATCGACACAAAAATCCTCACCAAAATACTGGCAAGCCGAATCCAAGAACACATTAGAAAAATTATCCATTATGATCAAGTAGGCTTCATCCCAGAGATGCAGGGCTGGTTCAACATACAAAAATCTATCAATGTAATGCATCATATAAATAAACTGAAAGAAAAAAACCATATGATCATTTTATTAGATGCTGAAAAAGCATTTGACAAAATTCAACATCCCTTTATGATAAAAGTCTTGGAGAGATTAGGGATACAAGGGCGATGCCTAAATATAATAAAAGCTGCATACAGCAAGCAGACAGCTAACATCAAATTAAACGGAGAGAAACTCAAAGCCATCCCACTAAAATCAGGAACATGACAAGGATGTCAACTCTCTCCATACCTCTTCAATGTAGTGCTTAAAGTTTTAGCAATAGCAATAAGACAGCATAAGGGGATCAAGGGTATTCTATTTGGAAAGGAAGTAGCTAAACTTTCGTTATTTGCAGATGATATGATAGTGTACATAAGTGACCCCCAAAACTCCACCAAAGAACTTTTACAGCTGATAAACACCCTTAGTAATGTGGCAAGAAACAAGATCAACTCCAAAAAAATCAGTCACCCTCTTATACACAAAGGATATGGAAGCAGAGAGGGAAATCAGAGAAGCTTCACCTTTCATGATAGCCACAAACAGCATAAAATATCTGGGGGTAACCCTAACCAAGGAAGTGAAAGATCTATTTGACAAGAACTTTAAGGAAGTGAAGAAAGAAATTGAAGAAAATACCAGAAAATGGAAGGACCTCCCTTGCTCTTGATTTGGGAGGATCAACATAGTAAAAATGGCAATTCTACCAAAGGCAGTTTATAGATTCAATGCAATCCCCATCAAGGTCCCATCAAAATTCTTTACAGACCTTGAGAGGACAATAATCAACTTTATATGGAAAAACCAAAAACTGAGGATAGCCAAAACAATTTTATACAATAAAGGATCTTCTGGAGGCATTGCCATCCCTGACTTCAAACTCTATTACAGAGCTACAGTAATGAAAACAGTGTAGTACTGGCAGAAACAGACAAGTTGACCAATGGAATCATATAGAAGACCCGGATTTTAACCCACAAACCTATGAACACCTCATTTTCAATAAAAGAGATAAAAGTATACAATGGAAGAAAGAAAGCATCTTCAACAAATGGTGCTGGCACAACTGAATGTCAACCTGTAGAAGAATGAAAATAGACCCATATCTATCACCATGCACAAAACTCAAGTCCAAATGGATCAAAGACCTCAATATCAGTCCGAACACACTGAACCTGAAAGAAGAGAAAGTGGGAAGTACCCTACAACAGATGGGCACAGGAGATCGCTTTCTATGTATAACCCCAGCATCACAGACTTTAAGGGCAACATTGAATAAATGGGACCTACTAAAACTGAGAAGCTTCTGTAAAGCAAAAGACACTGTCACTAAGAGAAAAGGCAACCTACTGACTGGGAGAAGATCTTCACCAACCCCGCAACAGACAAAGGTCTGATCTCCAAAATATATAGAGAACAGGAGAAACTAGACTTTAAAATGCTAATTAACCCAATTAAAAAATGGGGCACTGAACTGAAGAGAGAATTCTCAACAGAAGTTCAAATGGCGAAAAGACACTTAAGGTCATGCTCAACCTCCTTAGTGATCAGGGAAATGCAAATCAAAACAACTTTGAGATAACATCTTACACCTGTCAGAATGGCTAAAATTTAAAACACCAATGATAGCCTTTGCTGGAGAGGTTGTGAAGGAAGGGGTACCCTCATCCATTGCTGATGGGAATGCAAACTTGTGCAACCACTTTGGAAATCAGTGTGGTGATTTCTCAGGAAAGTCGGGATCAACCTACCCCTGGACCCAACAATACCACTCTTGGGAATATACCCAAGAGATGCCCTATCATATGACAAAAGCATTTGTTCAACTATGTTCATAGCTGCATTATTTGTAATAGCCAGAACCTGGAAACAACCTAGATGGCCTTCAATGGAAGAATGAATGAAGAAAGTGTGGAATATATACACATTAGAGTACTACGCTGAGGCAAAAAAACAATGAATTCTTGAATTTTGCATGCAAATGGATAGAAATAGAAAACACTATCCTTAGTGAGGTAACCCAGACCCAAAAAGATGAACATGGGATGTACTCACTCATAATTGGTTTCTAGCCATAAATAAAGGTCATGGAGTCTATAATTGGTGATCCTAAAGAAGCTAATTAAGAAGGTGAACCCAAAGAAAAACATATAGTTATACTCCTGGCTATGGGAACTAGACAAAATTGGGATCTTGGGGGTGGGGTTGGATGGGAGTAAGGGGAGATGGGGAGAGAAAAATTAAAAGGGGAGAATAGGGGGAACTTTGGGAAACAGGATGATTGGGATAAAGGAAGGTTGGATAGGGGAGCAGGGAAGCACAAATCTTAGTTAAGGGAACCACCTTAGGGTTGGCAAGAGACTTGACCCTAGAGTAGCTCCCAGGAGCCCAAGGCAATGTTCCCAGTCAGTTCCTTGGGCAGCTGGGGATAGGGAACCTGAAATGACCCTATCCTATAGCAATACTGATGAATATCTTGCATATCATAGAACCTTCATCTGGTGATGGATGGAGATAGAGACAGAGAACCACACTGGAGCACTGGACTGAGCTCTCAAGGTCCCAATGAGGAGCAGAAGGAGGGAGAACATGAGCAAGGAAGTCAGGACCACGAGGGGTGCACCCACCCACTGAGACAGTGGGGCTGAAATGTTGGGAGCTCACCAAGGTCAGCTGGACTGGACTGAAAAAGCATGGGATAAAACCAGACTCTCTGAACATGGCGGACAATGAGGGCTGATGAGAAGCCAAGGACAATGGCATGGGGTTTTGATCCTACTTCATATTCTGACTTTGTGGGAGCCTAGCCAGTTTGGATGTTCACCTTCCTAGACATGGAAGGAGGGGAGAGGACCTTGGACTTTCCACTGGGCAGGGAACCCTGACTGCTCTTTGGACTGGAGAGGGAGGGAGAGAGGAGTGGAGGAAGGGGGAGAAGAGTGGGAGGAGGTGGAGGGAAATGGGAGACTTGGAGGAGGCGGAAACTTTTTTTTCTTTTTCTCAATAAAAAATTTTTAAAAAAAAGAATTAAAAGGTTTCCAAGTGGTGATTCATAGTTAAACTACTCTGGCTCACATAATCTAAAAGCAGAATACAAAGCTGTCTTCCATTTTCCCACATGAAAAAAGAAGTGTGTATCTACCTTCACAATGACTAGTGGAACCATCCTATATGTCCATCAACAGATAAATGGGCAGGGAAAATGTATGCGTAAAAACGACGGAATTTTTGCAATTAAAAATGAAACTGAAGTCATGAAATTTTGAGGAAATAGAATGCTAGTTAAAGCAAAATAATTCAGAATCAAAAGGAAAAATTCCATATCCTGCCTACAAATCCTGTGGAAACCCCCTGCTTTACCAGAGGTCATTCTAGCACCAAATACCCCAGGTTAGTACCTGTTGGCAAATTGCCAAATTCTCAGAGCCTTTTCATCCTTCCCCCAACAATCCCCTCCTTTCTTTGTCATCATAATCTCAATTACAACTTTAGTGGATGCCCTCTGCTTTACCACAGGCCATGCCTGTACAAAGAACCCTAAATAAGCCCTATTGGTAGACCCCCCCTAGCACTTCCTCAGAGCCTTCCTAACCTCCTCACAACAGCACTCCCCCTCCTTATCACATGACCCACAACTCTAGCAGAAGTCTCTAGCTTTATCGGATGCTGTGCAAGTTCCCAGAAAACCAGAGACTACTTCAGAAGGAACCCAGAGGTTAATCAGGCTGCAAGAACCCCAATGAAGGCACTTAATTGGACATAAAGACTAGCCAGTCACTAGAACCACAAGTCCCTCAGGCTAGAAGACCAGAAAGGAAACAGAAACTAAGGAGAAAAATACCCATTATAAAAGGACAAATTCAGAAATCAGTACCTAAACCTGTAGTTATGCCAAACCCAGATGCTTAGAGACCAGCATGTGAACATAGTCAATAGCAGTCAGAGCAATATATCACCACCAGAACCTAGCTATCCTATTACAGCAAGCCCTAAATATTCCAACACAGCTGTAGTACAAGAAAATGACCTTTAAAACAAATTCATGAAGATGATAGAGGTCATTAAGGAGGAAATGAATAAATCTCCCAATGAAATCCATGGAAACACAAGCAAACAATTGCAAGAAATTAATAAATCTTATAAAGAAAGCCAAGAAATGGGTGAAGGAAATGAATAAAACTCTTGAAGACCTGAAAATGGTAAAAAGAAGCAATAAAGAAAACACAAGCTAAGGAAAAGGAAAATCTAGGTAAGCAAACAAAAAATACAGACACAAGCATCACAAAGAGAATACAAGATATGGAAGAAAGAACCTCAGGCATACAAGGTAGGATAGAAGAAAATGATGCATTTGTCAAAGAAAATGTTAAATCTAAAAGAATTGTTGACATTAAACACCAGTAAATCTAGGACACTGTGAAAAAAATCAACAAATCTTAGTATAAAAGGAATAGAAGAAGGTGAAGAATAATAGCTCAAAGACCTAGAAAATATTTTTTAACTAAGTCATAAAAGAAAATTAACCTAAATAAGGGCACACCTATAAAGGTAAAAGAAGTTTACATGACACCAAATAGATTGGGTCAGAACAGAAAGCCCTCTCCCACATAATAATCAAAGCACTAATCATAAAAAACAAAGAATATTAAGAGCTGCAAAAAAAAGTCCAAGTAACATATAAATATCTACTAGAATTACACCCTATTTCTCAGGAAAGACTCTAAAAAGCCAGAAGAGCCCGGACAAATGTTCTTCAGATGCTAAGAGACCACAGATGTCAACCCAGACTATTATACTCAACAAAACTTTCACTCACCGAAGATGAAGAAAACAAGATATTCCTTATTAAAGTAAAATTTAAATAATGTCTATCCACAAATCTAGCCATACAGAAGAATTAGCAAAAAACAAACAAAAGGAAGTTAACTACACCTATGAAAACACAGAAAATAAGCACACACAAAGAAAATAGAAAGAAGGAAACCACACAGTCAAACACACCATCAACAACAACAACAAAATAACAGGAATTAGCAATCATTGGTGATTGGTAGTTTTTGATAATAATGAAGTCCATTCCCTAATAAAAAGACACAGACTAACAAAATAGATGCAAAAAAAAGATCCATTCTACTGCATACAAGAAACAAACCTCAACATCAAAGATAAACGTTGCCTCAGTGTAAAGAGTTAGAAAAAGATCTTCCAAGCAAATGGACCTAAGAAACAAGCTGGTGTGGCAATTCTAATATCTGACAAAATAGACTTCAAACCAAAGTTAAAAGAAAGAAATGGAAAAGGACGCTTCTTCCTCATCAAAGAAAGATCTACTGTAGTAGAGAGACTGCTTGCTCATTCCCAACTGTCCAGACCCGAAATAATCATTCAGAAACTATATTATTTAAACCACTGCTTGGTCAGTCACTTAAGTGTATTTCTAGCTAGCTCTTCCATCTAATATTAACCCATTTTAACTATTTTATATATATATATACCATGAGACTTATGGCCTACCGTCAAGGTTTCATCTAGCAGCTCATGTCTTTACCTTCTGGCAGCTACATAGCATTTCTTTGACTCTGCCTACTCTCTATATATATCTCTTCCAGCCTGGCTATATTCTGTTAAGCCATTGGCCAAAAGTAGCTTCTTTATTCATTAACTAATTAAAGCAGCACATATACAGAACGACTTCCCACACCATTTCCCCTTTTCTGTTTAAGTGAAAAGGAAGGTTTTAACTTCAATAAAGTAAACTTACATATAGCAAAACAGGTATCAAGCAAGAATTACTGTTACAATACTTATATCTACTTTATTTTTATCATAACTAAGAAAAACTATAACTATATATTCTTCAACTACATCAAAGACCCCAGAAGGATATAATATTACCTGTTAAACAGAAAGTGCATTATAAGCAACTTTCAAAACTCTAGAACTGACAGAGACATCTCGCTGTCTGGTTAGTCACTCAAAGTTCTTCTATATCATTGGGGGCACCCACCTTCAGCCCACTGGCCCATACTATCTGGCAGATTTTTCCATGAAGCAGGAAGTTTCAAAGTCAGTTCTGCCTCTATTGGCAGTTTGTCAGCCACTTTCTTCTGTGTCCTGAAAAATGTCTTGTAGCCACTTTTATTAAGCAGGAACCCCGAAGGATTGTTTCTCCTTTAGACAAATTCAACAGTCTTTTCTCTGTGGGTCTTGAATGTCCAGTTCCCACAGCATACCATCAAACAGTCCAGGAAGTCTACCAAGATGATCTTGAAATTCTTAACATGTATGTCCCAAACAAAATATCACCAACATTTGTAAAGAATACACTACTAAAGCTTAAATCACACATTGACACTCATGCATTGATAGTGGGAGACTTCAATACCCCACTCTCACTAGTGGACAGGTCATCTAGACAAAACCTAAACAGAGAAATACTAGAACTAACAGACATTATGAACCAAATATACATAACAGACATCTACAGAACATTTCATCCAAACACAAAAGAATACACCTTCTCAGCACGTCATGGAACTTTCTCCAAAATAGACCACATAATCACAAAGCAAGCCTCAACAGATAGAAGAAAAATATCTACATAAAGAAACTGGAGAGATACCATACTAACAATTCAACAGCATACCCTAAAGTTCTAGAACAAAAAGACACTATGTCATCCAAGAGGAGTAGATGGCAGGAAATAATCAAACTAAGGGATGAAATTAAAAAAAAAAAAACAGAAACAAAGAGAATGGTTAATTCTCTGAAAAAGAAATCAACAATATAGATAAACCCTTATCTAAGATAAAAAAAAGAGAGAGCACCCAAATTAACAAAATCAGAAACAAATGGAGGACATAATAACAGACATCAAGGAAATAAAAAGGTTTATACTTTAAAGTCCTGTACACCAAAAATTGGAAAATATAAAAGAAATGGATAATTTTTCTCAACCAATATCACATACCAAAGTTAAATCAAGGTCATATAAACAAATTAAATATACATATAATCCCTAAGGAAATTGAAGCTGTTGTTAAATGTTTACCAACCACCCCCACCCAAGAAAAGCCCATGCCCAACTGGTATTAGCTTCAAATTCTACTAGACTTTCAAAGAAGATCTAATGCCTGTCCTCCTCAAATTATTACACAAAACAAAAACTGAAGGAACATTGCCAAATTCATTTTATGAGGCCAGAGTCACCCTGATACCCAGACCACACAAAGATTCAACAAAGAGATTTACAGACCTATTTTCCTCATAATCATAGGTGCAAAAATATTCAACCAAATCCAAAAGCAAATAAAGAAGTTTATACACCATGATTAAGTGGACTTCATCCCAGAGATTTGGGGATAGTTTAACACACTAAAATCAGTTGAGGTATTTTACCATATAAACAAACTAAAAGGAAAAAGAACACATGATTATATCACTAGATGCTGAAAAGCTCTTTGACAAAATCCAACACCCCTTCATGATGAAAGTCTTGTAGGATGCTCTCCAAACTTAAATTTATGTTAATTCTTAGCTCACCAGTCCAATTTGAAATTATTCTTAGCTTTTCATGCTTTTATTTAAAAATGTGTGAATTGTGATTAAATTTGAGAAACATTGTTAAATGTATGAATAAGTAAATTTTTACATTTTTTTTCTGTTTTACTACAAGGCCATCTATGATTTGAAAGAAAGAAATAAAAGTTTATTAGGACTCTAGGGAATAAAGATATGACAATGCCAGAAATGACTGGGAAACACATTTTCTATATATGAAAAGAATTTCTGGCATTTGCAGTTATGTGAAAATAAGATGGATTAATAAACAGGATGTGTTTGATGATGTTTAGGAGGATTAAAGCAGTGTTAAAAATAATCTCACATTCTTTCCAATAAAATTAATTCTTGGGATTATATGAATATAAGAGTGTATTTTTTCACTGGGTGTACAAGAAATAAAGGCATTACTTTCTACAATTTGATCTTAATTTGTTCTAAAGCTAGAATTCCCACTGAATGTCATGGAGATCACAGCTTTTTCTACTTTAATTGAAATGTCTTTGGTCTTAAATTCTATCAGGTTATAATTCTCTTTCAAAAGGATTCATGGTTCATGTTCCACTTCCAGGTAGCATTAGGATATAGTTGAGCATGAGAAGATGCAGGTCATTAGAGGAAGAATTGATTTCTCCTGTGCTGTCTGATTCTCATGGGCAGTGTAAAAATCTTCTCAATCCCAGATGATGACATGCTAACAGTAGCCATCTACTGCTATGTGGATGTCCCCTTTCAGCTTGGGGAGGCATTGAACTGAAACCTGTGATTGTAGCTTCATTCTCCTGTCATCTTTATCTTCTTCCAGTCCTCTTATACCCATAAATTCTCTCAAACTATCTACTCTAAAACATAACTTCGGATTTCTTCAAGTCACATATAAATTGAAGGACAATCCAAAGAACAATCTTAGGCCAATATTAGGCTACCTCCTTCCACTGATGCTGTCTCACTGCTGCTACTGAAGAATACTGTACTACATCCTATCAAATGCCTTCTCAAAGAGACTCAGAAATGCAAATAAGTCATCTTTTTTATTAACACATACATGCCTGGATTTCTACCTCCATTACTCCATTCCTATGGTCTCTCTTCTAAGAACAGGGGTGGCTAAAACATTGATAAGCTCAGAGTTGGTATCACTATTTTTTCTTGGTTCCTTTTTCAGGTAACTATATATCAGTTCAATAGCTAAACAGTTTAAAACATCCCTCATATATTTTCTCTTATATGTTTGCTAACTCAGAGTTTGGGAGGGGTCAGCAAACCTTGGCAGGTTTAATGAGATGAAAGTCAAGTTCAATTTCTGATTCCTGTCCCCCTTGGTCAAATAAACCCTGCAGGCTATGTACTTCTGACTTTGGCAGCAAGATGTAAAACCCAGGTTTACATCTGTACTTGTCTGCATCGCATCTGCTATCCTTGCATTGATTAAATACTTTTCACTTACTATGAAGCCAAAACATGTCAACCTTGAAATATTGTCCATTTTTGGAGATGAGGAGGAGAAAGGTATGTGTGGGAACAATAATCTTCTGAGTTATATTTTCTGTTGCAGCAGCAGAAGAGTTCTCTAGTACCACTGTCTTTTAGAAATAGAAAAGAAATAAGCCACATAACATCACTTCCCAAAGAAAGGACTCATTTATACTACTAAACCAGAAATAACATACTTAAAAATTGACCAATCATCCTCCAGACCATAAAGTTGTCAATATTTCGCCAAAGACTATGGCAAAGTTCTTTACTGATAAACTTTGTTTTAACAATACATAATTTTACAATTTGTCAATCCCTATTTTTCAATTATGGACAATGACAAAATTTAAAAATGTATACTGACAGCCAAAATTAAACAGCAGAGGCTATCAAATGTACTTTATAATCTTTATAAAATACAAGAAATTAAACTGTTTATTAATAATATTTGAAAATAAAATTTTGACAGATGTGGTAGTGCTGTATAACTTTAATTCTGTCACTCAGAAGCAGGTTGATTTCTGTAAATTCAAGGCCAATTTGTTCAACATAGCAAGTTCCAGGACAGCCAGGGCTATGTAATTTTCGATGCTGTCTAAAAAGGATTTTAATTTCAAAGACTAAATCATAACATTTCCTAAGCCTTGTTTCAGTGAAAACTCATTATCCTTTCTTGGAGGTCATTGGTATACTGCTAATTTGTTTTATTTAGTGACTTTTCATTTGCTCCAAAATTTATGGTCAATGAAACAGAAACTAGAACATCTAGTCTCCACATACAAGGCACTGATATCTGTCATGAAAACTTTATATCTTAATTTGGGAAAATCAATAAGAGCAATAGAGGCAATAGTCCTATCAGTAACAAAAGTCATGAATGAAAACACACTTGTGTGAAAAAAAATAGCAAAGGACCATCTGAGGGACATACCCATAAACTCTAAAGCACCATGGGAAGTTCCAAGTGCTGCCACCATAAGTTATTACTATCATCAAGTGTAAAAATCAGAAATGACAGCAGCAGTGATTTAAGTTAATTGAATTCTGAGCTTCCTTATTGTTATCTTTACACCCAAATTGTACCCAGGCCTGAAAGAAACTATCTGTGTTAAACTTTCCATTCCCTCCTTCCATATCTCACAAAACATGTAAGTAAATTCTAGTTTCTTCCTTCCGACATTATGTGCCTTTTGCTCACTTATTTGTATAAAAGTTCTCTCGGTTCAAACTCTCCTTTTCAATATTTGTGTTAAGAGATTACTTTTGAGAATACAAAGTAGCTGGGCAGGATTGGTGCATGCCTTTAATCCCAGCACTGGGGAGGCAAAGGCAGGTGCATTTTGTGAGTTCAAGATCAAATTAGTCTACAAAGAATACAAAGGTAAGCAAGAAATATGGGTCATTGATTTACAGAGTTCATAATTTAGAAAGAAATATAGACAATAAGCAATAATATGTGGCTTTATATGCTAATGATTGATATGAGTAATGTGACAGTGGCTGACACTGGTATGAGGAAAGGTCTTCCTGTAAGTAACTATCAGTAAAGATAATACTTTTTTGGAAATAAGTGGTCCCCAAATCCCAGCATGATTGACTGCTCCACATCTCTATGGTAACTCGCCAGTACAGCCTGTGTCTTCCTGCATCTACTTCCTCAACTGATATGGCAGAAGAACAAAGACTAGAAGAGAATACAGACAGTGACATTCTGTTGTCATTCTCTCTCATAGTCAGTTAATCAGAAACAATCACACTGTCTTGCTTGATATCATATTCATGTGCACTCTGCCCTCCAGGATTCTGTGCACATTTTAACTTGGTGCATGATGACAACCATGACCTGTACCCTATTCATCTTTCTAAACTCTTGCCTTTGAAAGGAGTATGGCACATGTTCAGATCTCCACATATTTGTTTCCACCCCTTCAGAAGTTTACCTGCCATTATCCACCTCCCTTATTTTCCCTAGTGTTATTCCTATGTTACACAACTCTAGATACTCTTCATGTCTCTTAGGGTGCTAATTGCAATTCTTCACATTTGAATTAGTCTTTTCTCCTGTGTCCCCTTAGTACACTATGTTATTCTCAATATTTGGAAATCCATTATTTGTTTCTCTTCTGGATTCTGTATTAAAATCAAAGCAATGGAGAAAATAACTGTGCCTTCCTAATTATGATATCACAACACATGTTCTTAAAACAAAGAAAGTGAATATTTTTTCAAAGAAATGTTATGCAAAAATGAATTAATTATATGCTCTTTATTAAGTATAGTTGGCAAAGAATTTTGCATTATTTACCAAAAATGGAAAGAATTGTGTGAGTAAGGAGATAAGATGCAAGAAGTAAGAAATCTATATCTTTTTATCCAGTCCTTGTCATATGCCAGATCAAAAGCAAGAAGTACTATGAATACTCACCTCAGGTTCGAACATAATGAAATTGAGGTACTATAAAAATAGTTACCAAACATGTCTAAAGGTAATTTAATCAGAAGCCCAGCTGTCCTAGATGAAGACAAAGAATTCAGAATTAATCACTCATCCATAATCCAAGTGTACTATTCACTCACAAATAGAGATTTCTCCAAAAACAAAATTTCTCATATACTACTTATTATTATTCCTCCCTCTATAATTTCCATGAAACATTAAAGTTTGTTATTCTAGAAAGAGGCAAAGACAAATTTATGAAAGAAAGAAAAGAATGCTGTGAGTTCAAGGGGGACGGAATAATGAAAATTGAAGAAAAAAGAAAATGTCAAGAGAAGATTCTTAGCATGAAGTCTTAAGGGACAAATAGATTTTTAAATCAAGGGGAAATATCTAAAGATATAGAGAAGAAACTGTTATACAGTTGTGATGAATTATGTTATATATTACAGTATTTTAATTATGGTATTTTACTATTGCCAATACCTATACCTGAAAATTAGTTAGGACTTGCTTAATGATAAAACCAAAAGAAATTCTATTTGTAATTAGCTACAAGGAATATTGTTTTTTTTTTACTACTGAAATTTTGCTTCTACCTTATTTTATTTTTCATGTCATTCACCTCCAGGCAATGACTAAATGTAGATATCAGACCCACAAACACAGTATATTTAGAGGGTATGAGTGACTGCAGAAGAACCAGTTTGAACTCCACTTAACATATGGACCATCAGCTCATAACAACAACCAGCTTTGTGGCAATGGTGGGTTGATACAGACTGTAGCAAACTGAAGGCAACAAATCTTCTGTCCACATCACTGAATTTTAGTCCTGTAAACATTATTGGAATAATGCTGTCTTTCAGGTTCCCTTGAGTTTTATTTCATTCATCTAGAATTTGTAGTAATACTGACTCATTCTTAAATTAGGCTTGATTGTCTGAAAATATAAACTCTCACTGTTTATTATTCTAGAAAACCTTTACCAAATTATTTCTAAAGGGTATTCTATAGAATATGCTTTATGAGTTAAGCTTGAAAATAAACAAAGTGAAGCAACTATTTTTGCTATGAAATGTCTAATAAAAATTTAATACATAAGTTTCCACAAGCGGATTTTCTTTGAGGTATTTTTAAATCTATTTGACTGCATGTTCAATTTTCCATGGAATACATTTTAGGAATTATTAATCTACTTTATGTCATACTGTTATTGGTCACATTCATATTTGGAACAGATTTAGTCATTGGCATGATGAGAACACAGCCTGTAAATTTCAACCTGGTGAAGAAAACATTAAATTACAATTAAGCTAAAACCTGAATGTGTGCAACTTTGTTAGCAGAAGAGAAGTGACATGAGTATCCCAGGCAGAGGAGGCAGAAAGTCCACTGTTTCTGAGACAGGACAAAGTATACCAGTTACCATAGCTTATATTGTACAACAGAGCTAAGAGAAGGAGAGCATCCCTCAGACATTATACTGTTCAACTAAAGAGAAAACTCTGTACCAGTGGTTCTCAGCCTTTCCCAATGCTGCAACCCTTTAATATATATCCTCATACTGTAGTGGCCCCCAACCATAAAATTATTTCATTGTTACTTCATACCTGTAATTTGATGTGGGATGTCTTTCTGTATATGTGTTGCTCTTATTGGTTGATGGATAAAGTTGCTTTTGTCTATAGCAGAACAGAATATAGTCACACTGGAAGAGAGATAGAGTCAAGGAGATGGCATATAGCTGCCAAAGGAGAAGGATGTAGAAGGACGTTGGGTGCCACTCTGTTGTAAAAGGAGCAGTGGGCTGCTTTTCATACTGCCCGGCTCCCGGCTGCCTGGCTAACTTATGCCCCGAAATAATAACACACAAATTGTATTCATTGAAGCACTGCTTGGCCCATTAGTTTCAGCCTCTTATTGGCTAATTCTCACATCTTGCTTTAATCCATATTTAGTAATCTGTGTAGCAACACAAGGTGGTGGCTTACCGGGAAAGATCTTAACCTGCATCCATCTCGGAGAGGAGAGCTATGGAGTCTGCCTCACTTCCCTTCTTCCCAGCATTCTGTTCTGTCTGCTCCACCCACCTATGTTCTGATCTATCAGGACAAGAAGTTTCTTTATTAATTAACCAATGAAAGCAACACATTAAAAAGAAGACACTCCTACATCAGACATGCTAGAAACTTACTGGTAGGCCAGAGCATTATGGTGATATGCAGATTAATAAAAATGAATTAATTTAAGATGTAAGAGTTACTTAATAAGAAGCCTGAGCTAATAGGCAAAACAGTGTTGTAATTAGTACAGTTTTGTGTGATTATTGGTGTCTGGGTGGTGGGGAAACAAATGGAGCAATCTCTGTCTAGAGTAATTTGATGCTATTATGAGTTATAACATAAATATATGATCTGAAGGACATCTGATATGTGACCCCGAAAGGAATCATGGCCCATGGGTTGAGAACCACCCTTCTGCCCCTTCTATGGAGAGTAGAGAAAGACATATAAATGAAGTTCTCAGTAAATGTGTGTTGTTGACTTTGGCACACCCTCAGACCCATGGAAAAAATGGCAAAGACCCTTGGGTGGGGTGTTTAGTGTGGTGAATAGTGAGGCTCAAAAGGATGGCAAAACCATCTTCTAGTCCGTATGTGTTGATAATGTCTGCAAATGATGTCCACTATACTTTTTCCCCCCAAGATATTTATGGTCTGAAGACTACTCCTCTACAGATAGCTCCTACAGAGATTCACAAAGCCTGTTTTCTGGATCCAGCTGTGTAAAATAAGCTTTGACTCCTTGCTTGTCTACATGTAATAACCCTACCTCTATATAATAAACCCATTGAACTTCCATGACTGTTGTGGCCTTTTCATCAGAGTGTTCAGTATGCCCAACCCCAGCTTTCCTGTATCCATGTGTCTCTCTGTCTTTTCTTCATTCCCTCATCACTCTTCATCAGGTCAAGTGCGTGGAACGCAAAGACTCAACAACATTTCTAATTCCTGGTCATGGGGAGTCTCCTTTAACATTTAATAGTATTGATTTATATATTAACCAAAAATTGCTTGAAATCCATTATAAGCACAAATATCATTCTTTTGAAGGCATAGAGACATATCAAAGTGATGACAGTGTTAAGGGACAAATTTATAGATAAAAGCATGCCAGAGGAATGTGATAAAAGTTGAGAACGTCTTGCAATGTAGATGCATAGGCAGTTTGAAAACTTCCAGCTGAGTGCTTGAAAGCAGAGGCAAGATTTTTTCAGCAGCTTCACGGGGTGGAACATGGGAATGGGTACAGAAAATGTGCTCAAATAAAAGGGATACAAGTTAAAAATCTTAGCGGCTTTCTGTTAGGAAAACCAAAAGATAAATAAATAAATACATACATACATACATACATACATACATACATACATACATAAAAAATATAAAACCACTTCTACAGAGAGGATAAAAATGCTCTCTCTGGTTCTCTGGTAAATGTCAGTTCCAATTAAAGGTTAAAAGCAAATTTTCCTTAAAAGATGAGGGCCTTAACCCTTATGCTCTAGCATATGTGGTACAAGAAGTTACTCTGTAAGCTCCCAAAAATGAAATATAAACACCAAGCCATTCAGGAAATTTCAGATCTATAATGACGACCTGCCTGCAAGATATGCTAGGGCAATGGTGACACAAAGCTTATGGGAGTCACTAGCCAATATCTGGTTTGATTCAAAGTCCAGTTCATGAGATGGAACTCATTCATAAACAACACTGCTTTGGTGACCAAAAATCTGAAATGAGATAGCCCAGAGACCTAGGTTAAAACCAAATACTATAGGATATAGTCAGTGAGGAAAATATATATTTAAAGTAAAAGGAAAAATAAATAAATAAAAATAAAAAATGAGGTCTGATTGCACACACTTGTAATTCTTTGGAGGTGGATCACTGGCTAGCCATCTTAGTCTAATTGGAGAGTTTTAACTCATGAGAAATCCTGTCTCAAACCAAGGTGGACAGCACCTAAATAATAGTATGGAATGTTGTCCTACAGGCTCAACACACTTGCACACATGTGCATCCACATAAGTGTGAACTTGCATACAAACACACACAGACCAAATAAAGCTTTCCAAAACTAATGAAAAGTTTAAGCCACCAGGAAGAAAAATGCACTGTAATTTCCTAGTTTTCAAACCAGACAAATGCAAAGAAAACAATACCTAGAAATACTATAGCAAAACTGCATAAAACAAAAGAGCCAGACACGGTGGTACACGCCAGCCACACCCATATTTCGGATGTAGAAGAAGGACCACGAGTTCAATCAAGGTCATCTTAGGCTATATAACAGGCTTGAGGCCATTTTGGTTTACATGAAACCATGTCTTGAAAAAAAAAAACAAATTCACAAATAGGAAATTATCTTAAAAATAACAAAGTAAAACTCAACATAAAACTGAAAACTGCAGTACCTCTATGACTCTTTTCCTTCTTCTATTCCGGACTCGCTGAACATAGTGGACAATGAGGACTACTGAGAACTCAAGATCAATGGCAATGGGTTTTTGATCCTACTGCACGTACTGGCTTTGTGGGAGCCTAGGCAGTTTGGATGCTCACCTTACTAGACCTGGATGGAGGTGAGTGGTCCTTGGACTTCCCACAGGGCAGGGAACCCTGATCACTCTTTGGACTGACGAGGGAGGGGGAAATGATTGGGGGTGGGGGAGGGAAATGGGAAGCGGTGGTGGGGAAGAGACAGAAATCTTTAATAAATAAATAAATTAAAAAAACTGAAAACTGACATCCTAATAAAAGTAGAAGCCAAAAGCACTAGAAAATATTAACAAGACTGCCAGCCAAATGACTCAGCCCGTTAATGCTACCTACCTTGGGGCCTAAGTTTGAACTCTGGAACCAACACACAGGTGGAAGAACCAATATCAGGTTCATGGTCATCATACTTCCTTATATGACTCAGGACCACCTACAAGAGAATGGTACTACCTGCATTAGGAAGTTCATCCCTAAATGGGACACTCATATCACATCCTTCCACCCCAGACTCAGGGATTATTGTGGGAGATGGAGCAGACACTGTAATAGTCAATGGTAGTAGATGAGCTCCAGGAAACAACAGGACAGCTGCGCAGATGAATTTAGAGCAATTGTGACAGAATGCACAACCCCTGAGAAAACTCAAGCAAGACCAAATCTCAGCTTGGTGGGAGAAGCTACATATGCGGTAGTAGAGGGGCTATTAGACACTTATAGCTGCTGAAAGAGGGAATCAGTTTGCTTTAATAATGTTGTCCCTAGCAAGTCAACAATGCTCTATCTGATGGAAAGCAACACACTCAAGAACACATGGCCAACACAAACTGGATTTGAATGGTTAAAAAAAGGAGACAAAGTTGAGTGAATAGGGACAGGGTAAGTTAGGGGGGAGTTAGGGGAGGATTAAATAAGATCAGAACACAATGAACTAATAATAAAAAACAACAATCAAAAATAATATTCACCAGTATCCAGCTAGCTTCCTTCCAGAGAGGGAGCTGTAGTTCAACATATGTGAATGAACCAATGTCAATCATTACATAAATGAACTTCATGGCAGAAATCATATGAGAATTTTAAGACACAAAAAGTCTTCCCATAAAACCTCATGTTTCTTGATACAAGCTCTGCAGAAGGTAGGAATAGAAGGATATATTCCAGCGCATCAAAGGCTCCATACAGCAAATCTATAGACACCAAGATGAAAAATGAGGAGAAACCCAAAGCATTTTCACTGAAATCAGGAGCAAGGTAAGTGCCAAGTTCCCCACTCTTATTCAGTATTGCACCTGAAATCTTAGCTAGCACAATAAGGCAAAGGAAGAAAGAAAAGAAGAGGAATAGATATAAGAAAGAAAACATCAAAGTTTTTTCATTTCATTTAGATATTATATCTAAGAGACCCTACAGATTCCCCTTCAAAAAAAATCTCTAGATCTGATAAACACTTTTTAAAAAGTGATAGGATATTAACACAAATAATATACAAAAATTAGTGTAACCTTCCCATATGCTGAAATTCAAATTATACCTACATCGAGATTCCATCCCAACTCAGTCAGAATGACAGCCATTCAGAATATTAATAACAAGAACAAGAATACAGACTAAAGGGAACCTTCCTCAAATACTTCTGGAAGGAAAGTAAACTAGTCTAGTCACTATAGAAAAAGTATGAAGATCCCTCAAAAACCTAACACACCATCAACTTTGTGATCCAGTTCTACCCCTCCTGGGTATTCATACAAGGGAGTCCAAGTCAGCACTCCACATACCACTTACATACCAGTGTTTTCTGCAGAAGTGTTCACAATAGCTGACTTGAGCAACCAACCTAAGTATCCATAAACACAAAAAATGGATAACCACACCTGCAATGAGATTTTTTTTCAGCCATACAAAAGAGAAAAATTATATTGTTTGCAGTAAAATGTATGCAATTAGAGATGATCATATTAACCGAGTTAAGTCAGTCTCAGAAAGAAAAAGACAAAACATTCTTTTTCATTTGTAGCTCCCACATTCTATACATATACAAAAATAACATACATATATATGAAAAATAGAAACTAACCTTTCTAAGGGAACAAAGGAGACTAACTGTAGGAGAGTAGGGAGGAAAAAGAACACAGAGGAAATATGCTCAAAGTACAATTTATATTTGTGTGAAAATGTCTTTATACAACCCAGTACCAGCTGTGATGAATATGCACTAATGAGATTTTTTTATTCTTAATTGACTTTCATCTCTACAATAACTAGTTAAATACTGAACTCATTTGTCACCATGAGCAACTAGAAAACTGGATAAATTTTATGCAACAACTGTCTCCAGACACTGAAATAGCAGTTGCACAAAACTCTAACCCTTACCAAAAGGCAAATAAATGAGGAAGGGTCTATTTTTGCCCCTCGGTTTTCATGTGGGTCATTATTGAAGCTACAGGGGGTTGTTTAAATCCTTCCCAAGATAAAAGCTTAACCTTTCCTATAGTGGAGGTCTCACTAAATTGAGGGGCCACAAATCAGTGGAGACTGAAATGGGCATATTTATACAATAAAATATGAAGAGAAGGAATCCACAAAGAGATGAAGAGTTAGAAATTTGCAAAGGGACCTCTTGAGTGTACTGCTAAATAATAAGCTCTCTGTAAACAGGAGAAAAGCCTCAAAATCAGCAAATTCTATTACCATTTAGCTGAGCACAGATTAAAGGCCGTGCAGGGCTGGGAGACACCACCTTTCTAGCTAGTCAGTGTGTAGTTTTATTGAAGAGCCAGGGCATTTCATAAGTGTCATGCCTGAGTAGTGAGGCTAAGCATGCCCTAGAATCAGTGTGGCTCTAGATACACTCTTTGAAGAGAATAAAAAGAAAAACGAAAGACAGGGAAAGGGGAAAAAAACTTGCAAAAGTCAAGCTGGTCCACAAGAGGAAAACACAAGAGAAGGTGCTAATCCTACTCTTACAGCCTAACCACCATCAAAGCTCTCTCCAGGACATGCAGGATAGGCCTCATGTCCAAAACAATGACCTTCTGCTGCTCTTGTCTTCTAACGCAGAGTTAGAGCAATAATTATATTAATTAAGCACAAGCCACATGCATGTCTTAAAATTGTCTTATAAAATATCAATTTATAATTTACCTTATTTCACTTAATATATTCAAAATATTTCATTACATAATCAGTTTAAAGTTATTAAAATATTTTATATTTTTTCTGTTATATATTTGATATATAATACTTATGTTCATTCGATACATGTTTTTCCTTTAAGCCATCTTTGTATATGCTTCAGCAACAGATAGGTAGTGGTTACCATACTGAGCAGCGCAGACTTGAAGCAGAGAGGTCTGGGGTTGGGAGTAGCATCTATATGTAGAGTTCCCTAGGAAATCCAGGACCTGGGGACTTTGAGTTTATAGGCGACTGTAGCTGTTACAGCTGCAGATAAAAACTTATTATAAGGAATCAAGTTTGAGTGCAATCCCATAAGATTTTGCAGATCTATTTTGGGGCAGCCCTGCTTGTCATATCATAGAATGGTACTGCTAATATCTAAAACACTTAATTAATGTTTCTGTCTTTTCCAGGAGCTTAATTAGACTGTGAGGTAAGCAGGAGTTATATTTCCCATGCTTCATAGCTATTGACCGCCCGATGTTTCTAATGGGAATCATATCAGAATTAATAGGATAATCTTCCTGCTGAGTGAATCATGTTTAATGTAGGCATGCCATTTACTGGGGAGTCGTCGGTTTGTTCCACTACTACGAAGTAGAAGAAGTATTCTAAGAGGCACATGCAGGACATTTAATTTATTTAAGACTATGTATTGTTCATGTTATTCAATGCTCAACAGATAATTGCTAAACAGGTTCTAAACTTGTTTTAGAATTTTGAAAAGTATGCCTCATTTTTTATTCTCAGGCAAATGACTTTTCTTGGTGGTTTTCTAGGTTCAGTTAGCACCTTGGTAATCCATGAGAAATGATCATGTTTTAATTCACCAAGCTAAAGAAAAGTCCCTCAGTATTTACGTGCTTTTAGATAGTGACCATGTATTGGTCTTAGGTACCTTTGTACCCCCATCCCTACTTAATACAAGGCAGGTCTTAAAAAATATATATAATAAATTATGACAATATAATATAATAATGTAATGCATTTTAAAGTGTTTTATTGGCATCTCCCTGCTGGGAAAGGACAATTTTTCTTAGTAACAAACATTGAGGTTGCATAACCTCAAGGATCTAGGAATGAACCATTCTAGGTCATCAGTATAGCATGAGGCTTAACCCTGATGCACACCCCTATTTTCTATTTCTATTGTGGAAGTCTGTAATCCTCCTGCTCAAGTGTCTGTCAAACATACACTATTTTCTCTTGAGGTTATGAATTTACTTTTCATCTGCCCTTCAGTATTCTAAAAACCATGTTACCAAAACCAACTCCAGGATACTCTATAGTAGTAACTTGTTTGCTTTTCTTAGATAGTGAAGATTTTCCTCGAAAACTAGCTACATTGGAGGAACATATTAAGGGTTACAACTGATGGATCTTGTACTCATTAAATTTGATTTGCTTAGACAAGGCCTATTCAGCCTTTTAAAAAATAAATAAATGTTTATATTTGATAGCAGTCTGATATTCTAATATTGAGAAATGACTTATCATCACACAGCCCATATTTTTATGAACTATGACCTAGGATATACTATCTATCCTTAACTTAATAGGTTACCTATTTAGGCTATTCAACCTTTTTATAGTTGAGGATTTAAAAACTGTCTATGATGCTTTTAATTTCCAGACAAGTGACCCTTCATCATTAGAGAAATCTTTCCATAAAAGAATGCCACTACAACTTCTATTTATAGCTATGATAAATTATCTATTAGCCAATTAACAATCATACCAAAACAACTAAAAAGCTTTGGCAAAATACAAAATAATGAATAAATAACATATTTTTTTAAAAAAATACATGATTTGGGGAGGTATTTGTGAACCTCACATTATCCAGGACTGGAGAAGTCAAGAACCCAATTTTATTATAGTCAAATTTGATAGTATGTCCAATATTCTAAGATCACATTTTCTGTAGTTAGTTCTGAGAATCTGCCAGGTTTTAAGGACTTTAGATGAAAAAGGAAAAACAAAAAAAGAGACCAGCTAGTGAATGAAGCATAACTAGAAGTAGTTTTCTGTGGTCTCTCTGGGAACTCAAAATTTGAGTTCAGGCTTTAAAAAGAATCTACGCCTCAAGGATATCAGAACATGAAAAAAATGCGCCTAGTCAAACACACTGTTCCTCCCCTAAAATACATACCAAATCTTAAACATGGCAAACTAAGAGGCCAAAAGGTCAAGATGAAAGCGCCGCAGAGCAAAGCAAAAGATGAATAAAGTGTAAGCCAATCTCAAAATAACATGTCCCTTCCTCTATTAAGAAGATACTGAAGTACATTAGGCAATTATGTGGTTTCTAATAAACAATAAAATGTTTTTAATTTTTTTTGAGGCAGGATTTCTCTGTAAAATAATCCTGTCTGTCCTGGAACTCACTATGTAGACCAGGCTGGCCTCGAACTCACAGAAACTCACCTGCCTCTGTCTCCTGAGTGCTGGGATTAAAGGCACATGCCACCACTGCCCGGCCATGCACCACCACTGCCTGGCAATAAACAATAATTTTTTTAAAAAAAACTTTGCTTTTATCTAGGTGCTATCCAAAGGACACATTAAACATACTCAGAGGGAGATAAAATCACCTAAACGTCTACTACATTTTCTGAGCCAGAAATTTATTTTATTATGTTCTTATGTGTTGAATTTTCATAGAGGGTATTTTTCATACTATTTCTCATATCCTACTCCTTCCAGATTCTCCCCCACTACTCACCCAACTTCATGTTCATGTTCTCTCTTAAAAAGAAATAAGAAAGGATTAAAAAAACCAATATAAATATGAACTTTGCAAACTACTGTTGATCATGGAGCCCACCCTGGAATGTAACCCCATAAAAGAAAATTGATTTTTCCTCTCACAGTAGCTATCATTTTCAAGGGGCTTCTTGGCTAGGGGTTGAAATTTGTGTACACTTTCCCTTATCCATGTTTGGATTTTGTCCGAGTTGAGCTTATACAGTCTATACATGCTGTCACAGTCTCTGTGAGTTCATATTGCCCTATTTTGTCTAGAAAATGCTGTTTCTTTAAGACTGATAACCTCTGATTCTTATAATCTTTCTATCCCCTCTTCAACATAGATTCCTGAGCCTTGAGGGGAGGTTTGATAAAGCCTTCACATTCGTGGCTGGCTTGTCCATTATATTGGTACTGTTTCCCCCTAACCAGGATTTATGGATTAAGTTTCAAGGGGTGGGAAGGGGAATAATTTTACTCTCTATCAGCCCTATTGACCCACTAGGAAAGTTCTTGCTTCCTGTTCCTGCAACCCTAAATTCTGGTGGCCTGGAAGTTTTGGTTCCAGAAGAGGAGTGTTCTTGCCAGGAGCCACAACAAACATCCCATTGAACTGGAAGCTCAGACTCCCCCTGGTCACTTTGGACTTCTAATGCCCTTAAAGCAACAGACTAAGAAAGAAATAACCTCTCCACAATGGAGATAAGAAGGATTACGTTTGAAGTGCAGGAGATCCTTTAGGGTGTCTCTTGGTGCTACTGTGCCCTGTGATTAAAGGTAATGTGAAGCTACAACAGCCTAACCTAGCAGGATGACAAAGGGCACAGACCCATCAGGAATGAAGGTATAGATCACTCTCCAGAAAAAGTGCCCAGACCTGCTGGAGTGCTTGAAGAGGGTGGAGGAAATACAGAATGGGTAGTAGAGGACAGTAGTTTTAACTACTGTCAAAGGCCACATGACCAGTTGAAAAGACAAGGATTCTAACTGACACGAATGCTTCTGTTATATTTTAAGTATGTATTTGTGCAAGTATTTGCATTTTCTTTCAATTTTCTTATCCCAAGTTGTATTGTCAATTAAGAGAATATCAATGGTTATCATATGTAAATTTGACATACTAGAAGGATATCCCCCAAGGGACATTACAACTATTCTAAATTTATAATGCATTTTCAGTTGTACTTGGTAAAGTTACGTGTATGCTTGGTTATCGTTTTATGATTTGGTTATTGTTTTTCATTTGGAAATTAATCATGAAATAAAGAGATCTGATCGTGTGTCAAGTTGGCAATGGGGTGAATTGTGAGGGATAGTCTTGATTGTCAACTGTACTATATTATGAATGAATTATAATCCAAAAATGGAGGTCATGCTTGTGATCTGGATCTTGAGACTGGAAGACACACACCTTTAATTCAGATTTTGAGGTAGGAAGATACACCTTTAAACTGGGCTACACCTTCTGCTAGAAGCCTATATACGGACAATGAAAAGAAGAAGGGTTCATTCTTTACCTGTTTGCTCTTGCCTTGAAAGCACATCCATTCCTTCACTAGCATTAGAGTCTACTTCTTTGGAATCCTAGCATATATAGAAGACCAGCTGAAATATCCAGCTCGTAGGACTGAACAGCTACTAGATTCTTGACTTTCCATTCACAGCTAGCCATTGTTGGATTACAGCCTTTAAGTTATTCCAATAATTTTTTCATGTGTGTGTATATATATACATATATACATAGGATATATATGTATATATATATACACATAGATTCATTACATAAATTCTGTGACTCTAGAAAACCCTGACTAAATCCACGTACAAATACATACTCTCATACACACAATCACAGAAACATATACACACAAAATAAATAAATAAAAACTTTAAAGATAAAATTGGCATATGTACTCTTTGCCAATTAAATGACAAACACATGAGTCTGTATTGTCTATAAATTGTGACAGGAATATTATAAAAATAAAATTGTTGGTTTATCATACACTTAAGTATAAATGCAAACTCCTTGAACAATATATTAATCATTATTTTCCAGGAATGAAAGTTAGGTTTAATTTTGAGAAATTATTGCAATTCCCCAAATTTTAAGAGTAAAATAGAGATGAATCACATATAATTTTCTCAGTATTTGCTGAAAAATGTCTTGAAAATTTTTGAAAATGACAGTTTGGTTTTATATAACCTCAGTTTATCTGCTTATGAACTTCTAAAGAAGCCTACAAAAACATACACCAATACACCAAAATGTACAAACTATGAATAGACTCAGGACAGCCTTGTATTCTCAGTAATACAAGTAAACAGGAATGGGAGTGGAAAGGAGGAAATTAACATTACGTTCACAGAGAATACTAGAACATATAAAGAAAACACAATATATAGAAGACCATACATATAAAATTATTAACAATAATATAGCTGGTTCATTATACAAAAATCAACTGGGAACTCCAGAATAGAAGATAACATTCAGGAATGTTATTCAGTGTCTTCTGTAGAAAATCCTTCAACTAGTAGCTTTTAAGTTACCTCCCACTTGGGCATGGCCTTTTATACTATACATGCTGATGTAAAGCGTGAGCTCCCTCTCTCTTTTCCAGCTGCTGGATTCAGTTACTGTTCCCCATTTGAGCAGAGGACTCTGACCTGTGAATCTACCCCTAAATAAAAAAACCTTTTATTATACTCAGTTCTGAGCTAGTGTGAGATTTCTTTTTAGTATCCATCTTCAAGAGTTTCCATTAATAACCTGGGAAAATGGAAAAACACCTATCAGAAAAACAGTGCATAGTCCAAACAACTGAAGAAAAGTTTATATTCAGGGTGGCAGGAGAAACAGCAGAGGAGGCTGTAGAACCCGCCCCCCATCCCCAACTCTTGTATCAGAAATTGGAAAATCAGAAATAAGATATCACAGAAAAAAAGCCATCCTGGAGCTGGCAAGATGACTCAGTGGGTAAAGATGCCTATCACCAAACCTGACAATATGAGCTCATTCCTTACAACCCATCTAGTGGAAGGAGAGAAACAACCCCTCGAGTGCCCTTATACATAAACACACAAAAGAAATAAATAAAATGTTAAACAATTAAGACTTCTGCTTCCAGGATGACTCACTAGCCTGAGATCATCTATAAACTATGCCCTCAGGACACTCAGATCAAGTGACATGGGACTATGTCCTTAAAACTGACAAGTGAGGAGCCTTGAATCAAATCTTCAGAGAATCCAATAGGCTGAAAATATGGTGGGAACCAAAGTATGCAGTACAACTTCTACAGATTCCAAATAATACCCACTACACTAAAAAAAATAATCTGTACAGGGACAGAACCAACAAGCAGCATTTGAATCCGAGTACCAAGGGAATTTAGATACATTGCCATTATGAGACACTAACTTGTGAAGCACTGTCTACAGACCAGGACAGCATTAGTTTAGTAATCTGATCATCCTAAGGAAGAGTCACAGCAAAACTCATTAAAGTCCTTCCACTAGTAAAGAAGAAACAGGAGAGAGTCTAAACCAGAATGAACAATCAAGCAAGTTGGTTTTTATATTCCATATCTTCATATCTGTTCTGTCTTTGTTTATTATCCAATGTTATCTTAGTTGGCATATTCTTACCCTATAGTGTTTTGGGCCCTCTCTCCTTACTCTTTTTCTTGCTTTTTCTCCTCTCCCAAGGAACACAGTCCATTCTGAATTACATGGTTCTTGTAGTTCAGTCTCTAGTGACATTATTAGAGAACGTATTTGCTCTATCTATCTATCTATCTATCTATCTATCTATCTATCTATCTATCTATCATCTCTTCAACCTACTTTGGGCCAAACTCACTCCATTCCCCAGACAGCTTTGGCCTCTACAGTTTTCATTCCTTTTTTCAAATCCCTCTTCTATCTCTCTATCATTCTAATATGACTTACTTATCTTACTGTTTTTTTCTTTCTTTCTTTTTCTTTCCACTTGTACCCACAATAACAAATGGTACACACAAAAGCTCTCAGTGTCCTTGTAATTATTAAATGCTTCATGCTTAAGAAACTACTGCTATATAGTTGATTATTACTCTATTTTCACAGTGGGTCTATCTCCAGATAGTGACTGCTGCTACAAACAATATTGTATTTAGAGGGAAGGACTATGGATATTGTCTAGGTACTTTAACACAAGTCCAAAGAAAGAATTACTTCTCAACTCTGAAATAACTGTACCTCACTGAGCATTGCAAATACTTCAAACTAAAAGATGACCTAAATGTGCTTAATTCAATCAATGATTAATTCCTGATGCACAAGTTCCAACACAAGTAATGTGAAAAAGCAAAATAACACATCTCCTTCCTCTAGAATCTACTAATCCCAGAGTATTGACTCCAATTAAAGCACTTGCATAAACCTCCAGAAAATAATTTAAAAGAATATAATAAATGAAAGAGGACATGAATAAATTTTTGAATGAATTCTAAGAGACACAGAGAGACAGCATAAAGAATTCAATGCAAGACATAAAAAAGGAATTCAATAAAGAGATAGAAATATTGGAGAGAAAACAAAGTCAAATGATCCTGGAAATAAAATGTTTAATAAATCAAATAAAACCTCTGTCTGGGTCACTGTTCTATTGCTGAGAATAGACACTGTGACTAAAGCAACTCTCATAAGAGAAAGCATTTAATTGGGGGCTTGCTTATAATTTCAGAGGGTAAGTCCATTATCACCATGGCAAGAAGCAAGGCAACAGAAATATTAGACATGATGCTGTGCTAGGGGACAATCGTTTTACTCTGTAAAGATTCGTTTCTTGTACTTGTTTAATAGAATGCTGATTGGCCAGTAGCCAGGCAGGAAGTATAGGTGGGGCAACCAGACAGGAAGTAGAGGAAGGGCAATAAGAACAGGAGAATGCTGGGAAGAGAAAGAGTCAGCCTACGCTCATCACCCAGACACAGAGGAAACCAGACACAGAGCAAAGATATATCTGCCCCACCAAAAGAGGTACCAAGCCATATGGCTAATACAGACAGTAATTATGGGTTAATATAAGTTATAGGAGTTAATAAGAAGCCTGAGTTAGTAGGCCAATTAGTTTATAATTATTGTATATTTACCTCTGTATATTTCTTTGGGGCTAAATGGCTGTGGGACCAGGCAGGACAGAAACCTCTGTCAATAATGCTGTAGAAGTAGTTAAGAGCTACACCCTGATCTTCAGACAGAAAAACTCTGGGGTTGGCCTGTAAAGCTCATTCCCACTGATATTTTCTCCTACAAGGCCACACCTTGTAATTCTTTCAAATACTGTCACTCCCTAATGAGCAAGCATTCACATAGATGGATCATTTTTATTCAAACTACTACATACTCCCTCACCCCCATAAACTTGTATCATAGTGAAAAAAATGTATTATTCAGTTCAACGTGAAAAGCTCTCACAGTCTCAACACTGTTTTTAAAATCCAAAGTTCCAAGTCTCTTCTGAAACTCCTGACACTCTCTTAACCATCACTCCCTGTAAAATCAAACTGCAAAAGCAGACCACATACTTCCAACATTCAGTGTCATAGCCTATTTATTACTGTTCCAAAACAGAGGAAAGGGAGGAAACACTGAACCAAGCCAAGACCAAAACTAGCTGGGCAAACTCCAAATTCTGCATCTCCATATCCGATGTCAAAATGTTCTTTAGATGTCCAGCACATCTCGGCCATGTTGACTGTAACACACTGATCTCTTGAGCTGGTTCCATACTCATTCTTTAGATTTCCTTGACAGGTATCCTACAGCTCTGGTACCACCAATGTCTTTGATTCTCCAACATAGTCCAGGTTTCACCTCCACACAATGATCTCTCTAGGCTTCTATACAGAGACAACCTTGATGCTAATCTAGTCTCAGTGGATTCATATTTAGCTTCAGAGTGATATTCCACAAGCACTTTCTTATATCATTTACTCTAAAGCCAAAACCACAGGGCCAAAGCTTCCGAGTTCTGCTCTTTTGGGGGGAATGGAATTTAGCCCCATCTTTCAATTACATTTGCATCAACTTTCTGTTTTAGTGGCTTCTTTCACTGTTTAAGCTTTTCTTTAATTCCTTTTCAAAAGTTTGAAGTTTAGTTGGTGGAATCTTGCTTTGAGGTTACTACTCCCTTTATTCCATTTAGCATCAGGCTTTTCGTTAAATTTTTTATATCCTTGAGCACAAGTCTTATATCCATTATGCTTCCTGGTGATCCTTTTCTCCTCAAACTATTGATTTTTATTTCTCTTTGTCCATTTTGCTCCTTTTCATTATAGAACTGTGTAAGAATGATTACTAATAACCACACAAAACTGTCAATACCGGGCTATTTTGGTATTTCCTCTGCCAAGGTCATTATTAATCCAATTATTATCTTTCAGAAAAGAGAAGGAAACAGTCACATTCTTTGATAGAATATTGTTATGGAGAACCCAGAAGAGATGACCACTCAGATACAGTGTATAGAAAATTGAAAGTCTTTATTTCAACCAGCTGGTACTAAATTCAGATACTTGGGGAACAAAGTGTAGTGCTGAGAATTAAAACAAGAGATTTTTAAAGGCAAAAAACACATCCTGGTGTCTTTCTCAACAACTGAAAGGGGATGTCTGCACAAGCAAGCAGTTTAACAGAAGCTGAGTTAACTGGGGCATTTTGGCCTTAGGTCCTAGATAGGGCTGAATAATTTTCCATGGGATCTTAGCAGATCAAATTCTAGCTAAACCTGAAAAGGCCTTAGAAAGAAAAAGATGCACTCTTTTTCCCTGTCATAATATCACATGAATGGTCTCTAGGCCACTTGCACATTCTTTCCCTCTGAAACCTCTTGAGGTGGGCCATCATCATAATCTACACTGCTCTCAGCACCAGTGTCTTTAATGTTCCTACTAGCTTGGCAAATTAAAACCAACTTAAAACATTTAACAGTCTTCCTAATACAAAGTCCACATTCTTACAATAAGCAGTATTGTCACAGTAACACCTTGCTGTCTGGTACCAACATCTGCCTTAGTCACTGTTCTATTGCTGTGAAGAGACACTGTGACTGAAATAGCTCTTATAAAAGAATGCATTTAATTGGGGGTTTCTTATAATTTCAAGGGTTTAGTTCTTTATCATCATGGCAGGAAGCATAGCAGCAGACATAGCAGACATGGTGTTGGAAAAGTAGTTGAGGGCTATATCCTTATCTGTAAGCAGAGGTGGAGATACTGGGATTGACATAGGCTTTCAAAAACTCCAACATATTTTCTCCAATGAGGCCATACCTCCTAATCTTTTAAAGTAGTACCACTCCCTAGAGACTAATCAATCAAATATTTGAGTCTATAGAGCTAATTCTTATTTCAAACCAACATAGCCTCAGTGGAAATCATCAGTAATACAACTGATAATTCAGAGTAAATAACAACAGGGCTTGAAGATAAGATAAAGGAATTAAATAAATTAGTCAATATCACTAATAGATTTTTTAATACTTTTTTATACTTTATTTATTTTTTATTAAAAATTTCTGCCTCCTCCCTGTCTCACTTTTCCTCCCCCTCCCTCCACTCTCCATGCTCCACTCCCCTCCCCCTTCCTCTCCAGTCAAAAGAGCAGTCAGGGTTCCCTGCCCTATGGGCAGTTCAAGGTCCTCCCCCCTCCATCCAGGTCTAAGAAGGTGAGCATCCAAACAGGCTAGGCCCCACAAAGCCAGTACATGCAGTAGGATCAAAACCCAGTGATGGATTTTTTTAATGGTAACAACAGAACATGTAAGATGGTTGGAAGACTATGAAAAAACTAAATCTATCAAATTATGGAAATTGAATAACTCTATGTAAAGGCATAGAAATGTTTTCAATATAACCATAGCTGAAGACTTCCTGAATGAAGAGGGAGACTCATGTGAGTTTAAAAGGCATATAGCTAAAAGAGCAAATATGTAGTTGGTGACTGCTCATTCATTTCCCAGTTGCCCAAAATAATCACTCAGAAACTGTATTAATTACAACATTACTTGGCTTATTATCTTATGCATATTTCTAGCTCACTCTTATATCTTAAATTATCCCATTTCTATTATTTTATATTTTCCATGAGGTTTGTGGACTACAAGCAAGGTTCTGGCTGGCAGCTTGTGTCTTTCTCCTCTGGTGACTCCATGGCATGTTTATGGCAGAAGATACAAAATAATCTCACACTAGTTCAGAATTACATATAATAAAGGGTTATTTATTTATGGGAAACTTACAGATCACTGTCCTAGATCACAAGCCTCTGCATGAACAGGAAACAGGAACAGAGTCTAGCAGCTGGAAGTGAGAGCCAGAAGCAAGAGAAGGAGCACAGGCTTTCCAGCTGCATTTATAGTATTAGAGACCACACCCAAGTGGGCTGGTATCTTAAAGGCTATTGGCTGAAGGAGCAGAAATAGCTCCCACAGCAGTGTCTCACTGAGTCCACCTACCCTCTCTATCTTTTCCAGAGTGACTACACTCTGTTAAGCCTTTGACCAAAAGCAGCTTCTTTATTCATTAACCAATAAAGGCAGCACATACACACAATGACTTCCCATACTATTTCCCCTTTTCTGTTCAAATAAAAAGGAAGGCTTTAACTTTAACATAGTAAAATTACATATAACAAAACAGGACTAAAGCAAAATTACAATTACAATATATATATTTACTTTGTCTTTTATCATAACTAAGGAAAACTATAATTATAACTATCCTTCAACTCCATCAAAGACTCCAGAAGGATATACTATTACCTAAGTAAACAGGAAGTGCATTGTAAGCAATTTCCAAAACTATAGATTGACATAGACATCTCATTATCTGTATAGTCACTCAAAGTTCTTCTGTAGCATTGGGGCATCTAATTTTTAGCCTACACGCCCCTAGCATCCAGCAGACTTTCCCATGAAGCAGGAAATTCCAAAGACAGTACCCCTATATTGTCAGTTTGTCAGTCACTTTCTTTTGTGTCCTGTAGATTGTCTGACAGACTCTTTCAAGAAGCAGGAATACTGAAGAACTGTCTTACCTTTGTTACATAGCTTTAGCAGTCATTTTTCTGTAGGTCCTGCAAGTCCAGTCAAGCACTTCAGTCAAGAGCAGTTTCTTGCCCAAATGGCTAAGAAACTCCATAAGGAACCCATTATCCTTTTGAAGTAGACTTGTTTGGTAAGTCCTTCTGGCTATATGTTGCTTTTGCTGGTTAATTAATAAATCTCTTTCAGTCAGTGATTTAGCAGAATAGAGCTAGGTGGAAAAACTAAACTGAATGCTGGGAGAAAGAAGGTGGAGTCAGAGAGAAGCCTTGTAGCCTCTGACAGAGACAGATGCACCAGAACTTTACCCAGTAAGCCACAGTCACATGGTGATACACAGATTAATAGAAATGGATTAATTTAAGACATAAGAGTAAGATAGAAATACACTTGAGCTATTGACCAAACAGTATTGCAAATAATATAGCTTCTGCGTGATTATTTTGTGGTCTGAGCAACCAGGATCAAACAAGCAGCATCCACATACACAAATAGACAAAACCAGAAAAGAAATTCCTCATGCTATGTTAAAACTAAGAACTGTGCAAACATCAGCTGTACTGGAAGCTGCAAAGAAAAATAAGTCACATACAAAGGCAGGTTCATTATAGTAATAGCTAATTTCTTAATGAAACTCCACATACCAGAATGGCAAAGAAAGACCACAGTTCCCAACTCATACTACTATACATAGAAAAATGCCATAATTGATGGTGAAGGAAAACCATTCCATGAGAAAAGCATTCTAAAATAATTTATGACTGCTAAGTCAGTTACAGAGGATACTGGAAGGAATTCTTCAGACTGAAGAGAGTGAGCATACCCAAGATGCTACAGGAAAAACATAGAAGATACTACAAATGAATATTATATAAACATTAAAAGCTATAAAATCAACAAATTACATGAAATTGTACCTTTCAACCAGAGGGATCAACAACATCACAAGAAAACCCATAGAATCAACTAACTTAGGCTCTTAGGAGTTCACGGAGACTAAAATGATAGCCAGGGAGCCTGCATGGAACTCTTCTAAACTCTCTGCACATATGTGACAGCTATGTAGCTTGATCTTCTTGTGGGACTCCTAACAGTGGGAGCAAAAGCTGTCCTTTGACTCCTTTTCTGTCTTTGGTACCCTATTCCTTATGCTGAGTTGCCTTACTCATCCTTAGTACAAGGGAAGGTGCTTAGTCTTACAACAACTTCACATGCTATGTTTTGTTGATATCCATAGGAGGCCTGTTCTTTTCTGAATAAAAACAAAAAAGAAATGGACAATGGGAGGAAGTAGACGAGAGGTGGAGGGGCAATATTGGGAGGAGAAGAAGAATGGGAAACTGCAGTCAAGATGTAAAATAAATCAATAAATATTTTAAATCTACCTTTCAGTAACAACTATAAATATTAACTATATTATGTTTAGTGATTTAATTATAATTAACCAATAAAAAGACACAAAATAGAAGATTGTATTAAAATATGAGATCTATTTTCTGGCTTCAAGAAATATATCTTGTCATCAAAGACAGACACTTCCTTAAGTTGAAAAAATGGGGAAAAGTTATTTCAAGCAAACAGAACTAGAAAGCAGGCCTACACTCTGATCCTAGTATCTGAATAATTTCTCACAAACTTGTGGAGATTAAATATACTACTAAACACATAATTGAAAAAAATCAAGAAAGAAATCCAAAAGGTGTTACATTAAATTAAAATAAATACAAAACCTACTGAAAGCCAAAGGATATATCAAAAGTATTCTTAAGAAGGAAGTTTATAGCAATCTAAGCATTTCTACATTAAATATTTAGAGAAGTCACATATGAATAAACACTTTAAACCTTACATTTAAAACCCAATGTTATCCTTATTCAAAAACCATATAAAGATACAACAACAAACACAAAATTACAGACCAATCTCCCTAGTGAATAAAGAAGCAAAAATTCTTAAGAAAAAAAACTTCCAAAAGGGATTCTAGAACCATTTAAAGCTTCCATTAAACATGATCAAGATGGAGTTTTTCCAAAGATGCAAGAATATTTCAACAAATGCAAATAAATAAGCATAATATACCACAGAAAATAAAATCAAGAACAAAAATCATTTTATAATTTCAATGGACATAGAAAATGCCATAAACAATTCAGGATCCCTTCATGTTAAAAATCCTGAAGAGAATAGGAATGACAGAAACATTTCAACATAATAAACATTAAATATGTTAAGCCTTTAGCTAAAAGTCATACTAAATGAAAATATACTCAATGCACTTACACTAAGATCAGGAATAAGAATGGAATTTTACTCTCTACAGATCCTTTCAATATAGGGCTCAAAATCTTAACTAGAAAATTCAGACAATAATGAAAAAAGTGATAAAAATGGGATAATATAACATCAAAGTATCCTTATTTGCAGCATTTATGGTTCTTTACATAAATGTCTATAAAATTTAACAAGAAAACCTGTAAGCAAAATATATACTTTAATCAAAGTGGCAGGATACAAAATTAACTTACCAGAGTCAGTATAATGGCAAACATTTTGAAAAGGAAATCAGAAAATAATCCCATTCACAATAACCTCAAATAAGTCCTGTCTAGTAATGATGCATATGAACCACATCAACAACCATCATGGCACAATATAACCCTAAGGATGCAGAGGGTACATGCATACTTAGGCAGAAGCCAACAGTTCTCTAAATAGATGTAAGATCTGCTCAACAAGAGGGGAATGGTACTGGAAACCTAGCTAACTACTCAAGGCTAGTGAAATCCTGGAAATAGGTGAAAAACCTATAATCATTGTTTATGAAGCCAGCATAACCCCCAGACATTTGTCCTTAAACCCACAGATAAGCATAGTCTTCACCCCACAGCAATGAAAATTATCTTCGCAACAGATAGAGACCGCTATAGAAAACAACAATCAAAAGAGATAAATGTAATTATATAATAATCTGAAAGAAATTCAGAATTCAGTAATAAAACATTTAAATTGTCAAAAAAATGTAGAGTCATGAAGTCAAGTCTCAAAGGATACATCTACAAAACACTCCCATATCTAAGACTCAGGAAACATTGAGGAAAGAGGATCAGAAAAGGTGTAGGAATCAGGGAGTTTTCTGTGAGAGTGTGTTTCCTTGTAATGTAGGAGTCTATAGCCATAAAGTTTCACCTGCGTTTTTGCCTAAAAATGAGCTGAACAAGAACAACATAGATATACCAAAGTGGAGAGGAAAAAGTCCATGAGGCCTCAACCCTACACAAAGAACTACAGGCAAACAAAAACACTGAGAACAGGAGAAATAGTTTTACGACTATTGGCTACCCAATAACAAATGATCAGCCCTAAAAACATAAATGCAAGTAACATTATACATACTGAGCATATTATATTTATGATTACATGTATATGCATTTCTGCAAGTAATAACAATTAATGAAAATGAGGCTATAAATTTGAAAGAGAGCAGGTTGTGGGATAGGAGGATTTAGAGGGAGGAAGGGTAAGGGAAAATGTTGTATTATAATCTGAAAAATAAAATACACTGAAGAAGGAATTGAAAAAAACAATGGTAGAAAGATGTCCTCACAACCATATGTTCGCAGAATTAATATTGTAAAAATAACTGGCCTAGAAAACCAATCTTTCTGTTCAAAACAACCTCAAAATTCCAATACCATTCCTTACAGAAATAAAGAAAATATTCTTAAGGTTCATATGGAAGCACAACAGACTCTGACAAACCAAACTAAATGCAAGTAAAAAGAATAATGCTGGAGGTACCAATATATCTGACTTCAAGCAATACTATAGACCCATTATAATAAAAACATTGCCATGCTGGCCAAAAGCCAGACATTTTAAATAATGGGGGTAGAAATTTTCACTACAGCAGTACCAGAAATCAGCAAATGACTGGAGTCTATTCTCTAGAAGTCCAAAAGTTCACCAGAGGGCTAGCACTGACTACAATGTCAGTGGAAGACTGAGGTTCTGACTCCAATGGTGATAGAGTTCAGTATGGGGCCAGAGTTTATACTCCAGATATCCTAGACTTCAGTGCAGGCCCAGGATTTTTACTCCAATAGTTCTGCAGTTCACCTCATGAATAGGACACATATCCCAGTGGTTCCAGGACCAATGTGTAACCAGTTTATTCTCCAGGCATGTCAGAGTAATCAACATTCTGACTTAGCTCCTCCAGATGAATGGATGACAAAAATGTGCTACAATTACCCATGAAAAATTATTCAGTAATTATTATTACCCATGAAATTTTCAGGAAAATGGTTGAAGTAGGAAAAATTAGTATTGAGTAAAGTAGTGGAGGCCCAGGACAAAATGATACATATTCATTATCATATATGCATCCTAGCTTTGAGTCTTTTGTCCGGTTGTTTAACATTGAGCACCTGTAGAAGCTAGCAAACATTGATTGAAGATAGGATTCTTTAAGAGAGGGGAAAGGTAGAATGTAGTTAAAGGAGAGTAATGGGAGAATACTGGGTGGTAAAAGTGTTTAAATGAGAAGGGAGGTGGAGGATTAAGGAGAAGAGGGTGTGGGAGGTAGAAGATTAGCTAAAATGAAGAATATACAAAAATAACAAATGAAAATATCATTTTATAACATAAATTAAAAAAAATTAAGAAAAGAGATTGAATGAAGTTATGATGGCTAGATAATGCTATTCCTAGTAGTCAGCTATAAATCCTGGGGACTGCAATAATGACTACTGTAGCAGGATATGCCAATTGGCACAATAGTGACACAAATGCCATGGAAGTAACCGATCACTTTCTGATGGACTTTCAAACCTGCTTCATTGAAAGAAACATATGCTGGTATTACAAGTCTGACCAAGAGCCTATGGTGGGGTTCATATGCCCCAAGGAAAAACCTACTAGCATTATTTTACTAAATTGACAAAGTATTAAACTGACCTCTGGTATAGGAAACCTTCTGTCTATTTGTTGCTCTCATTGGTTAATAAAGGAACTGCCTTGGGCCTATAACAGAGCTATAGTGGAACAGAGCTACTTGAGGAAAATGGAACAGAATTCTGGGAGGAAGAAAAGAGTCAGGAAGAGAAACCAGAGCCGTCCAGACAAGCCGAATCTTTCCTGGTAAGCCACTGCCACTTGGTGATACATAAATTAATAGAAATGGGCTAAATCAAGGTGTAAGAGTTAGCCAATAAAATGTTAGAGTTAATGGGCCAAGCAGTGATTTAATTTAATGAACACAGTTTCTGTGTGGTTATTTTGGGGCTAAGATTGCTGGGCGCAGGGAAGAACAAGCAAGCCCTCTCCCTACAACAGCCCTCTATATTGTATCTCTCTGCACTAGATTAGTGCCCCTCTCAGACCAGATCAGAGAACTTTCTTTGTACAGAGGACAGTAGTTAGTGAAGAAACTTACAGCTTGTCAAAGGGCAGAGAATAAGTAGCAATAGAATTCTCAGCCACAAACAGGATATCTAGGTTATATTTTTCCCCAAGATCCAGGAATAATCATGGAAGAGGGAGCAGAAAGATTGTAAAAACCAGAGATCAGGTAGGACTGAGGCACAACCATGACTTCTACACATGATAGGACTCTATATTCATAAACTCATAGCAGCTGTGACTACCTGCACAAGACCCCACAAAACCCAGCCAGTCAGCATTCTAGCAAGGAATGGGAAAGAGTTTTTGAGTGCCCATCCCTTAATGTGGAGCTATGAACAGTTCATGACTTCATGGATAAGGAAGTTAATCTTCTTTAAAGGTGTAGCTCTTGATAGACCAACCATGTGTATAGCCCCTCAGCAATGATTATATTGGCAACACAGTTTGGATTCAAAGGATTATTAATTTAAAAATAGCAAGAAAACATGTAGTTGGGAGTTAGAGAGGTAAAGGTGAGACTGGTACAAATTAAGGGAAAATATAATCAAAATGCAGTTTGAAGTTCTCAAAAAATAAACTATTAAAATCAGGGTATAAATTAATAAAATAGAAATGAAAATTACAAAGAATCAATGAAATGAATATTGATTCTCTAAAATGACGTCCTTAACCAAAATAACCAAAGTAAAGAAAGAGAATAACCAGTTTAACAAAATTAGTGGTGAAAAAGGAAATATTGAGACAAATGACAACGAATTTAGCAAATCAAAAGGACATAACTTAAAAATCTATATCATACTAAATTGAAAAATCAAAAAGAAATGGATGGATATGATCAAAATTAAAGATAAAATAAATCATTTAAACAGATCTATAACCATGAACGACACTGGAGAAGTAATAAAACATCTCCCAACAAAACAAGCCCATAACCAAATGAATTTATAAATAATACTCAAATTATTCCATAAAATAGAAAATAAAGGAAAGCTTCCACTTGTGAATCCACTATTACGCTTTCACCAAACCTAGATAAAGACAAATGAAATTTGCAAAGCAATCTCTATACTAAACAGTGATGCAAAAATTCTTGATAAAGGGCTGGAGAGATGGCTCAGTGGTTAAGAGCATTGCCTGCTCTTCCAAAGGTCATGAGTTCAATTCCCAGCAACCACATGGTGGCTCACAACCATCTGTAATGAGGTCTGGTGCCCTCTTCTGGCCTGCAGACACACACACAGACAGAATATTGTATACATAAAAATAAATAAATAAATATTAAAAAATTCTTGATAAAATATCCAAAATGTGAATTCTAGATAGCATCTAAAATATAATTCATCATGATCAAGTTGACTTTATATCAGAAAGGATGTTTCAACATATGTGAATCAACAAAAGTAATTCATCACATAAGTAAACTCAAAGGCAGAAATAGCATGATTATCTCAATAGACTCAGAAAAAGTCTTTGACAAAGCCTAACATCTGTGGATGATTTTAAAAAAGGGAGGGGGGAGTGGGAGTGATACGTGGCAAACTAACTAGCAAAGGTACTTGAAAGGTAAAAAACCAAGGCTTTGGTTTGATGCATCTTCATATGTAAGAAGAATAAAAGAATAAAGCCTGGTACATGAACCTGACCCTTTTCATAACCTAACACCAATTTTAGGTTTGGCCTTCATGGCAGAAATATGGCTGAAACTTGATTTCAAAATTGTCAATGGGTCAACAAACCCTGTTAAGAATCCAAAAGCAAAAGTAATATTTAAACCTACTAGAACCTATTTTTAAATGCAAACTCATGAAAAGAAATACCCTAGGTAGGTTATTAAAGTTCTAAAGCTGAAATAAATTTTTGCATGCAAGCTAAATTACTAATGAAAAGTCTTTACCAAGGGCAAGGGACAAAAAAAGGCTTAAACAAACTGCTGTTCTGTGACTCTGACTGAAGGGACTATTCGTGATGAACCTACTATCTCTTTTTCCAGGCAAGATATTTACTGAAGTCACTTTTCAAACCACCCAAAATTGCAAAATGCAATTCATTCTTTAAATAATTGGAATTCAGTGTTGTGAGGGGATTTTGATTGCTTTAAAAAAATACATTAGCTTTTTCTTATTAGCAATACAGCAGAAAAAGAAGAAAGACAAACAAAATAAGGACTTATTAATGGAACCTGGAAAAATAAATGAGATTTTCTTAATTTTTTAGTGACTGCAGAGACAGTGTTTATGCCACCATGAAAAAGGCAGCTCTGTCACAGCTCTAAAAAGCAAGAAAGGAACACATAAAAGTTAGGACTGAATTGGGTCAAATTCCCCCAGTAACTCTCTACAGAGGACTTCTAATAAGAAAAAGCCAAATGTTTAGATCACTTCTTTGTATTAACATTTTTATAGTTGTTGAAGTCTTAAACATAAACAAAATATATTGTCTCTTTTTTTTTCAGAGCACAATGGACTGTCAGAGATATTTGGTACAAAGAGTTGGGTCCTAATTCTAGATATAAATTGGGGGAAGGAGATCTTCTCTAGTATGACTATTAATTTGTATGTAAAGGAAACTCTCAGTTCCTTAGTTTCCAAGTATTTATTAACTCATCTGCAAAGTAGAAAATTTGATATAACTAGACAAATCTCAACTTACATTGTGAACATCAACCTAGATAGCAGAAATAATAGACTATTGAACAAAACATTTAATGATTCTCAGAATTGTAGCCAAGCACTCCGTAGAAGGATACATACAAAAGACACAAAGCATTCCAAAAAGCCCTTTACAGGTAGCAGATCAGTCTTGATACCCATACCCTCACAGCCATCAATTTAAATAAATAGCATCCTGGAAGCACCATAAAGTCAAAGATAATCTTCCAGCCTCCATGGATGATGCACATTTGTACATGCAGGCCAAATAACTATAGTCATAAAATAATAAAATAAAAATATTTTTAAAGTCAAAAGCATTTTCACCCCTGAAAGTTAGAAAAGCAGCAACAGAGGTACACACAGAGACTATAAGGAAAGGCACCAGCATCTCTCCGTGGCTGGATACCCACTGAGTGTCGTATATTCATATTTATTTGCCACATGGAAGACTAGCTAGGTTGGTATTTGAGTAACTTGGCAGGTTACTCAAAGATTTGGGACATGTTTAAACAGATATGGATACGTGCTTCCATCCAAGAGAATCACCAATGCCTAGATTTTGCATGCTACTGAAGCAAGGAAAAAAGTTGAACAGAGATGTTCCTCATAACTCAAGTGGATACCACAAGTAACAGAATAAAGCTGTCTTAACATCAGCCCAAGGGAGGGCAGGGGTAAAGTGCCATAGAGCACTGCTGAGGAACTTGGTGGTCAAGGAAATGCTTCAGGATTGCAAGGGAAGTTATCATCAATATCAATGAGAAAAGTTGGAAATAGTGTGTGAAATTTAAACTAGAAAGATTTGGAGTTTACTAGTGTTGTTGCCAAATACCAGGGAAGTAAAGTATAGTTTTATTGTATTGTACATTCCTGGCTCTGTGCTATGAGAAATGAGTGAAAAAGTACTATCCTTCATGTCATGTAACAGAAGCAGGAATAAGACAACATGTGGACAGGTGATCAGTGAAAATATCTCATTCACTTTAAAAATTATTGAATCAGTGTGGAAATGACTAATAGTTATTCTCTGTTTTTAAAAAATGTGTTTTTTTTCTTAAATTTCCAAGTTCATATGCAAACAGATCTTACCTGTTATTCAATTTCCCGTCTACCAACACTTGTTCTAGGAAGTATGGTGCCCAAACCCCTGCTGAGCAAAGAGAAGCTTGCCCACTCCTTCCCCTGACCTGACTGGCTGCCTAAGGGAAGACACTTGGTCCAAGTTGAATAAATTACTATTTCTTTCAAAGGTAAGCCAAACCATTATAATAGGCTATAATAGGCTTGTTGGCAAATATTGCAGAGGGAGAGTCAGTTGACATAAAAAATCAAGAAACAGTCTTTACAACCAAGAACGGGGGGGGGGGGGGGGCAGTGCAGAAGGCAGAGTGACAGAGATGTTCAAAGAAAGATCCTATATTGACACTGTTCTCAAGGTCCTCCACCCAGACAGATCTAGATAATGACATCTGCCTTAGTTCTGTTGAATTCTAAAATGAAAAAAAAAAAAAGGTTACACCTTTAAGTTAAGCACCTAATTGTCTGAGTAAAAGACAAATAAATAGGCATTGCCATCTCTAATTCTCTGATTTTGTATATAACTTTACTTTTCCTTTGCTATGGACCACAGAATTATGCAGTGAGAGTTCAGGACATCCTTCAGGGATCAACTCATCAGAGATACTTATCTCATGTGCGACATCTCATTTAGCAAGGTGATGAGGAATATTGTCACCAGAGATGTACATCTAACTAGCCTTATCTGCAAGATGATAAGGAAGAATGCCTTCTGAATGTTTTAAGTTGTCTCCATTGCAGATTTCTTGTGTGAAGAGCTCTTTCTCTCACATTACAGCTGTTGGATGACTCGCCCTAGCGAGTCATGATCCTGGCAAGAAAATATTGACTGTGGAGTCCATGTCCTTGCTCTCTCTATGAGGTCTTTGTACAAACTTAGAAGTCCGCCTTCCTGCAATTACCTTCCTTGGCAGACAGATGATCAGTGTTAGTGTCCAGGCAAAAAGACTTTATTTAAGACAGAGATGCCCAAGGACAAGAATTACCACGTGTTTAAAGTTGTTGAGCCATAGATCTCAGAGAGATAGGAAACAAGAGATTCCTGGATTCACTCTGCCAGCAGATAGAGAAGGACTGTCCCAAGCTAACCTCATACTAACCTTAAAGTATGCCTATTCTTTGATTGCCAGTCTACTACAATGGATCTGTACCTCAAAGTTGTCACAGTTTTGTTCCTATGTCCTTGGACATTTGTGTTGCCATTGTGAATGGCTCAGCTCCTTATCGTTTCAAGGGCCCTTTAGGAAAAGAATTTTGAGTATAGGAAAGGAAAAAGGTAAAAGAAAAAGCATGAAAAAGCTTGAAGTAAAACAATATTACTAGAGAAAAGCAAAACAATAAAGATCACATTAAATGAAGAATATAACCCTCAGGTTGTGTGTGAATTTACTATAGAGGTCTTTTACTCACTCCTTTGCTCCTGAGAAACATTTCACCTTTGGGACTCTGGGTATGGTCTGGAGCCATTCTCTTAACCCTCACATTTCTTCATAAGGATCCTATGATATAGACACTCTTATTATCACTATATTTAGGCATGGTCTGCCTATATTTTCCTGGACTCTCTATATAGATGAGATTGCCCTCAGACTCACAGAGGTCTGCCTGCTTCTGCTTGCAGAGTACTGATTTTAAATGGATGAACCACAGCACCCAGCTATTATCACCATTTTGAAGTGAGAGAACTAAGGAACAGAGATGGTAAGTAAACAGATAACATTCAATTTGTATTTACTGTTGTTTGCTTAAAAAGTCTAACACAGGCTGTGTTCCAGGATCCATAAGCTTCAGGATAATAATTTATAGGACAGCAATCATTTTTCTGCAACTTAAAATATTTATATGTTAGGCAAGGTTTATGATACCTCATAATTTATTTAGAAGTTATATTAAACAGAGTAAACAATACAACAGAAGAAGACTGAGAAAACCAAAACCCCAAATTACTTGGAATTATGTGTTTGTTTTACATATTTAAAACCATAAAACTTCAACCTTTGTGAAATGCCTCATTGATCATCTTTTCTCAGAAGAATTACAAAAAGATTAATATATGAAAAAATCATTATAAAAATTGGGAGATTTATTTTAATTTTCCAATGAATAAGCAAACATGAACTAGAGAATAGTAATGAGACCAGATATTTAGTAAACACTCCACAGCTACAGTAACTTCTTACAGAGCAGTCTCTTTGCAGTTTAAAATGACTTTGCATATAATCTTCATCTTTCCATAACATATATTGACTAAAACCATAAAAAACTAAGATTATTCTGTGTGATTAAATTGAAATATTTAAGTTCTTCATTGTATTAAAATCAATACCATTGTAAGATAAAGTCAAATATAATCCCTTAAAATATTAATGGTCAACAAGGTAACAATAATAAGCAAAATACTGTGTTTTGAATCATCAAGAATTTAGCAATAACAGTCTACTACTTACAAATGAAGATAAGGAAAAACAAAAGACAAAACCTCTGCCACAGAAGTATGCAAACTGCCTTAGAAAATAGAAAGGCTGACCAAGGACAGAAAGGGCCTGAGGAAGCAAGCTTCACTGGGAGCAAAAGCTAGAAACAAATCCAATTCCAGAACCAACCCAGTCCCGGAACACTGGTAGATCAGGAATGAGCCAACACCAGATCCAGAGTCAGTGATCTCCACCAGAACAGTTACAGGGGAGTAACTGCTGAGTGAATAAGCCAGAGCTAGAGACTGCTGAGGGTCCAAACATTAATCTGGGACCTTCAAGGGAGTAGACATAAGCCAGAATCCCTGTGAAACTAAGCATGAGTCTAGAACCTCCTAGGAATTAGGCGTGAGCCAGGTCCCCTGCCAGTCTGGATATGAGTGAAGCTGGGACATCTGAGAAAGTAGGCAGGAACCATAGATCTCTGCAGGGCCCATGAGTCTGGGACCTCAGAAGGAGTAGGCCTGAGCCAGGACCTCTGTGGGTTCCAGGAACCTGGAACCTCTACAGGTCTGAGCATGAATCTGGGACCTCTGAGGGAATAAACCTGAGTCAGGTCCTCTGTGGTTCAGGATCACTCGAGCCTGGGAACTCTGAGGCAGTAGACCAAAGCCAGATACTTTTCTAGGTCCAACTCCAAGCCAGGGACTTCTGCAGGAATGGATCCAGACCAGGATTACAGAAACAGGTCAAAGCCAGCAACCTAGGCCAAAGTAAGCCTGAGACAGCAAACTCCAAAGGAACAGACCAAAGCACAGGAGCCCTGAGCTATCTCCAGGATTGTGGAGTAACAAAGAGGGTAACTAGAACTGTGGCACAGACTGTACCATGAGAAACAACCATCTGAGCTTTGGATTCACTGGCACCTAGAAGATTATTCAACAGAATCTCAGACAGCCCCAAGCAAACCTATTAGAAAAGATGAGTAGAAAAGGTAAGAACACACACAACACCACAAAGAGCAACACAACACCAGTAAAACCTAAAGACCCTAGAACAGCAAGAACTGAATGACCAAATATGGATGATGAAGAAGAAAATGACCTAAAAAAAATAACTTAAAGAGAATGTTTGAAATGCTTAAAGAGGAAATGAGAAATTCTTTTAAAGAAATGGAGGCAAAGACAAACAAAAAATTGAAAGACATGAGCAAATAACTTAAAGAAAACCAAGAAAAGGAAATAAAACATATAAAAGAAACTATTCAGGACTTGAAAAACTGAAAAAAAAGAAAGCACAAGCAAAAAGAGTTATAGAAAGAGAAATCATGAGAAAATGATCAGGAATAACAAACGCAAACATGAACAGCAGAATACAAAAGATGGAAGAGAGAATCTCAAGTGCTGAAGATACAATAGAGAAAATAGACTCATCAGTAAAAGAAAACATTAACTCTAACAAAAGCTTAACCCAAAATATTCAGGAAACATGAGACACCATGAAAAAGCCAAATCTAAGAATAATAGGTATAGAAGAAGAAGAAGAATTTCAACTCAAAAGTATAGAAAATATACTTAACAAAATGATAGAAGAAAACTTTACCAACCTAAAGAAAGATATGCCTATAAAGATACAAGAAGCATACAGAACACCAAATAAACAGGATCCAAAAATAAAAAGTCTTCTTGCCACATAATAATCAAAACACTAACATAAAGAGTAAAGAAAGAATATTATGAGCTGCAAAGGAAAAAGACCAAGTAACATATGGAGGTAGGACTATCAGAATAACACCTGACTTCTCAATGGAGACAATTAAAGCCAGAAGGTCCTGGTCAAGCATTATGCAGACGTTAAAAGACTATGGATGCCAGCTCAGACTACTATACCCAGCAAAACTGTCAATCACCACAGAAGGACAAAACAAGATATTCCATGACAAATCTAGATTTCACCAATACCTGGCCACAAACATAGCCCTACACAAAATACTAGAAGGAAAACTCCAACCCAAGGAAGTTGGCTACACCAACAAAACCACAGACAATTGATGGTCTAATAGCAGCAATTCCCAAAGAAGGGAGAAACACACAAAGTAACATCACCAACAATGAAAACTAAATTAAAAAGAGGTAGCAATCACTGGTCATTAATATCCTTTAATGTAAATAGACTCAACTCACCTATAAAAAGACACAGACTAACTGATTGGATACAAAAACAGAATCCATCCTTCTTCTGCATACAAGAAACACATCTCAACCTCAAAGACAGACATTGTCTCAGAGGTAATGGTTGGGAAAAATATACCAATCAAATTGACCTAAGAAACAAGTGTGTGTAGCTATCCTAATAGCAAAGAAAATAGACTTCAAGCTAAAATCAGTCATAAGAGACAAAGAAGGTCATTTTATATTAGTCACAAGAAAAATTTATCAAGAGGAAATCTCAATACTGAACATCTATGCTACAAATACAAGGGCACCCTCATATGCAAAAGAAACCCTTGTAAAGCTTAAATCATATATTAAACCACACACAATAATAGTGGGAGACTTCAACACTCCACTCTCACCACTGAACAGGTCACTCAGACAAAAAATGAACAAAGAAATAAGAGAACTAACAGATGTTATTACTCAAATGGACTTAACAGATATCTATAGAATATTCCATTCAAAGAGAAAAGAATATACCTTCTGCTCAGTACCTCAAGGAACCTTCTAAAAAATTGACCACATACTCAGTAACAAAACAAACCTCAAAAAATACAAAAAAAAATTGGAATAACCCAATGTACCACCATAGTTTAAAACTAAAAGTCAAGAGCAATACCAATTCCAGAAAACCAACAAACATATGGAAATTAAACAATCACTTTAATCATCAATGGCTCAAGGAAAAATAAAGGGAGAAATCAAAGACTTCCTAAAATTCAATTAAAATGACCATACAACATACCCAAATTTATGGGACACAATGAAAGCAGTGTTAAGAGGAAAGTTTATAGCACAAAATGCCTACATAAAGAAGCTGGAAAAATACCATGCTAGTGAATTAACAGAACATTTGAAAACTTTAGAACAAAAAGAAGCACACTCACCTTAGAGAACTAGACACTAGATGGCAGAAAATAATTAAATTGAGAGCTGAAATCAACAAAATAGAAACAAAGAAAACAATACAAAGAATCAATGTGACAAAAAGTTGATTCTTTGAGAAAATCAACAAAATAGACAACCTTTATTGAAACAAACTAAAAGGCAGAGAGAGAATATCCAAATTAACAAAATCAGAAATAAAAAGAGAGACATAGCAACAGACACAGAGGAAATACAGAGAATTATCAGGTCATATTTCGAAAACATGTACTCCACAAAATTGGAAAACTTAAAGGAAATGGACAACTTTCTGGATAAATACCACTTACCAAAATTAAATCAAGACCAGATAAGCAAATTAAACAGACCTATAACTGCTGAAGAAATAGAAATAGTCATCAAAAGTCTCCCAATCAAAAAAGCCCAAGACCAGATGGTTTCAGTTCAGAATTCTACAAGACTTTCAAAGAAGAACTAATACCAATACTTCTTAAATTATTCCTCAAAATAAAAACAGAAGGAAAATTGCCAAACTTTTTATGAGGCTACAATTACCTGGATAGCCAAACCATGGAAAGACGTTACTAAGAAAGAGAATTACAGACCAATCTCACTCCTGAACACTGATGCAAAAATACTAAATAAAATACCGGTAAATCAAATTCAAGAACACATCAGAATCATCATCCACCATGATCAAGTCAGCTTCATCCCAGAGATTCAGGGATGGTTCAACATACAAAAATCTGCCAGTGTAATCCACCACATAAACAAGCTGAAAAATAAAAAACACATGATTATCTCATTAGATACTAAAAAAAGCTTTTGACAAAATAAACATCCCTTCATGATAAAGGTCTTGGAAAGAACAGAGATACAAAGAACATACCTAAACATAATGTATGCAATATACAGCAAGCCAAAAGTGGAATCAGGAACAAGAAGAGGTTGTCCACTTTCTCTATATCTATTCAATATAGTTCTTGAGGTCCTAGATAGAGCAATAAGACATGAAAGGGAGATCAAGGGGATACAAATAGGAAAAGAAGAAGTCAAACTCTCACTCTTTGCTGATGATATGATAGTTTATATAACTGATCCCATAAATTCTACCAAGGAACTTCTACAACTCATAAACAGTTTCAGTAATGTAGGAGGATACAAGATTAACTCAAAAAAAAATCAGTAGCCTTCCTGTACACAGATGATTAAAAGGCTGGGAAAGAAATCAAAGAAACAACACCCTTAACAATATCCACACATAGAATAAAATATCTTGGAGTAACTCTAACCAAACAAGTGGAAGACTTGTATGACAAGAACTTTAAATCCTTAAAGAAAGAAATTGAAGAAGACACCAGAAAGTGGGAAGATCTCCCATGCTCTTGGGTAGGCAAAATTAACATAGTAAAAATGGCAATCTTACCAAAAGCAATCTACAGATTCAATGCAATGCCCATCAAAATTCTTCATAGACCTTGAAAGAACAATAATCAATTTCATATGGAAAAGCAAAAAAAAAAAAAAAAAAAACCCAGGATAGCCAAAACAATCCTGTACAATAAAAGGACTTCCGGAGGCATCACAATCCCTGACTTCAAACTCTACGACAGAGCTACAGTACTAAAAACAGCCTGGTATTGGCATAAGAAAAGACAGGAGGACCAATGGGTGTGAATAGAGGACCTGGATATTAATCCACACCTCCAAACACCTGATTTTTGCCAAAGAAACAAAACATATTATATGGAAAAAGAAAGCATATTTAACAAATGGGCTGGCATAACTGGATATCAACTGTAGAAGAATGAAAATAGATCAATATATATCACCATGCACAAAACTCAAGTCTAAATGGATCAAAGACCTCAACCTAAAGCCAGCCACACTGAACTTTATAGAAGAGAAAGTGAGAAATACACTTGAATGCATTGGCACAGAAGACCACTTCCTAAATATAACCCCAGCAGCACAGACACTGAGAGAAACAACGAATAAATGGGACGTCATGAAACTGAAAATTTTCTGTAAAGCAAAAGACATGATCAACAAGATGAAACAACAGCCTACAGAATGGGGAAAGATCTATAATAACCACACATCAGACAGAGGTCTGATCTCCAAAATACACAAAAAACTCAAGAAATTGGTTACCAAAAAAACAAATAATCCAATAAAAAAATGGAGTATAGACCTAAACAGAGAACTCTCAACAGAGGAATCTAAAATGGCTGAAAGACAATTAAGGAAATATTCAACACTTAGTCATCAGAGAAATGCAAAGCAAAACAACTCTGAGATTCCATCTTATACTTGTAAGAATGGCCAAGATCAAAACCACTGATGATGACTTATGCTGGAGAGGTTGAGTGGAAAAGGGAACACTTCTGCATTGCTGGTGGGAAGGCAAGCTGGTACAACCCCTTTGGATTTCAGTGTGGCAATTTCTCAAAAAATTAGGAAACAACATTCCTCAAGATCCAGTAATACCACTTTGGGTATTCAACTGTGGCACAACACAAGGATATGTGGTCAACTATGTTCATAGCAGCTTTGTTTGTCATAGCCAGAAACTGGAAACAACCTAAATGCCCCTCAACCGAAGAATGGATAAGGAAAATGTGACACATTTACACAATGGAGTACTACACAGCCAACATCTTGGGAAAATAAACGGAGCTAGAAAACACTATTTTGCATGAGGTAACCCAGACACAGAAAGACAATTATCATGTGTAATCCCAGAAAACTTAGACAACAATGAGAACACTAAGAGAGACTTACATAGATCTGATCTACATGGGAAGTAGAAAAAGACAAGATCTCCTCAGTAAATTGGGAGCATGGGGACCTTTGGGGATGGCTGAAGGGGGGAGGGGAGAGGCAGGGAGGGGAGCAGAGAAAAATGTAGAGCTCAATAAAAATAAAAATATATAGAAAGGACACACACAGGACAAGTACAGCATGGTTTAACAATATCAATTTTTATTTGTTTATGACTTCATCCCATTTTTAATAAAAGTTCCTAGAGCCCAATGAGATGGCTTAGGTAGTAAAGTAACCTGCCCCCAGGCCTAATGACCTGAGTTTGATCCTTGGACACACATGGTGAAAGGAAAGAACAGATTCCCAAAAGTTGTCTTCTGACCCCTCCTCTATATATACAACTCCATGTGTGTGCATGCACGTGTGTGTGTGCATGCACGTGTGTGTGTGCATGCATGCACACTCATATGCACTTATCAAGTAAAAAAATAAATCTAACTTTTAGAAAGTAATTTTTAAAAGTTTCTTGTCAACTTTAAAAACAACCTACGATCTATATCACAAAGAAAAGAGTGAATAGAGATGCAATTGTCAAGGAAGATGCTGTACAACAAGAAGAGAGTCTCTACTTTATCCAACAACACTAGCAGCATTTCAATGAACCTGCAGAAGGAAGATGCCAACACTGAATTCTGAAGAAGTACTATAAACTTACATTTGGAGACAGGTAGAATTTAGTATGATTGTTCTCCCGACATCCTTTTCTGCCACCATGTGGACTAGAAGAAAATGTTCACAGTTCTCGAGCTCAGTCTTGCTAGGGTCCAGGCAATAAAAGATATTCACATTTTTTCCTAAATCACTAGAACAGATTATGCAGGCTTAAACCAATCAATTAACCTCTAATATTCACTTGTCTGAGTAATTTAATTGTGGACACTTGGCTTTCACCAAGGAAAATTTTCATCACATTAGACATAAAGCAACTTGGAATAGCTAGCCATTTAAAAAAAAACAGAAAAAAACAAGCATTTGGAAATCAGTACAAGTCTCTTTATAATGGGTATTCTATGTATTGAAATATGAAAAGTTTGATTCTTCATAATCATAGGAAACAGAGATGTTTCCTACTGTAGATGCACTATCTGCACACAAAACCACTGATCTGCAATTCTATTCACAGTCCTTAAAATGTATTTCAAATAAAGAGAAAATTTGTTTTCTATTTGTATAATATTTTCCTAGATAACATATATCAACAATGAAGGCATGCATAGGGAGAGTTTTCAAAATATTTCTACTGTATATAATACACACAGCTTACTTAACATAAATTCCTGTCTTAAAATTGAAACTTGGTTTTTGATACCTCTATCTCATGAGCCTTTTGAGAGTCAGGATTATATCTTTTTATAGTGCACAAGTCTTTAGAAACAGTATAAGCATAATTACACTAAAAAGAAATCAGTACTGAATCAGTTAATGACATGCATAGTCCCTTATAAATGGTGAGTTTTATGAAAATGTAGTTTCTGAAACACCAAGGATACTAGCCATAAAACTTTACAAATTAACCCAAGTTCCTTTGAATCACTTCTTTCAACCTATTTGAAATATTTCATAAATTAAATGAAACTAAAAGGCTGACATAGGTTATTAAATAAAAAACTCACTCCTATAGGTGATGGAGGAAGGTCATTGGTTAAAAAAATAAAGAAACTGCTTGGCTGGCCCTCATAGGTTAGAACACAGGTGGGTGGAAAAAACAGAACAGAATGCTGAGAGGAAGAGGAAGTGAGCTCAGACTCGACAGTTCTCCTCTCAGAAGCAGACGCCTCAGAAGAGATGCCATGCTGCCCGCTCCCGGGCAGACACACGCGATGAAGCTCCGACCCAGGATGGGCGTAGGCTAGAATCTTCCTGGTAAACGCACCTAGCTGTGCTACAGCAGATTATTAGAAATGGGCTAGTCCAGGTGCAAGAGTTAGCCTAGAAGAGGCTAGATAGAAATGGGCCAAGCAGTGTTTAAAGGAATACAGTTTGTGTGTTGTTATTTCGGGCATAAGCTAGCAGGCGGCCAGGGTTCTGGGGACGCAGCCCACCGCTCTTATTACTACATATAGGCCTTTCTAAGAGTAGGTAAGGAAATCCCCTTAAGCCCACAAAGCAAAACAGGCAATTGCTACTTCTGTTAGTTGACCTGCAGAACTATGTAGAAGTACCCTCCTGTTGAAGATATCTTGCACTTTGGTTTCAGAACATAAAGCATGATGGGAGTGGTCTGGAATCCTTCTCCCTACTGGCTAACCCTATTGTGAGAAGATTCCATGCAGGCTGGTAGGGGAGCTTTGCAATCAACAGTCTTAACTCACTGGAGAGTAGTTATCCTCATTATCTATGAGTATCTGCACCAGTTCTGCAAATACATGTCAGTGAAGGGGAAGGGTTCATGCAGCCTCATCCCCTTTATACACAGTTAATGATTAATAGAAAATAGAATAGTCACTGATAAGGTGTTCATAACCAACCATACTGGAACTCACTGGGACACACACACACACAGCATGAGTTCTAATCGGTCTTAATAATAAAAACCCCGAATCAGACATTGGGAAAAATTCTAAGAAATCAGAGAGATGAAGGAGCAAAACCACAGCCACCTTACCTATTCAACTTCCCAGTTGAAAAGAGACTTTCTGTTTCCTCCCAACTTATCACTTCCTCTCTTTACCCAGCCATATCACTTCCTAGCTGTCTGTACAGACATGCAGACCTTTATGGATAAGCTACTGGCTATCTCCACTCTCTGATACTCAGGCAAGCTTCATTTGCACAAACAAGATATCACCACATTTCCCCTTTTTTGAAAAATTAAAAAGGTTATAACTAACATAACAAAAATATACACAAGCTGGGCAGTGTTGGCGCACGCCTTTAATCCCAGCACTCGGGAGACAGAGGCAGGTGGATCTCTGTGAGTTGGAGGCCAGCCAGGTCTACAAGAGCTAGTTCCAGGACAGGAATCAAAAGCTACAGAGAAATCCTGTCTCGAAAAATCCAAATATATATATATATATATACAATAAGTACAATGACTATATGCAAAATATACAGGCAAAAATATATTAATAATGTCTACTTCATTAACAATTGACAAATTGAGGGAAAATATTCCATATCTATCCTATTTTGGTGAGTTCAGAAGTTTATATAATTCACTTTCTATTCTAACTTGCATTACCAAAACTATGTTTCCAACCTTATACACTTTGTATTTCTTTTTTTAATTTATTAGGTTTTTTTTTTAAAGTACCAATTCGAATTCCCATTCCCTCCCCTCCTACGCACCCCCATCTAATCCTATAAGAGGTTAAGGTGCATTGCTTTGTGGAAGTTCTAAGGCCCTCCCTACTATATCTAGACTGAGAAAGGTATACATCCAAAAAGAATAGGATTCCAAAAAGCCAGTACATGCAGGAGAGAGAAATCCCAGTGCCACTATCAGCAACCCCTCAGTCTGCCCCAGCCATACAACTGTCAACCACATTCAGTTTTGTCCTATGCTTGTTCCTTCCCAGTCCAGCTGGAGTTGGTGGGCTCCCATTAGCTCAGGTAAACTATTTCAGTGGATGAACCCTTCATGGTCTTGACCTCTTTGCTCATATTCTTATTCCTTCTACTCTTCAACTGGACCTTTGAAGCTCAGTCCAGTGCTCCAGTGTGAGTCTCTGCCTCTGTTTCCATCTGTTGTTAAATGAAGGTTCTATGGTGATATTTAAGATAATCATCAGTCTGACCACAGGGCAAGTCAAGATGGGGCCCCTCTCTTCTATTGCTTAGGGTCTTAGGCGAGGGCATCACTTTATAATTTTTTTAGTGAATTTCTTTTCTGGATGTGGCAACAACAAAAACTATAGATATAACTATAAAGTCTTGAGCTCCATCAGAGACCCAAGAAGAAAATAATATAACGTGAGTAAGCAGGAAGTGCAAGCAAGTGACTTCCAAAAATGTGAGAAATGATAGGAACAGATGTCTGCCTGAACAGTCACCCACGATTTCTCTGCAAAATTGGGGCATTCATCTTGAGCTTATAGAACTAGTGTATATAATAGACTTTCCTGAGAAGCAGGGAATTTTGAAGAACCATCCTGCCTTGTATTGACAATGCTTGTTAGTTCTTTTTTTGTATGAGTGTCTTGATTGTTGAATTTGTACAGCTTATTGTCAGTAATTGAGGCAAGAGCACTTTCTTACTCAGTGACTAACCTTTGCCCCAAAGAAAGTAAACACCATGTGAAGTTTCTTTGATGCCCATCATCTTCTCTGAAGTAGATCGGTGCTGCCAGGAGAAGATATTTCTTATTGTCATAAAAAGAAAACAGAACCTATGTTATTAAAACACCTTAAATGCCATATTCTTAAGATCTCTGAAATGTTTGAAGACAACATGTCTATCTAAAATATATCTCTCGTTGACCTTGAAAACATACCCGATACGACTACAAGTGTGTTGTTTGAAGCTTCTCATTCATTTCTGGCTGCTTAGACCTGAAATAATTATTCAGAAACTATATTATTTGGAATACTGATGAGCCAATAGCATAAGAGTATTGCTTGCTAGTTCTTATATCCTAAACTAACCCATATCCATTATTCTGGGCATCACCATGAGGTCGTGGCCTACAGGCAAAGTTTCAGTGCACTCCAGTGGAGGCATCTGTTTCGTGTGGCAGCTACATGGCTTCTCTCGACGTTGCCTACTCTCTCCTCCTTTCTCTGCTTGGAACTCCTTCCTTGCCTTATTCTGCTAAGCCACTGACTGAAATACCTTTATTCATTAACCCAAAAAGCAATACATACACAAAAGTACTTTTCACACCATTTCCCCTTTTCTGTTCAAATAAAAAGGAAGGCTTTAACTTTAATGAAGTAAAATTACATATAACAAAACAGGTAGCAAGCAATAAGTATAGTTACAGTATTTATATTTGCTTTATTTTTATCATAACTAAGGAAAACTATAACTATAACTTTCTATTTTTCAATTCCCTCAAAGACTCCAGAAGGATATAATATTACCTAAGTAAACAGAAAGTACATTATAAGCAACTTCCAAAACTCTAGAATTAACAGAGACATCTCACTGCCTAGACCGTCACTCAACATTCTTGTGTAATGTTGGGGCATCTAATCTTCAGCCTACCAACCCAATCAAGCAGGCATTTCCATGAAGCAGGAAATTTCAAAGACAATTCTACATATATTGGCAGCTTGTCAGTCACTTTCTTCTGTGTCCTGCAGAATGTCTGGCAGATTCTTTCATGAAGCAGGAACCCTGAAGGACTGTCTCACCTTTAGGCAAGTTCAGCAGTCATTTTTCTGTAGGCTGTGCATGTCCACTCCATGCAAAATAACATCAAGCAGTCCAGGCAAGAGCAGTTTCTTGCCCAAATGGTAAGCAAACTCCATAAAGAATCTCTTCAATGCTCATCATCCTCTTGAAGTAAATTGGTGCTGCCAGAAGCAAATGTATCTCATTGTCATGAAAAGTTCTAAAGTCTTAAAAACATTTTAACTGTCATAATCTGTCAGTCTTTGAAAGGTTTAAAGAATACCTATCAATCTGAAATATATCTCTATGTATCTATAAAACTCAACTAACATAACTATAAGTTTGACAATCTGTTAACCTGTATTTCTTAATTTAACATTATGCTTTTTAATAAGATACACAAACACAATACCTTAATCAAAAACAGAAATATATATATAGAGAACAAAATCGACCTTAAATTTCTATCAACCAAACAAGATCCATACCAATGCAAAGTATTCATCTCTATGTCATACCCCCTTAAATGGAAACAAACACTTATAAACAATCATTTAGAAAGTTTGGTTGTTGTTGTCTAGACTCTTTCCTGCTGATTGGGGGCACTGTTAATCAGGTCTGTAATGGAGTATCCCATGTGGTAGGTCCATCTAAGCTGTCATGGATGTTGAACCATGTGGGAAATTGTTACAGGGAGGGGGGGCCCACTTGTTTGTCCTGGCTTCCCGGCTACCTTAGCCCCAAAATAACTACAGAGAAACTGTATGAATTAAAACACTACTTGGCCCATTAGCTCTAACTTCTTATTGGCTAACTCTTACATATTACTTTAACCCATTTCTCTAAATATGTATATCACATGGCCTACCAGCATGTCTATCTCCGGTGGTGGGTCCATGGCATCTCCCTCTGACTCTGCTTTTCTTTCTCCCAGAATTCAGTTCTCTCTTCCCTACCTACCTAAGTTCTGCCCTATCAACAGGCCCAAAGCAGTTTCTTAATTAACCAATGAAAGCAACACAAAAAGAGAAGAATCTCCTACACCAGGCTTGTTTGATCAAACCATATTAACCTGGAAGGAATCCACAGGTTCTCATTCTCTCTGGAAACATAAGCAGAACTTCTTTTCCAAAGCAACATATCCTTAAACCCAAATTTTGAAGTCAAGGTACTTTTAAACTATGTGCATTACTTTAGCTTTGCAGCCTGTACAATGAAATGTCTCTGTACTTAGCTCATTCACAGTCAAAAAATTCAAAGAAAACACAAGAATATACATAATCTAGACTCTCTGTGTATATTCTATCTTTCCATAACTTATTTTTATTTACTTATTTAATCTATGACTATCTGTCATCTCTCTCTTTAAAGACTTTGTTTTATTTTTGTAACAATTTACTTCCTTTTGTAACTGTTTATATTTTTTTTATTTCTCCCAAGCCTATGTACATTTATCTAAAACTGACCCATTTTGAGGTATTTTCCATCTGGATTTGGCTTTATTGCATGTATATCTGTAATTATTTTTAGACTAGGAACATTTTTAAAATGGTAAGCAGCTTGTTCACAGCCACCCTGGATGCTGGCTCCACATCTCTCAGGCTTTCAACACGGCAGAGGTAGTTCACTGCTGGCTCTGAAACTGCTGGGTGAGTGCCATCCTTACCACCTCAACTCTGGGCAGCATTGTGCAGCATATAAGCCCTTTTATCTGAGTAAAAGCTAAATCTGCCATGTAGCACACTGTACAGCCTGGAAATATCTCTGTGTATGGCAGCAGGAATCTACCATGCTCTCGTGGCTGTATACTCCTCACAGACCTGATCCCACCACCTATGCAGACAAGGGGCACTGAGCCATGGGATGGTCTCAGCTACTTTCTCCTGACCCTGAGTAAGCACAAAAGCATCTGGACCCAAAGTGGATAGCATGCATTAACCCCAAATATTTCAAACCATGTTGGTGTGCTCATCTGTAGCCAATCTACTTCAAGAGGATGATGGGCATCAAAAAGATTCCTTATGGAGTTTGCTAGCTACTGCTCTTTCTTGGACTGCTTGATGTTATGCTGTATGAACTGGACATACAGAAACCACAGAAAAATGACAGCTAAACTTTGCCAAGAGAGTGTAAAACAGTTTTGAAAAACTTTCCTTCCTCTGAAATTAGTCTGTCAGTTACTCCAAGCCTTAGCTAAAGTTGGTTGTTTCAGCATTGCTAATGAGACTTTGGGTGACAGCCAAGGTAGCCAGTTGTCTTTGTCATCTACTGCACACTTTGGAAGCTGCTTGATTGCACTTTCTGCCTACTCAAGTAATATTATCTCCTTTCTCAGGAATTCAATGGGGTTGATGATTAGATAGTTGTAGCTAATTTCCTCTTACGGTTTAGTCAAGCCATTTCTAATACAAGGCTTAGACTCCTTAGGATAGAATGATTATTGAAACATTTAGCATATGTTCCTTGTTTAATATTGTTTATGCTGGTTATAATTCTAACCTTTATACTTGATATCTGTTCTTATTGTATATAGTTTTGTATTGAATTTGGAACTCTTTTATTTAGACAAAAGGAGGAGGTGATAGGGAACCTCCTTTAGCCAATGGCCTTTGAGATGAGAGCCTGAATTAGATTAAGGTGTGACTTTGGGGTACCAATAGTCCCACCTGCTCATCCCTCTTTTCCCATGCTCCACACCTAGATGTTGGACCCCATTCCTGTTCTGTGAGATTCCTTTTATTTAGTGAAGAAAAACTTTAGTATATTCTATCCGGAGTTAGCTTGGGATTATTTGACTCGTGTCCCCCCCCCCCCCCATTTGAAACGTTTGGCATCACAAGTTCAATTGTAATAGGTGACTAATTGCTAACCTGCAATTCCTTATTATCTTAAATATTGGCAACAATAACCTTCAAGGATTAGACATTTGCATTACATTATTAAATGACTTGAATAGGTACCATTCCTTAGAAATGTATGCACACTATGTTCCACTAAAAATAATCTCAACTTTGTACCAATATACAAAAAAGATCAAGCCAATGTAAAATACTTAAAACTAGTATTTATTATTTTTGTGGTTTAAAAGTAAATTTAATTATCTACCTTTTAATCCTATTTCTATATACTCCTTTATTCTTTCTGAATAGATTTCACTAATCTACCCTTATGGCCTGTCATATCTGTATTCCCTCCTTTTTTTACAAAATAAATCTCTGAATTTGATCTCCATCCAAAATACAAAAACTTAATTTTTAATTACCTGATAGAGAGTCAAACCTAAAATGATGAACAAGAAACTAGATTAAGCCTTTTTCTGGAATTAGTACTCTATGTAATCATTAATATCATGATAAAAACTTTAAAATATATATTTTTGATCTTGTAAAACTTTAGATAATATTTATGCCTCAAGAAAAACTTTAAAACTCAAAAAATGATCAAAGGATTAAGAGATTAGTAGTAATAAAATAGTCCTTTAATTTTGTTTTTCTTATGTCCCATTTGATGTGGCTCTTCTGACATGAGACAAAGATTTGACATGAGACCATTTGCTTTATGTATCTGTAGAGAATTGCAGAAAAATGTTTGGGAAGATCTATAAAATTGTATACTATTGGAAATGTGATACAGCAATAGGCTAATTTACTTTTTTTCTTGAGATACATTTTTTGAATGATTTTCCTTTTTCTTTAGATATCTCATTTATCCAGTGGTCTTTGGAATTCTTAGAAAAATGACTTTATTCCCCTAAAAATACAAAAACAAAAACCTTCAGCAAACTTATTTTGGGGAGATTCCCTTATGGTAAGTTATATCTGATCAAATGAAAAGCAGTTGTTAGCTTTATTTATTTTTTTGAAAGTTTGCCTGCATTCAAACCATTTATTAGAAAAATTAGTGAAACTACTTTAAGTGTCAAATCTGTGTTTTAGGCTTTCATGACCTTTATGCCCAATAAACAATTAGTCTACTATAAAAACAAACCAATTATCATAAAGCAAGCAGAACTGCATTTCCAAGTACTTATAATTACATTTGATAAACCATCAGACATCCACTTTGATCTTTTCTAAAAAATAATCAAATGTTGATTGTTGGAAATTTTTTTCCTCAGGAAATTGGGAATCAATCTACCTCAGGATCCAGCAATACTACTCTTGGGAATATGCCCAAGAGATGTCCAATCATACTACAAAAGCATTTGTTCAACTATGTTCAAAGCAGCATTATTTATAATAGCCAGAACCTGGAAACAACCTACATTTGTTAGTTTTAAAGTTAGTTTAGATTGAATGGTAATGCTGTTTAATTAAATAGTAACTGTTCTAACCAAGGGATGTCTCTTATTCAAATCTAATCTTTATCAATTTTGTTGGTATACATAGCTTTTCTTCTCCTGTGGAAACAAAGATAAAACCCTTTACCCAACATAACACATGTCCTGGTTTCCATTCTGAGGTCAGAACATCTTTAAAGTGTACCAGCTGATTTAATTCCATAGTTTTTTCTACTATGCGATGTGTCTCTGCAACTGTTCTTCCTTTCTTAATAGTATTTTAAAAATTCAAAGTTAATAAAGCATTATATAATCTATTTCTTGGGGAGTTTATCATCCCTTCTGCTTATTTAATGTATTCTTTAGAGCTTAATTTGATCTTTCTATATCTGTCTGCCCTGTAGGAATGTTTGGTATACATATAATATGCTTTATATTATAATAAGCAAAAAACTGTTTCATTTTCTTAGACACATATGCTGGACCATTCTTTGTCTTTATTTGTGCAGGTATACCCATGATGGTCATAACTTCTAGTAAACGTGATTATCGAGTCAGACTTTTTCTTTTTTTTTTTTTAATTTTATTTTGTTTATTTTTTTTTAGTTGTTGAAAAAAATTCCTCCTCCTCCCCGTTTCCCATTTCCCTCCCCCTCCTCCCACACATGGCACCCTCCCTCCACTCCCCTACCCCTCTCTCCACTCCTCTCCCGCTCCCCCCACTCCATTCCCCCTCCCTCTCGAGAAGAGCAGTCCAGATTCCCTGCCCTGCGGGAAGTCCAAGGTTCTCCCACTTCTATCCAGGTCCAGGAGGGTGAGCATCCAAACAGGCTAGGCTCCGACAAAGCCAGTTCATGTACTAAGATCGAAACCTAGTGCCATTGTCCTTGGCTTCTCATCAGCCGTCATTGCCCGCCATGTTCAGAAACTTCGGTTTCATCCCATCCTTATTCAGTCCCAGTCCCGCTGGCCTTGGTGAGCTCCCAATAGATCAGTTCCACTGTCACAGTGGGTGGGTGCACCCCTCGTGGTCCTGACTTCCTTGCTCATGTTCTCCCTCCTTCGAGTCAGACTTTTTCTAACTCACAGCAATTGTTCATTAAAATCCTCAACAGGTATCAGTGGTGTAGTGTATATATTTCAGTTTTACAAATTCTACCAAACGGAACACATCCATCTGACAGATTTTATTTCTTTAAGTACCCTTTGGGTTACTTCATGCAGGTGGTGGTGTTTGATTGTATAAAGAACAAGTAGGACATTTCCTTGGCTTGTTGCCACATGATAGGAAAGTCTTGTTTTTAATGTTTGCTATTGACAAGATGTTTTTCTGAAATTCTGGGGCCTCCGGCACATTTCCAATAAATAACTGATTGATTTGGGCATTACCTTTTGCTAGAGGACCTGGCAGATCCATATGGGATTGGATGTGTGTTATGCATATGGGATGATTCCTATCCCTGATTATTTTCTGCAACTGAGTAAATAATAAAATCAATTCTGTATCATCTGGTATAAATTCAGCAATTTTAATATGTAATACAATTTTTCTGCATATTGCATATCAGTAACTATGTTGAGAGGTTCCTTAAAATCTATTAATACCATGAGAATAGCATATAATTCTGACTTTTGGACAGAATCATAAGGGCTTAGATCTACTTTACTTAAATTTTTTGATTTGTAAACTGCCTTTCCTGATTTATTGCATCAATATAGAATGTAAGGGCTCCCGATACTGCTGCTTCCTATATAATGTGAGGAAGGATTCAGCTAGTTCTCTTTATAAATTAAATTCTCTTACTTTGGGGATATTTGTTGTTAATCTCTCCCAAAAAATTTCTGCCAGCTCTTTGTGCAGATGAAACTTTCTGTCCCATCCAAATCCACAGTCATTCAGTCTCAAATAAACACACAGAGGCTTATATTAATTATAATCCATTAGGCCAATTTCTCAGGTTTGTTACTAACTTTGTCTTCAACTTAAATCAACCCATAATTTTTACCTATATTTAGCCATGTGGCTTAGTACCTTTTCTCAGTAGGGCATTTGCATCTTGCTTCCTCTGCATCTGGTTGGCAACTGAAGTCATTCTGAGGATTCCTCGAGGCAGGATCACAATTTAGGACCGAGGTAGAGGTAAGAGCTGGCTGCTTTGCTTTTCTGACTTTCAGGCTGAATCCCAATATCTGTCTCTGGGTTTTTTATTAATCATGCTACACTTTGCCAGGGTTCACTTTCTGCCCATAATTTATCAATTTCATCTTTAGTGAATGATACTACAACTTCTTCTGTGACTATTTATGCTAATTAATGAAGTCCCAAATTTTCATTTAGAATTAACTCAGAGACTTCTTTCCACATAAGTTTTTTCCACTAGTTTTTTTATCTATTTAAATTTATTTTAAGAAAAACTATCTTTTCTCCTTCTAAATGCCAAGTCCATTTCCCACTCCCTTCCCTCCTCCTGCTCCCTCCACATTCCCCAACTCCCATGCACATTCGCTCCTCAGAGCAGGTAAATTTTCTCATGGGGAGTCAACAAAGTAGCACATTGCTTTGAGGCAAAACCAAGCTCCCCTCCCATATCTAGGCTGAGCAAGGTATTCCTCCAGAGATAATAGGATTCAAAAGCCAGAACAAGCAGTACAGATAGACCATGGCACCACTGCCAGTGATGTCCCAGTCATACAGCTGTCACCCACGTTCAGAGGGCCTAGTTTGGTCTTTTGCTGGTTCCCTCATTATAATACCAGAATTGGAAGGCTTCCATTTTATCACTTTATCACTTCCTTTTTCTGCCCAGCCATATCACTTCTTATGTTCCTGTACAGACTTTGAAAGAACCCCATACTTGAAAGACCCCCGTGCCCACATACTATGTTAAACTTTGCTGAAAATTTAGCTAGGTCCCCGGGCTCAGCCGATGCTATAACTGGATATCTATGGGTTGCAGACTCACTGACTAGGCTAAGGAAAGAGAATACCCCACCCGCCAAGGCATTCTATATAAACTGTCAACCTACTGCAGAGTGCTCTATCTAGCTTTGTGGTTTTTCGGGACTAAGGATAGGGAAAACTCCACCCCCCCCCTCAAGATATCCTATCTAAACTGTCAACTCGCTGCAGGGTGTTTTATCTGGCTCTATGGTTTTTCAGGGAAATTCGAGAATAGACATGGGGCTGTCCCCAGCATGAGCTAAGCCCGCCAATTTGAGAACCAATGAAATGCTGTTACTAGGCAGCCTCTTCTGTAACTCCTAAACCCCTATAAATACATGATGTGCTATCAGCCTGGGATGCTCAGTAACTTAATTGTAATTTAGTTGCTGCAGCATCTACAGACGCCTGTGTATCCAATAAACTGCCTCGTGCTTTTGCATCCAGTGGATTGGTTCTGGTTCTTGGGTGGAGGACTCCTCGATAGACACCTCTCTCTGAGGGTCTCTCAACTCCCAGACCTCTATGGTTATTAGTAGCTATCTCTGCCCTCTGATCTTCAGATAAGTTTTATATGTACAAACAAGATATCACTACACACGCACACACAAAGACAGACAGACAATTGGACATAAAAAGTACAATGAATACTATCTGGAAAAAGGAAAGGCACTTAGTAGCAGATGGGGACAAAAAGGGTAACAGAGGTGTCCTGGTTTGCTTTCTGTTGTGATTAAACACTGACAAAAAGGAACTTGGGAAGGAAAGGGCTTATTTGGCTTGTGTGTCCTGATCATAGTCCATACTTAGTAGAAGTAAGGACAGGAATCTAGAGGCAGAAACAGAAGCAAAGATCATAGGGAACAGTGTTTATTGGCTTTCTTCCCTGCCTTACTCAAATTCTTTTCAAATACAGAGCATATCCTCTGGTCCAGAGATGACACTAACTGCAGTGTCCCTCCCACACAATCATCAAGCAAGAAAACAGCCCCTAGACATGCCCATGAACTAGACTGCTGGAGGCAATTCCTCAATTGATGTGTCTTCTTCTCGAATGACTCTGATCTGTGTCAAGTTAACAAAAATTAACCAGCGAAGGGCAGAGGGAGGCTGAACATGATAAGAATACCTTATATAAAATGTTTTAATCAAATTCATTATATGTAACTAATGTATGGTAATAAAAACATTAAAAGTAAAGAAAAAAGTGACTTTATATAACTCCTATTTCAAACGAGGAACTAACCCATGTAATTTCACTTAACAATTATAATATTTTTGCACTACTCTAAATTTATTTTTTTCTTTGAAATCTAACCATTTCATCATTTCCAACTTGTAGCTTGAAGGAAAATTAAGGTCACCTAGCTGTTCTCCTTTCCCCCTATCCTAGTTTCAAAATCTGTAAGTTTTATCATTTCACTTTCAGTCAGCACAATATATAAATACACAAAATCAATACTCAATTTGATAGATAGAGAACTAATTTTAAAAGCTTTATCTCTAGCAAAACTGTATTACAAATGTTATCTTTATTAAGTGACCATACTACTCATTGATTTAAAATTCTTTCACTTTGTTTTTAATAATTGCTTCACAATGTCAACAATAGTTTGCCCACTTTTCTTATTATTTTACAGTTTTAGATTTGAAGTGGCATATAATTATGAATTCTTCTAAGCTATAATATTATAATTCAGTATTATATGTGTAAAATGTATAGTTATTAGATCATGGTAAAGATGTAGCTGTTATCTTAAACATCTCATTTGTTTGTATAATGAAAATTAAAAATCCATTCAATTAGCTATTTTGAAATATATATTTATTTGTCATCAATCATTGGTACCCTACTGTGTGATGGAACATTGGAGTTATTCCTTCTTTCAATTTACTTGCACATATAAATGAGAAGATATTTGTCTTAGTCAGTGTTTTATTACTATGAAGAGACATGATGATTGTGGAAACTCTGCATTTTGTTGGAGCTTGTTTGCAGTTTCTGAGATTTAGTACATTATCATGGCAAGAAGCATGACAGCATCCCAGGCAGACACTGCGCTGGAAAAGTAGTTGAGAGTTCTACATGCAGATCCACAGATATCAGGAAGAAAGAACTACTAGGCCTGTCTTGGGCCTCTGAAACCCTAAACTCCACCCCAGTAACTCATTTCCTCAAACAAGGTCACACCAAGTACAACAAGGCATTGTTCCTAATTATTTCAAATAGTGCCACTCCCTAGTGACTAAGCCTTCCCATAGATGAACCATTCTTATTCAAATCACCACACATTCCTGTCCCTAGCCCCCTATAGTTTTGTAACACTGTCTAGCTGCAAGGGTACAGGAAGGAAAGAACTAAGTTCTGTTCAAGGGACAAGCCACTGAGAGTTTTATCACCCTCCAGAGAGTATATAGATAATACAAATTGAACTTTTTATTTTTTGCTGGGGGCAGGAAGAAGGGCAGGGTGATGGAGAGGAAAAGACTAGGAAGCAAATGTGATAGCAGTATATGATGTAAAATCCCCAAAGAAACAATAAAATATAATGTTAGAAAAAATAGTCCGAAGTTCAAAATTTCTTGTGAGACTCATTGCAATATCTTAGCTGTAGCCCCTATAAAATAAGAATCAAAAAGCAAATCACATACTTCCAACATGCAATGCACAGAATATACAATGTCATTCTAAAAGAAGGGCAGCATAATAAGGAAATCCTAGACTAAATCAAGGTCTGAAACCAGCAGGGCAACTCCAAACTGCATCTCCATGTCTGATGTTAAAGTACTCTTCATATCTCCAACTCTTTTCAGCTTTGTTGACAACACACTTCTTTCTTGGGTTGGCTCCACATCCTGTTAGCAACTTTTCTTGGCATGAATCTCACATGTTATGGAATATTATTTTTATGTAAATATATTGTTACTTTTGTTTATGCCGCAGAATATCACTTTAACTATGTAACAGAGTGTTACTTTTATTTATGCTGCACTTAATGATGTAAGGATGTGTGTTAAATTATGTAAAGATATGTTACATCTGCTTCATCTTGCCTGACTAAAGCACCTGCTTCATTTAATAAAAAGCTGAATGGCCAATAGCAAGCAGAGAGAATAAATAGAAGGAGAAAACTTGGCTAAGAAGAATAAGAAGGAACAAGAGAGAAGGAAAAGAACAAGGTTGAAGCCCAGGGCAAGAAGCCAGGTAAATGCCAAACAGACATAGAGACAGCCAGAAAGTAAGAAAACTCAGTAAGCCCCAAGGAAAAAGGTTGATAAAGAGAAACTGGTTCATTTAAGTTTAAAGAGCTAGCCAGAAATGTACCCAAGGTAGGCCAAGTCTTCAAAACTAAAAAAAAAAAAAAATCTGTGTCATGATTTGGGAGCTGGTTGTTTGTTAACAGAAGAAGCGTGGTAAACCCACAACTCTGGCATCTCCAACATCTTGAGGTCTCCAACAAATCCAGGCTTGATCTTCACATCTCCAATCAGTTGCCTCTCTGAGACTCCCCTTGTACACTTGATCTTAAAGGCTTCCTTACCTTGAGAGGGAGATTCTGCAACACCTTTCTCATAGCCTTTACTCTATATCCAAAAGCACATGGTCAAAACTGCCAAGTTCTTCTGTTTTCTGGGCCTAAAACTCGTTCCCCTTGCTCAAATACATTTTCACAAGTTTCTGTTTTTGAGGTTACCTTTACTGTCTAAGTGTTTATTTAATTCCTTTTCAAAAGTTGGAATCTTACCTGGATGGGGTCTTGTCCTGAGGTTTCCACTCCCTTTATTCCATTTAATGTCAGGCTTTTAAAACTTTTTGTGTCCCTAGGTATTAAACTTAGATCCATTGAATTTCCTTGTACCCCTTTTCTCCTCGAACTGAACATTTTGTATTTTCCCTTGATCAGCTTGCTTCTTTTCATTATAGATTGCATAACAGAAACCACTAGTAACCACAAGACAGATTAAATACTAACTATCTTGAAATCTCTTCTGCCAATACTGTTAAACCAAAACACCTCAATTTAGCCTCAGGAAGATTTTTTGAACAATGGCAGAAAGTAACCATATTCTTCACCAACATATCAAAAACCTGATCTGTAGGCCACTTACTAATATTCTTTTCCTCTAAAACGTCTTGAGCTGAGCTGATATAATCTGCATTGCTTCTATACTCCTACTACTAAACCCCCAATGGCCCCCACTTGAAGCATTAAAATGCATTCCTAATCCAAAGTTCTAAAGTCCACATTCCACAAATGAGCATCATGATTAGGCCTGACACAGCAACACCCCAGTACCAACTTCTGTATTAGTCAGTGTTCTATTGCTTCAAAAAGACACCTTGACAATAGAAACTATTTTAAAAGAAAGAATTAATTGGGGCTTGCTTCCATGTTTCTGAGGTTTAGTCCCTTATCATCATGGTTGGAAGCTTGGTGGCATACAGGCCAACATGAAGTTGCTGAGAGTTCTACATCTAGAACTGTAGGCAGCACAAAGAGAGAGCCACTTGGCTAAGCTTGGACTTTTGAAACCTCAAGGCCCATATCCAGTGACACACTTTCTCCCAGAAGGCCACACCTATAATAACAAGAACACATGTATTACAAAAAGGAGGGGTTGAGCCAGTCACCAGAACTGTTGCAGAAGGCCTAGCTGCTGCTTAGCAGTTTAAGGCTTCAATCACTCAGGGAGAAAAAGCTATAGACTGCATAGTAAAGATAGGTTCAGATGAACAAAACCTCTAAACAAGTTATAACGTGTTTAAAAATGTGCATAAGCTTAAGAAAGAAAGAAAATAGATATAGTTTATCATAGAAAAAATTAATCATTTATAAACAATAAAGTCTTTAAAGAGAAAATAAAATAATGTAAAAAAAGAAAGTCATGTAAAGATTGTAAATACACAGGGAGTCTGAATCCTATATGGTATCATGTTGACTTTGAATTGTTCAAATTCTGATGAATGAATGACAGCTGCTAAGCGACACTGGATTATAAAGAGGGACTAGAGTTAAACCAACCTAAATACTTTAGAGATATCTTAACTTTAAAATGGAATTCAGAAAATGTATTGTGTTAGAGGAAAAGTTATGCTGTTATTTTCACAGGAAATGAAAGGCTGTGTGTAGTAATATGGAGCAGCGGCGGGGCTGCGTCCCCAACACCCCAGCCGCCTGCTTGGCTAGCTTATGCCCCGAAATAACAACACACAAACTGTATTCATTTAAACACTGCTTGGCTCATTTCTACCTAGCCTCTTCTAGGCTAACTCTCGCACCTGGACTAGCCCATTTCTTATCATCTGTATAGCACTGGTCTTACCGGGAAGATTCTAGCCTAAGTCCATCCTGGGTCGGAGCTTCATAGAGTTCATCTTCCCTGGAGCAAGGAGCACGGCGTCTCTCTGAGGCGTCTGCTCCGGAGAGGAGAGCTGTCGAGTCTGAGCTCACTTCCTCTTCCTCCCGGCATTCTGTTCTGTTTACTCCACCTACCTATGTCCTAACCAATAAAATGGGCCAAGGCAGTTCCTTTATTAGCCAATGACCTTCCTCCATCAGCTGTGAATTCCTTCAAGATTAATAGAGATCAAGTTTGATCAGGGGAAACCTACTGAAAATCTTGGCTACAAACAAATACACCAAGAAAAACTACAAGACAGATGATGTATATATGGATTCCTCTACATGGGAACAGCTGTGAGACTGGACAACAAATGTTATAATTAGCTTTTCTAGGACTTGACTATTATCTCAATTTCTTCAGGGTCCCCTGGGGATGGTGTCATCTCCAAACGACAGGAAGCAGTCTAAAGAACACAGTGCCCACATTTCCAAGAGGCAAGGTGAGTGGTTTTTTGGTCATTGGGTGGGTTATAGATGCTTGGCATCATTTAGATGGAGGATATAGAAGTATATAGAGAGAATAAAAAGACAACTATTAACTTCCAATATATTACATTGGTATGGATTTTCATATATTGATACAAATTTAAAGTTATTTTTGTTATACTGTATGTATTTTCTACTCTCATCTGGGTATTTTGCTTATGCAGCTCATTTTAAAATATGATGTACAATTTAGAAAAGTAGGTTAGTCGGTAGTCAACTCTAATAATTAAACTTGTAGTCATATTAGGTGTGTTTTCAGGTTAAGTGGGTAGATAGATGGTCTTCAAACATTTCAAAGACTTTCAGAATATGGCATTTAAAATGTTTTGTTAAGATGGCGCATTTCATGGCAGTGAGACACATCTGTTCCTGGCAGCACCAATCTACTTCACTAAAGGATGAGTATTGAAGAACCCTCATAAGTATTTTTCTTTTGTTATGTAAAAAGCTAGCAATTTGGGCAATAAACTGGGCTTGTCTTGACTGCTGACAGTGTGCTGTACAAACTGGACAAACAGAACACACACACACAAAAAAAACTGTCAAATTTTTCCAAAACAAGGTGAAACACTCCTTCAAAATTCCCAATTCATAGAAAAGTCTGCCAGATATTTTAGATCTGTAGGCCAAAGATTGATGCCCCAACATTGCAGGGGAACTTCTGACATTTCTATAGTTTTGGAAGTGCTTACACTACATTTCCAGTTTACTCTGGTCATATTGGATCCTTCTTGAGTCTTTGATGGAGTTGAATACTAGATAATTACAGCTTTCCTTAATAAAAATAGAAGGTAAATTATGTACAAAACTTTAGACTCACCAAGATAGGATAGATAATGAAATATTTTCCCTGAATTTGCCAAAATGCAAATGGGCCAGATATTCTAAATGTAATTTCTACTTTATAATTCTTCTCATTGTATATAGTTTAGACTAAAGGGGAATTAACTATGTAAATATGTGTTTTATTTGTTTATGTTGTAAAATATGATTTTAACTATGTAAAGGTTTATTACATTTGTTAATGCTCTATTTGTTAAAGATGTGTTGCTGTTTCCACTTGCCTACCTAAAACACCTGATTGGCCTAATAAAGAGCTGAATGGCCAATAGCTAGGCAGTAGAGGAATAAGTGGGGCAGGCAGGAAGAGAGATTAAGCAGGGGGAGAAATCTAGGCTCAGAACAGAATAAGAGAGAAACAGAGGAAGGCACCAGGGCCAACCAGCCAGGCAACACCAGTCAGACAAACATGGAGGAAGGAGGGAAGTAGGATTTACAGAATGAATGAAATGTAAAAAGTTCCAAGGCAAATAAAGGTTAAGGGAAACGGGTAGAAATTAAGTTTTAAAAAAGCTAGCTAAAAACAAATCTAAACTAAGGCTGAGCATTCACAACTAAAAATAAGTTTCTATGTCATAATTTGGGGGGTCTAAGAAAGCCTGCTAAACTCAGGATTATCTCCTAATGCACATGCAAAGAATAAAACATGTTGGAAGAGCAACTAGGAACAACATGAGAATATTTGCCTTTCTGTGCCTTCCAGGCTTTTCCATATTGCTGCAAATTTTTTCATATTCATGACTGAAAAATATGTTGCATTATATACAGATAAAACACTTACTTTACCTGCTCATTCATCTATAAAAACCTTTGTTGATTTCATATCTTTGTCAATGTGATACTGCCACAGTATATATTGTATACAAGTTGTAACTATACCCAGTAGGATCTCTCAAGCATATGATAGTTCTATTTCTAGTTTCTAAAGTAAAATGTATACTGTTTTCCATAATAGTCATATTAATTTACCTTTCCACCAACAGTGCATAAGAGTTCTATTTTTCAATAACTTTGACAGCATTTTAAAAGTTTACTTTTTAAAAAAGTTTCATAAATAATTAGCACTTGAAGATTTCATTTAGGAGAGTACTGTATGTATTGTATTTATATCATTTCCAGTCTCTCTCCTCAACTCTTCATCACCATATCCCTCTTAGATCCATTACTTCCCCTCTATAATCTTTACATATACATGTATATATACATACATATAACCTACCAAATCCTTTCAGTGCTATGCTTGTGTACTCTGGCTACTAGCCATTCAACTACAGTAAAATAATATCTCATTGTGGTTTTGATGTATTTTTTACTGATTGTGATGTCACTCTGATGCATAATCTATCAAATAAGGGAAACAAAAGTCAAATAATTACAAACTATCTCTAACTAGAATATTCTAAAATATTTCTTTATCAAAAGGGAAAACTCACAGAACAGAAATGGGGAACCAACATCAAAATGTGGACTGTAGGAAGAGAGGGGCAAGCAAGTGGGACAATGGTCTTATGGTACACCAAAGCCACACCACATCCTGGTCTAGCTTCTCAAAGGTCATTGGCTTAAGGAAGTTTCCCACCACCTCTCACTTTTGTTTAAAAAAGAGAGTTCCAAACCCAAATCAAAACTATATACAATAAGTACAGATAGCAAGTATAAAAATTAGAATTATAACCAGCATAAACAATATTAAGCAAGGAACATATACTAAATGTTTCAATAATCATTCTATCCTAAGGTGTCTAAGTCTTGTATTAGAAATGGCTTGACTAAATCATAAGAGGAAAGTAACTATCTAATCTTCAACCCCATCAAAGTCCTAAGAAGGTAGATAATATTACTTGAGTAGGCAGGAAGTGCAATCAAACAGTTTCCAAAATGTTCAGTATATTACAGAGACAACTGGCTACCTTTTTTAAGAGATCTCTGAGCCTACATAATTTTCACCTGAACCCCCAACCCAATACCAGTAATAATCAACCCATAAATGTGTACATTACCTTAAGGACAAACTCTGTTGAGAGAGGGGGTATGGTCTTCTGAATTACTTCTAACTGTCATGGGGGCAATGTTCCTTCTATAGGATCCTGTAAAAGTAAAATGATAGTTAAGTTTCAAGACAGTCTCTTGACTGTGGGTAGGGTTTTTCAGAGATTCCTGTTTGGAGTTCTGACCAGAAGGTTGTAAGAATGTGTGGCCATTTCAAATAACCAAGTTGAAACCAACTTAAGCAATTGGTACCCCAAACCAGTCTTAAAGTAGCACTATCAGAATCATGACATCATATCAACCAGGTGTAGTTGTTCTTGTGGGGTCCCATCTTCTTCCTGTAAACATCAAAGATTACTACTGCAGGAAAAATCTACTGTTTATTGTGGAAAACTTAAACATTATATAGACATATTCAACAAAAGATATGATATAGACAAGATTGATATGTAAAAATGTAAAAAAAAATTCTTTCTGTCCCGTACCAGATGGCTCCTGACATAAGAAAAAACTCTGAATTTTTCTTATAATAACATGACTAGTTTGAGAGAAGGATAGCCATTGTCCAACTCCAAAGCCAGCATTATATATACGTGTGTGTGTGTGTGTGTGTGTGTGTGTATGTGTGTAATGAATTGTTGTCCTCAGATGGCCTGTCCTCCTAAGCCATATTACTCTTTGCTTCTGGGATAGTTATTTTTTTCTCTTTAAATATCTAAATATTCAGAGTCTCTTGACTTTTTGAAGATGTGTATTCTCTTGCAAAGACAAGAATAGAGCCCTGCCCCAACCCTTATGAGGTTTTCTTGCCATCTGTATGATTGTCATCTCTGTGGATGAGCTGTTTTTTCTCTGTCTCAAGAGATTTCTCCTTTTCAAATCAAAGCTTTTCTTCTCCTGTAGAAATAAGAGCAAAACCCCCTCCATAACGTAGCACATCTCCTGGTATCCATTGTGAGGTCAACACATCCTTGAAATACAGTGGCTGATTTAATACAGAAGTCTTTCCTATTATTCAGTGTTGCTCTGCTACCATTATTCCTTTCTCATCAATGTTAAGAAAATTCAAGGTTAATTAAAGCATTATGCAATCTATTTCTGGGGGTATATTTCATCCTTTTTTGTTTGTTTAACATATCTTTTATAGTTCACTTTGATCTTTCTATAACAGTCTGACCTGAAGGATTGTTTGGTAAACCTGTAATATGCTTTATATTATAATAAACAAAAAATTGTTTCATTTTCTTAGACACATATGCTGGACCATTCTCTGTTTTTATTTGTACAGGTATACCCATTATGGCCATAACTTCTAATAAATGTGTGATTACTGAATCAGCCTTTTCTGAGCTTAAGGCAGTAACCTATTAAAAACATGAATATGTGTCAATGGTGTAGTGTACATATTTTAATTTTTTAAATTCTGTAAAGTATAACACATCCATCTGCCAGATTACATTCCTTTGAGTATCCTTTGTGTCACTTCATGCAGGTAAGAGCAAGTAGGATGTCTCTTTATAAGCTCCTTGGCTTGTTGCCATGTAATAGAAGACTCTTTTTTTAAATCCTTGCTATTGACATGATGTTTGTATGAAATTCTGAGGCCTTCAGCATACCTACAATCAATAATCAGTCAATTTCTGCTTTACCTTGTGCTAGAGGACCTAGCAGACCTGTACGGGATCAGAAATATGTTATGTATATGAAACAAAGCCTATTCCTGATTATAACTTGAATGGGAATAAATAAGAAAGTCAATTCTATATCATATGGTATAAATTTAGTGGTATCAATATGCAAGACAACTTTCTCTCTGCATATTGTGAATCAGTAACCATATTGAGAGGTTCTTTAAAATCCCTTAGTACTATGAAACTAGCATATAGCTCTGCCTTTGAACAGAATTATAAGAGCTTTGTTCCTCCTTATTTAATTCTTCTTATTTGTAATCTACCTTTTCTGATTTATTTGCATCTGTATATTTATTTGCATCTTGTAATTTTTCATCAACAGCTGTTAATTCTTTCTCAGCTTCAGCTGTTAATTCCCTGGGACTATTTAAGTCTTTGACACCACCTAAGGCTTTGTTTAAATGAATTATTAGATCATGTGTTATCCCAACAGCTGGTCATAGACTGTAAGTGTCTCCTAGCAATCCTTGAAAGTCATTAAGAGTCCTCAATCAGTCTCTTTACTGTGCCTTTTGTGGCCTTATTTTCTAGAAACATTTTTAAAGCCTAAGTAATTTATTGAATCTCCTCTCTGTATTTTTTGTGAGCAATTTGTAATCCTCATTTAGGCAGAACTTTCTTTACTTCTTCAAACATTCTTTCTAAAGTATCTGCATTTGAATCAGATAGCAAAATATCATCTGTTGTATGAGCCCGCTTGTTCATTCCCAGCTGCCCGGACTTGAAATAACATCACAGAAATTGTATTAATTAAATCATTGCTTGGCCTATTAGCTCTAGCTTCTTATTGACTAGCTCTAACATCTTAATTTAACCCATTTCTATTAATCTGTGTATTGCCACATGGCTGTGGCTTACTGGCAAAATTCCAGCTCCTTTGTTCTCAGGGGCAGCTACATGGCATCTCCTTACTCCACCATCTTTTTCACAGCATTCGGTATAGTTTTCCCATCGTAGCTCTACTCTACCCTATCACAGGCCAAAGAAGTTTGTTTATTCATTAACCAATAAAACCAACACATATATAGAAGTACTTCCCACACCATTTTCCCTTTTCTGTTTAAATAAAAAGAAAGGTTTTAGCTTTAACATAGTAAAATTACATATAGCAAAGCTGGTATCAAGTAAAAATTACAGTTACCACATTTATATCTACTCTGTCTTTTATCATAACTAAGGAAAACTGTAATTATAACTATCTATTCTTGAACTCCATCAAAGACTCCAGAAGGATATAATATTACCTAAGTTAACAGGAAGTACATTGTAAACAACTTCTAAATCTCTAGACTTGACAGAGACTGCTTGCTGCTTGGACAGTCACCCAAAGTTCTTCTGTAATGTTAGAGCATCCATCTTCAGTCTACAGGTCCAGAGTATCTGTCAGACCCTTTCATAAAGCAGGAAATCTCAAAGACAGTTCTGCCTATATTGGAAGTTTGTCAGTCAGTTTTTTTTCTGTGTCCTGCAGAGTGTCTGGCAGTCTCTTTTATGAAGCAGGAACCCCAAAGGACTGTCTCACCCTTAAGCAAGTTCAGCAGTCATTTTTGGTGTGCCCTGCATGTCCAGTTTATACAGTATAATATCAAGCAGTCCAGGCAATGGTAGTTTCTTGCCCAAATGGCTAGCAAACTCTCTAAGAAGCCTCTTCAATGTCCATCATCCTCTTGAAGTAATTGGTGCTGCCAGGAGCAGATATGTCTCATTGTCATCAAAAGTCCTAAGTTTTTAAAACATTTTAAATGCCATATTTTGAAGGTCTCTGAAATATTTGAATAATACTTATCTAACTGAACTATATCTCTATATAGAGAGAAAACCTAACTAACATTAATACAACTTGGTTATTATAGATGATTATCTATTAGCCTATATTTCTTAAGAATACATTATATTTTAAAATAATCAGCACAAACACAATACCTTAATCTACAGTAGAAATATAAATATAACAAAATTGATCTTAAATGATGAGTAAGGTTGGTGGTTTCTCTTCTTTTTCAGTAGTATATATATAGCACCTTCTAGAACTCTGAAAGCTAGGCAGTGTGGATGGAGTTTTCAAGTGAATACTAGCTTGATTTTTCTGTGTTCTATGTATCAAGTATGTAGTATCATCAACAATAGGGTTTTACCACCAAGTTCTCGTGACTAACCAAGAGTATTGGCAATGTTCCACAATGTTTGGAAGTCTTTGAATCCTAACTTGCCAACAATTCCTAAAGAACTTATTTACTCATGACACTGGATTTTTTATTTGTTATCCTGAGATGTCTTCTGTACTCATTTTTCACCACTATGGGATAATTACATTTAAAGTCTTTTTATATATGAATATGTTTCTTTTTAGGAAGCATCTGTAGTAGATTATCATATGGCCCTTTCCTAGATTTCCATCCTCCAGCCCACTCACCCTTCCTTTTTCTATTTAACACTTTATGTGCCATTATTCCACTTTAATTCTTTATACCACTGTATTATATCTTTCCTTCCTTGAAATACACCACAACAGCTTACAAATGTTTTGTATCATCACTTGCTCCTACATCCACCAAGGTTTTTATAGAGAGGTTTACAATACACAATAGAGGAAAGACAGAATCTTCAACAAATGGTACTTGTCAGAAAGAACAACAGCATTTAAAACAATAAAACCTGGCAGCAGGAAATGAAGCAGAAGTCATCGGAAATGTTGTTTATCGGCTTCCTCATAGCTTTTTCAGCAAGCTTTCCTATACTATCCAGGACCACCTGCCCAGGAATGGCACCATCTCCTTTAGAATAGGCCTACTTACATAGACCATTAATCAAGAAAATGGCCCACAGGCTCATCTGCAGACCAATCTATTGGGAACATTTTCCCCATTGAAATAACTTCTGAAATAACTATCTTGTGTCAGGCTGACATAAAGACTTTCTAGAACATCTACTAAATGTCTTTTCTGCCGATTCAGAGAATATCCTAAGGCAATTTACAACCAGAACATTACAGTTACTCTTTCCAAATTCTGAAGCCAATCATTGGCTTTCTGTATTAGTTACTATGTTACTGTTGTAACGAAAGACATAGCAAGAAGTATGATAAGGAAGCAGGGACTTATTTTTGGATTTTCTTGTTTGAAGATACAGTCCACCATAGTGAGGAAGGGATGGCAGCAAAAGAATCTTTGGGTGTGGTGGACAGAAGCATGAAGCAGTTGATCACTTTCCACTTGTAATCAGAAGTAGAGAGGGATAATTCTGATATTCAGGTTACTTTCTGTTTTTTTTTTTGTTTCATTGTTTTTAAATTTTTAACCATTTTACTCAATTCAGGACTCCCATCCATATGATGGTGCTGTTAGGTAAGTATGCATTCCTCAGCTGAACTCTCTAGAAATGCTTTCACACACATGCTCAGAGGCATGTCTCTTGGAGGTTTTCAAGCCTATTTAAGTTGATAATGAAGATCCATAATGAAAATAGCATACTAGACTCTTTCATTCTCTCAAAACAATTGCCTTATATGACTGAGACCCAGAAATTTGATGATAACTGCCTATCATATTGATCACTTAAGTATTCCTTTGAATCTGATGTAATTTTCTTTGTATGTGTCAATCTTTATGATATCCAACTCTTTTTGAAGCTTTATAGAATTCAAAAGTTATTTAATCAAGAGTCTGCATAGTGTCACACACCTATAATTCCATTACTCAAGAATCCTCAAGAGGAGGATTATGAATTCAAGGTCTGTTTGGGTGTGCTACAGAGTGAGAACTTATCTAATACAAAAGGTTTTCTAAAATCTTTTTAACCTTAAATGAATCTTTTAGCTAACTGGGGTAACATAGCAAAATACTACAGACTGGGCACCACATATAGCATAAATTCATTGTCTCATAATTCTGGAGATGAATGATATAAGCCACAAACAGCAAATATTATATGATTCTTTGTATAAGAGGTGGCTAAAAGAGGGAAAATTTCGAATGGACTAAAATGGACAGGAGATACAAGAGAAGTTACCAGGACTGAAAGAAAAGGGCAGTGGTTAGTAGGTTCAGTTTCTATCTGAGATGATGAAAATCTCCTAGAAGTAGATAACAGTAATAGATACATAGAATTGTACATATACATATTGTAACCAAATTATACAATTAGGACATTATGTTTTATTATGTATATGTAACATAGGACACACACACACACACACACACACACACACACTTTGTTTCCAGATTATTCTAATACTGTAGGCTTCCCCAATGCGCTATTTCCTATGAGTCTCTTACTAGTCGGTAAGATCTGACAAATGCAAAATTATTATTTATACCATACAGTTTATTCATTTATTATTTTCAGGGTGTTTCTGCTTTGTTTTTAGATAGGATCTCACTATATGGCTCTGGCTTACCTGGAACTATATAGGCTAGTCTGGCCTCAAACATACAGATCCACCTGCTTTAGCTTTCTGAATGCCTAACCATGCCCAGCTATGTCTATTTCTGATAAGGGTTCAAATTCTAAGAGTGACTTAAGATCTGTCACAAAATATGATCCCTGTTACATGTAATCATTTGGACAATGAGGGATGTCTTTGAGTTCAATGGATAGCCTTTATCCCATCTTAGGTGGGCTTTAACCTGATTCAGGTTGCTAGACCCTTATGGTCACACAAAACTTCCATTTAATCAGTGGCCTTCAAAGAATAAGATCTACAGACCACAGAGGTTGAGTTTAAGGACGATGTCTATAGATTCACAGGTGAGAAAAGAAAGGGAGAAAGGAGACATCATATGGAACAAGAATGGGATACCATCAAGGGTACTATCTTATAGTTAATATGGCTCTGCTAGACGGAGGTGTGGGGAGGAAATGTAGTGATTGATCTGGTGAGAACAAAAGTGGTAAGAAAGTCAAGGACATTTCCAGCATTTTAGCTGAGGAAATATTGTTCACAATCAGGGTCCTCTCCCCTAAACTGCCAGGCAAGTGTTCATCTCCTATCGTCATAAATAAGATATGACATGACAAATAATAGTACATGAGATGATAATAATAAAGTGGATTTCTAGGGATATTTATCATAAATTTGCTAAAGGCACAGTCAGTTCTTGGGCAGAAGCTACACTATAGTGGGGTTCCTTTCTCTGAGAAATTTTGAAATATTAAAATTTAAAATTTTACAATGATAGACTTTGCAAAGGGGAAGTAACAAAAATGCGTAAGAGGTAAGTCTCTTTGCTAAGAAATGACATGCATTCTCAGTAAAAAGTAAAGATTACACAGCAGGAACAGCATCAAGTTTAGGGAAGATCCTAACCAAATCAGTAGACACCACTGGTCCAATGAGAGGCTGAAAAGAGCACTTCATTAGTGATGATTGCTGTGATATTGCATCAGAACACTACACGGCTGCCCAGAGCATTCATTTAAAGATAAGCAGAATGGTAGTGATTAAAAAAACTCAAGTCTATGGCACATTTCAAGAAGTAATTCAGTATCACAAAGTACTTATTATTTAGATTCTCAAAGAAAAAGCCTCTGTTACCAAGGACAAAATCAATCATATGTAAAAATATGATGTTTATAGAAGTTGGGAACTCCCTGCTTTTAGAAAGCAATGAAAGCCAGGAAATCCTTTAATTATCTCTTAGTGATAAAAGAAATTTCTGAGTAACTTGAATTCTATCAAATCTCAATACACTTTCTGTAAGATAAACTACATCTCAGATAACGCACTGTATAAAAAATGAGATCAGTTTTGCAGGCAGAAGAATAAACAATCCAGTCTTCCAGATCATCTCTTTACAAATCTGCAAAAGGTCACCTCAGATAACATTCACAATCCTGAAGAGTATAATGAAATGTGTGAACGGCAGGAATGCACTGCTGTAAACCCTACCAGAAATGAAGTACTATGGTCGTTTTAGAATAAAAGTACCTTAGACTACTTGAGTTCATCACAGATTAATCTCAGAATGAAAACACCTGTGTGGCTGGAGAGCCAGCTCAGCCACTAAGAATACTGATTGCTCTTCCAGGGGACTTGAGTTTAATTCCTAGTATCAGCATGTTGGCTAACAACCACCTTAAACTGTCCCCATTATTCATCTGACGTGTGACAGCACGAGCGGAGGAGAGACGCCCTCCACCCTCTGCCCCAAGCCCATCAATACCTCAGACTGGTGGAGGAGCTGGCCCTGGAGTTAGAAGAGCAAGAGGGCTGCCCCTGCCCCTCATCAGCTACAGCACTCGAGAGAGTGGTCCCTCCCTGTATCTTGGCAATACAATGGAGCTGGCCCTGATAGGTATAGGTGTCTGTTAGTATTCAGGCATCTGTAATGGCCTGCCCTTGGAGTTCTAACAGGCTACATCCTCAGTTGTAGCCACTAAGGGCACCTCCTATGCACATTCACTATGTTCCCTTTCAAAGAGGTTCTGCCCACCTCCCATCTCTCTTTCTCTCTCTTTTTCTCTCTTTCTTTTCTTCTATTCTGCCACTCCTATTCCCAGAGGCTAGTCTCCCCTGTCCTTTCCCCACTTTTTCCATTCCCTTTCCCCAAATTAAAAAAAGAAAAAACCAAAACTTTCAACTTGAGCTCTGTAGTATGACGTCCTTCTCTCCCGTGCTGGTTTTTCAAAATTACAGCATCCAGGAAAACCAACCCTGAGGAAATGAAAACTGGAAAACTGGTCCCACTCTTTGCTCATCACTACAAGGAGGTGAGTGAACTAGCCAGGGAAAGGCTGGAGAGCTCACCCTGGTAGTGAGGACAAGGGAGAGCTGGCAGGCTGACTATCCCTGCTATTACCCAGTTCCAGAACCATGGTTATAATTTGGCCCATCCCAACATCTTCCCCATCTATGATCTGCTGGAACACATGAAGGGACCTGACCCACAGACCAGAAGTTGCAGGATCTCCACAATGAAAGACCCTCGATGAGGACCTTTTTTCGGGAGGAGACCTCCCCAACACCAAGGAACAGGCCGAGACCGCACGGATGCAAATCGCAAGAGGTTTATTGAGTAGACACAGGTACCTGCAGGCAGCAAGATCTCTCGGAAGACTTGCGCACCTGCCAGCTGGAGGGCAGGCTTTTTATAGGGAAGAGCAAAAAGCAAGTTTACAGAAGCAAAAGCGTGGTTATCAGTCGACCGAAATGAGGCGTGGGCATGAATGGTTTCCTCTCTTAGCATCGGTGTCAGCAAGAAGCAAGTTTACAGAAGCAAAAGCGTGGTTATCGGAATGCGGCAGGGGGCATGATTGGTTTCCTCTCTCAGCATGGATGCCTGGCAACAGTCATCCTGTTCCTATCTTTATAGATATCCTGTTTTGAGGTCAACCTGCTTTGTTGATGTCTTATCTTATTGACATCCTGCCTTGCAGTCTTCCTATCTCATAGGCACCCTGCTCTCTCAAGCACATGGGATGTTCTTACGAGAGCAGGCTGGCTGCTGATCCAGAGAATTTTTTAAAGCAAACAGGATGTTCCCCCTGGAGCATGCTAGCTGCGGGTTTTGAGGAGGGGGTCTGCAGGGTCTTTCACACAACAAAGGGCAACAATAGAATATTCAAGAAGAGTCCCATTGACGGCCCAACAGCAGTAATGTAGTAGAAACCAGAGGCCTCAAACCCTATCAGTGACACTTTGCAATAAACACTTGCAAATAAAGATACACGAACAAAGAAGTTTACTCTGTGACTCACTGTGTCAACAGCTTCCATGCAGCTTTAATTTTTTCCTTTTCCTTTTTTCTCTTCAATTTTGTTTTATTGGGTGTGGGAGAGGTTTGCAGGGGCAGAGGGCAGATGTAAAGGGACAGGAAAATGAATGGGATCAAGATACATGATTTTAAAAACACAGTATAAATTCAAACGACATTTAAAAAATTAAGATGGCTGTAAAGTAAGAGATACAAAATAAAACAAAGAATATAAGAAGAATAAAAACAAAAGAATCTTAACCTCAGTTCATATGACTCTGACACCCTCTTCTGACCTCTGCAGGCACTGCATGGACATCGTGAACAGGCATAGATACAGACAAAACAAGTAAAATAAAATAACAACCTTCCCAAAAGAATACGCTGGTAGGCTTCGCATGACTAACCTAATGCATTTAGCTTTATGTTGTGTGTATGAGTGTTTTGTCTGATTGTCTAACTGTATATGTACTGTTCTGTGTACATGTCTGGTTCAGCCTGCAGAGGTCAGAAAAGTGTATCAGATCCCCTGAAACTCAGGTTACAGGTAGTTATGAGTTACTAAATGGGTTCTGGGAACTGAACTGAGGTCCTCTGCAAGAGCAACAAATAACCACTGAGCTAATTCTCCAGATTGTAAACTGATACAATTAGAGAGTCTCTGAGCAACAGGTATCTGGGAAGTAAGAGAAGACCTACCTTTTATAAAATTCCCTCCAAAGTAAGGTTCTGTAGTTTAATATATGAACTAGCTCTGGGATAAATGGTACAAAGACTACAGAGATTAAGAGAATATTTACTCTTTCTTTTATTTCCCCCAGACTTTATAAACTTAGATTTCAGGACAGGATAGCAGGACATACTTGTTTTCAGTTTGTAGGCCTGCCAAGGCAACTACAGATGATTTTTTTTCCCACCAGAGGCCCGTCTCCTCTACAAGGCATGGTGATCTGATTCTGCAGTTAGTAAACCTCTCATCTTGAAGGAATAATACCATACCTTAATGCCAGTGCAATAATAATAAACAAAGGTTATGTACAAGAAAGATTATACTCTCCCAAGTACTCAATAATCTGCCAATGGGGAAAGGGGAAGGGACCTGTATTTAGAACTACAAAATCTGTTCACTGAATTTTTATGGCCTATCTACCAGTTCTTTAGGCAGGAGCCAGGTTCTGCAAAATAAAAAATGAACAGTTTCACTGTGGCTTCTTGCCAAATTTTGAATTTATCATTTTTGAGATCCTCATTCCCAAAATGTCAAATCATAAATGTGCTTGTAAGATTAGTGAATCCTTGGGGTGGTGTAGGGGAGCATAGTATTGAGACCATTTATTGGTTTCCAGCTGCTCAGCCCTGAAATAATCAACAGAAACTGTATTAATTAAATCACTGCTTGGCCCATTAGTTCTAACATCTTATTGGCTAACTGGTGTGGGACAATTCTATATTCTGTCAATTATGTTTTAAATAAATGCTGATTGGCCTGTAGTCATGAAGGAAGTATAGGCGGGACAACCAGACAGGAAGTAGAGGTGGGTCAAAGAGAACTGGGGAGGAAGCCCATTCCTCTCCAGTCCTGCCCAAACACAGAAGAAGGAAGATGTGATCTGCCCCGCCAAAAAAACTACCAAGCCATGTGGCTAACATAGATAAGAATAATGGGCTAATATAAGTTACAAGAGTTAATAAAAAGCCTGAGCTAATGGGCCAATGGTTTTATAACTAATGCAGACCCTCTGCATAAGTTCTTTGAAGCTTACTGGCTGTGGGAACTGGGCAGGACAGAAACCCCAGCAAGCAGGCCCTCATGTTATAGCAAACTCTTATATTTGAATTTAACCCACTTCTAGTAATCTGTGTATCATCACATGTCTGTGGCTTACCAGCAAGATTCCAACTGACCTCTATCTCTGGTGGGGCTACATGTCTTCTCTGTTGATTCTTCTTCCTTTCTCCATTCAGTTTAGTTTTCCCCACCTAGCTTTATTCACCTATAGTTCTGCTGTAGGCCCAAAGCATTTTTTTTTATTTATTAATGGTAATCACAGCATACAAACAGAAATCCCACATCAGGGGAGAGGTACTGAAGATCTTTAGGTAAAGGGATGCTTATGAGAGCAGAACACAAGTTCATAATGATGGTACTGGTTTGATACTGGTCCATGGAAAAGCAGAAGATTACTCTATCTGAACTTAAAATCCTGAGCAATTTTTACCTTCACCCTTGGTTTTCTGGATTAGAAATACTTGTCTGTCCCAAGAATGAATAAAATGCATTAGAAACTGTTTATTTGAGTTTCAGTGATTGACATGAGGATTTCCCAGTTGGCTTTACTCTACTAAGCCAGTGGCTGAAACAGCTTCTTTATTAACCAATGGTAATAATAAATATTCATAGCTTAAAGAGGGAAATTCCATATCAACTGAGTGTTCTAAACATGTCAATTCTTATTGACCTCAAAGTTTATATCATTTTGTTCTTTGAACTACTCTAGATCCCCCACAAGTTTTCTTTTATCTAGGCTTAGAAATGTCTTTGACAATGGTTTCTGTGAAGGGCATGAGGTCCTTATGCTTACAGATAAGCACTGGAGACACTAGTAATGTTGATCACACTGGTGTGTCTCCTCAATGGAGGAAATAGAATACTAATTTTCCACTCAGAAAGCTGGGAGTAGATGTTATTAATGACCTAATGATGTTTGCTGTCAATAAAGAACCACCAAGGTAGATACATTCACAAGCAGGCAGTGAAGGGAGGTACACAAAAGGCAAAAGTTTTTCCCTTGGTTGTCCTTTTATCTAGGCTATGCCTGGAAAGCACTTTCTATCCTGTAAGAGAGTCTTCCCACCAATTAATGGTTCCAGAAAAGATCCTTCTACATTCATTCAGGAGCATGCTTTTTAGTTGATTACAGATTCTAGATCCATTCAAGAGACAGGATTGACCATCTTAGTTGGTTAATTCTTATTTAATAAATAAGCAGTTCCCCCATATGGGAAGACCATTGCCCCTGCTAAATCTGATCAATAGGAGTATCCTACAGTATAAATTGAAATTATTTCTAGTCTACAGCCTTTTTACAAGTCAAAATACATGGAAGCTAGATCAACTGGCTCCTGTTTCAAAATTTCATGCTACTTAAACACAAATACAAAATATTTTAAGATTGAAGTAAAACATGGTATTTTTCCTTTTTGTTGAAAAAAATAAAATGGTGAAACTGTGACCAAAATACATTCATATTTTATTTGTAAATATCAAATAACTGGTAATAAAATCTAAAATAAAAACAATAAAAATACTTAAGCCACTTTTTTGCAATGGTTTTGCTGTCAGATCACAAGTATTAAGAAAACCACCATAAATTTGAAGCCAAAATGGGAAGGGAAAAGACTCATATCAATATTGTCTTCGTTAAACACTAGATTCAAGCAAGTGCACCTGATCTATAAATATAGTGGAATCAACAAACCACTAAAAAATTTGAGAAAGCTTCTGAGATGGGAAAAGGATCCTTCAAGTATGTCCATGTCTTGGATAAACTAAAAGTTGAACATAAACTTGTTGTTACTATTGACATCACCTGTGGATATCTGAAAATAGTTTTTGACTATCATTGATAGCCAAGACACAGAGACTTGATCAAAAGCATGATTACATCTCAGGATGACTGTGCTTCCTGGATTGCTACTGTTATTGAAATTGAAACTGTAAACTTTGAGAATGGGCAGACCCATGAGCATGACCTTCAGGCTTACACCCTGGGTGTGAAACAGCTAATTGTCAGTGTCATAAGAATGGATTCCATGGGATCACTTTATAGGCCAAAAATTTAAGAGAAATATAAGGAACTCAGCATCTACATTAAGAAAACTGACTACAACCCTGACGCAGTAGTCAATTTCTGGCTGTGATGGTGACAGCATCCTGGAGCCAGGTGTTAATATGCTTTGGTTCAAGAGACAGAAAGTCACCCACAAAAATAGTATTACCAGTGTGGTCACACTGCTGGAAGCTTTGGATTGAATCACACCAACAACTCATCCAAATGACAAACCTTGGTGACTGACTTCCAGGATGTCTATAAAATTGATACTAATAGTGTTTTCCCTGTGGACAAGTAGAGGCTAATGTTCTCAATCTGGCACAGTGGTTACCTTTGTTATAATAAATGTCACAACAGAAGTAACATCTACTCAGGTGTACCATGAAGCTCTGAGTGAAGCTCATCTTGAAGATAATGTACACATTAATGTAAAGAACCGGTGTCAGCAAATTTACTCAACAACAGTTTCACTGCTCAGGTGATTTTCCTGAATCATCCAGGCCAAATTAGTGCTGGCTATGTCCCTGTACTGGATTGTCACACAGCTCACATAGCTTGCCAGTTTGTTGAGCTTAAAGAAAAGATTGATCATCCTTCTGGCAAGAAGCTGGAAGCTGGCCCAAAATTCTTGAATGTGATGATGTAGCCATAGCTGATATGGTCCAAGGCAAGCTCATTTGTATTGATAAACTATCCTTCACTGAGTGCTTTTTGCTGTATGTAACACGAGACAAGTGCTATGGATATCATCAAAGATATGAACATGAAAGCAATTGGAGATGACAGGGTCAGCAATTCTTCCCAGAAATCTCATGAAGGCTAGAAATCCCGAAGGTTAATGAATAGCATCCCTAACACCTGCCAATCCAAGCTTACTCAGTGATGGAAGAAGGTCTCAATTGGCCACTTAAGTATAACAGTGAAATACAGAACAATGATAACAGTGTAAGGTAAAACCTTCAATAAGAAAGGAGAAGGTTTAGTGAACCATTTCATTGTTTCTCTCTCTCTCTCTCTCTCTCTCTCTCTCTCTCTCTCTCTCTCTCTCTCTCTCGTTTCTGTATGTGTGTGTGTGTGTGAGAGAGAGAGAGAGTTTTAAGTAATTTCTTTCAAAGTCAGTACTTTTAATGAAAGCAACTTCACAAAACACCTGTCACCGAATTTTGAGACTCTTAAAACAAATTTAATAAAGAAAATCTTTATTCCTCTTTCAGTAGTAGGGTCTGAAATTTCTACAGAATATTTACAATGGAGTCATAATTAGGAAAGACCCATGCACACAGAAATTGTGCATTTCAGGGAATTCCAACCAACTCAATCAACTTCTGTAATTTAGGCAAACCATCAAACTAAGGCCCCTTAAACAATTCTTCAGCAGCAGCATTACAGGGTCTTCTCTAATTCAGAGTGCAATGCGCAAGGAAGGCCAGGAAGAAAGCACGTTTTAAACAGCATCTTTCAAGATCAAGTGTCTACAGGTCAACAAATAAGATATGGGGGGGGAGGCTTTCCATTAAAAAGCTAATGGCATTATTAAGAAATTTCTGCCTAAAAATAAAGGAACAAGAAGCAAGAAGGGTACTGGGGTCAATATTACCCCCAGAAAAAAAAATTACCTAGAATTTGTGAGGATAATTATCTATCCTCAAAGATATTTTTGTCAATTGATTCACTAACATTTTGTTGAACAAGCAAAAAGAAGATACCGCTTTAAGTGTAGTACATAGAAGAAAAACCAAAAAAAAAAAAAAAGAATAAGACAAGATAAAATGTAGTATTATGTAAAACTGTGAACATTGGCAGAATGCAGTAGCACACACCAGTAATCCCAGAATTTAGAAGGCTGAGTTAGAAGATTGTCACTTCAAAACCAACTTGATCTACAGAACAAAAGTATCTCTCTAATACAAATTGTAAAGATTGGAAATGAGAACAAGAGAAGATAACACATTAGAAGATGTTGTATTAATCAAAGTTATCCAATGAATCAGTGTTAATATGTTTCTTAAAATAAACTCACAAACACACTCAGAGATACTGTTTTATCAGCTATCCCACAATCTCCAAACCAGCCTGCTGACATGTAATATTGGTGTTTTTTCTTGCTGGTCTAACAGATTATCAGGCAAACAGATGCTTAAAGAATGAAATAGTGTTGGAGGGCTACACTGAGAACAGGATTTCTAATGCTGTGATGAAACACCTTGAACAAAAACAATGGGCAGGGGGTTATTTAGCTGACTTTTCTACATCTTAGTCCATTACGGAAAGAAGTCAGTGTAGAAACTGGAGGCAGGGGCTGATGCAGAGGCCATGGAGGGGTGCTGCTTACTAGCTTTCTCCTTGTCGTTTGTTTAGCCTGCTATTTATAGAACCCAGGACCACCTGCCCAGAGGTGGTACAATGGACTGGGCCCTCCTACATCAACTACTAATTAAGAAAATGCCCTACAGTGTCGCCTTCAGTCTGATTTATGGAGGCATTTTCTAAATTAACATTCTAACCTCCAAAGACTCTAGCCTGTACCAAGATGTCATAAAATCAACCATCACACAATCCATCTTGGAGGGAAAAGCTTGCCAGCAGGAGCACAAGGTAGCTGGTTACACAGCATCTGCACTCAGTCATTGGAGCAGAAGTGAGGCAAGACAAATACAGATGTGTGTGCTAGCTTCACTCTTTTGTTGTGATAAGACTTTCTGAGCAAAAGAAATTTAGGGGAAGAAAGCATTCATTTCAGCTTACAGGTTACAGTCCATAAGTGGCATAAGAACGAGCAGGAACTCAAACAGGAACTTAAAACAGAAAAAATGAAAGATCACTTCTTGCTGGCTTGCTTTTTGGGGTCTTTTTTAGTTAGCTTACTTACATAGACAAGAACCAGCTCTCCCGGGAATGCAACATCCACAGTGCTAGGTCTGGGTCCTCCTATGTCAATTAACTATCAAGACAATTCTCCACAGACATGACTACAGGCCAATCTGATCTGGGAGCTCCCTCAACAGACACTCCCTTCTCTGGTGACTTTAATCTATGCCAAGCAGACAGTTGAAGATAACCATGACAGTAAATAAGGCTCATCCAAAAATGCTGTTTCAAGAACAGAAAATAAAACAACAGTTTTGAAAGCTAAACATGATATAGCAATTCATGCCTAGGTACTTATTCACAATAAATGAAAGCATATTATATTCTTGTACACAAATGTTCACAACACTTATATTTATAATAGTACATAACATGAAATAAACCAAAATATCTATCCATACATGGGTAACAACTGTTGTATATCTATATAATTAAATCCACCCAACAAAAAGTAAGTAACCTTTGAAATGCATGCTATGACATCAAGGAATCTCAATATTTGGGCAAAATTTTTAATAAAATGTGTATAGAATAAAATATTTACATAGTAGTATAGAAAATATACACTAGGGAGAAAAAGGTATGTGGATGGCGAAAGTGTGTGCTACTCTTCTAGAGGACCTGATTTGGGTTCCTAGGAACCGTGTCCTGCAGCTCACACCTGTCTGTAATTCCAGCTCCTCTTGCACTCTGTTAGCACCTGCCCTCACACATGCACATGCGCTCCACAGGCACATATCCAAAGGTACACACAGACACATAAATAAAAGGAAAGTGTTTTTTAAAACTAGAATGTAAACTAATCAGCATCCTGGATCTGCACCTGAGTAGTATCTGGGTTGGCTATCCTGTAAGTTTTTCTACACCTATGTATGGGGCCAGCTCTCCCGTGCCCCTCTCTCTGCTGACTGTTGAGGGGCAGAACCAGTCCAGCAAGGCCCTTAAACATCAACATGATTTCCAGCTTCAATACAGACCACAGACATCCACATAGCCTTTGCTGGGAACACTGGCCATGGACACCTACCTACATAGACCCCCTGCTGCAGTAGAACCACAGACCCAGGAATGGCCACTGGTGGCAGCACAGGCCACTCACATCATGCTATTCCTCACCTACATGTGTCTAGTTCTGCCTCTCTTCAAAACACACAACTCCACTTCTCATTCTCTCCCGTCACTCCACCACATACTTGCTCATGGCTGTCTTCTGACCACTGCTGGTCAGATTATACAATTATAAGATTTTTCATAAGTAGTCTTAATGTTCAGGGTATTACTATAATTTGTGTCCCTCAACCAAGGAAACCATAAGGACAGGA